>NW_003852543.1:3851045-3859387 GCF_000181295.1 Otolemur garnettii | reverse complement strand
GGGCGCCTGTGGTCCCAGCTACTTGGGAGGCTGAGGCAGGAGACTCACTTGAGCCCAGGAGTTGGAGGTTGCTGTGAGCTGTGACGCCATGGCACTCTACCCAGGGGGACAGCTTGAGGCTCTGTCTCAAAAAATAAATAAATAAATAAATAAATAAAATAATAAAGGTGGACTACAACAAGTGTTGTCAAGACTGTGGAGCAAATGGAACTCTAATACACTGCTCATGGGCATGTAAAAATGGTAAAACCTGTTTCAGATTTTTGAGGAAAATTGTCAGGAGTTTTCTTTAAAAAGTTAAACATAGGCTAGGCACAGTGGCTCATGCCTGTAATCCCAGCACTCCGGGAGGCTGAGGTGGGTGGATTGCTTCAGCTCAGTAATTCAAGACTAGCCTGAGCAAAAGGAAGACCCTGTCTCTACTAAAAATAGAAAAAAACCTAGCCAGATGTGGTGGCGCATACCTCTAGTCCCAGTTAGTGAGGAGGCTGAGGCAGGAGAATAAATTGAGTCCAGGAGTTTGAGTTGTTGTGAGCTGTGATAACCCCACAGCATTCTACCCAGAGCAACAGAGTGAGACTCTATACTTATATTTTTAAACTATTTTTTTCTATCTAAGTTTAGAATGTAACTGGGGATCCTATATCTAGCAACCTACTTTTTCCTGACCTTCCTGGATTTGAAGAATCTTAGTATAGCCCATCATGACTGTAAACTCCCTCAGCCTGTGTCTTTCCAAATCATATCTTTTTTCACTCTGTCCTCACAGGTGGCAATCTTTCTCTAGATTTCTGTAATACTTAGGTTGTTCTTCTTGGATGCTCTGCTTCCATTTCCTGGAGGCAAAGATTTGAACCGTGTCCACAGAATTATGGGTGTGAAGAATTCCATATGGCTCCCAGTGATTTCACAAATATTACATACTTTAATTCTCACAATGACCCTGTTAGTTTGGTATATTATTATCCCCATTTTATAGATGAGGAAGGAGAGACTCGGGGTAATTTGCTTATGTCACTGATTTGGCAAGTGGATCCAAGTCTAGATCTTTATGTGTGGAAGTCCAAGTCTTTCCCCTAGACATGGGCATGGAGCCCAGCATGGGTCTCTATAACTGTTTCACTAAAATCTCCACCCTTACGCAGTGCTCACTTGGAATCTCCCGATCTCTGCTTTGTATCTCATCACTGCGGAGTTCACCACCTGCAAGGGAGTTTCCAGAAACATCTTAATTATTCACAATCTTAATTTCCTTCATCTCCCATAAGATGTATAGTAAGGATATATCTAGGATCTTCCAGAATTTATTGAATGCGGCTCGGCGCCTATAGCTCAACCGGCTAAGGCGCCAGCCACGTACACCTAAGGTGGCGGGTTCGAATCCCCAGCCCGGACCCGCCAAACAACAATGACGGCTGCAACCAAAAAATGGCCGGGCGTTGTGGCGGGCGCCTGTGGTCCCAGCTACTTGGGAGGCGGAGGCAGGAGACTCGCTTGAGCCCAGGAGTTGGAGGTTGCTGTGAGCTGTAATGCCACGGCACTCTGCCCAGGGGGACAGCTTGAGGCTCTGTCTCAAAAAAAAAAAAAAAAAAAAAAAAAGAATTTATTGAATGCTTCCTAATGGCTGACACTTGCACTTGGGTTTTCACATTTAATTCCGAGAGGAACACTGTGAGGTTTAGATTTTTAGTTCCTTCCATTTTATGGGTAAGAAAATTGACCGGAGAGGCCAATTCACTTGTCCCCTCTAGAGGTCAATTCTAAGTAAGATGTCACACTCATCTCTATTCACTACATGATGTCCTAGTGGTTTCCTCCGTGCCTATGTTCCCAAGAACATGTAAATTCTTCAAAGGGAACAGTCTCCTTGTTCTCCTTAACCCTACACTGGGCATATAGCAGGCACTTGATAAACACATGTTCACCACCGTCATGGGGTTCCCTCTGGCTAAGGAATGGAGCAGTCACTCTGAGGGGCCCTTGGTGGCATGGCACAGGCTGCCTTGCTCACTTCAGTGCATGTTTAGGTCATGGCAGTTTTCAATTTGTAATGTTTGTTGAATGAATGAATAAACAAATGAACAAATGAATGAATGAATATATGAACAATTTGGGATACCAGGGGTGAAGAAAGAGGTGAAGATACTCTTTCGGGGTCCACAAGACAATCTGAAATGACCCTCATTCTAAGACTGGGGGCTGGGGTTTGAGGTGCTTCCCAGTATCAGGGCAGGACAAGGAAGTGTACCCATTTTGCTGGGGATTAGTTTGGCTCCTCACCTTGATTAAGATGATCTCCTCACCTTGATTAAGATGATCTCCTCAAAGAACTCTGCAGGAATCTCATAAAAATTCTGGATGAAGAGCTGAGGCAGAGAGAATTGGAATAGGGGTAGATGTTTCTTCTACCACTTCACCCAAAGGCACAAGTAAACCTGACAGCTCAGAATAAAGTGTTTCTTTGCCCATTTTGATGACTTCATGAGTACAGGTAGAGAATCCCTAATCTAAAAGTCTGAAATCCAAAATGCTCCAAAATCTGAAACTCTTTGAGTGTTGATATGATGCTCAAAGGCAATCCTCCTTGGAGCATTTTGGATTCCAGATTTTTTAGATAAGGGATGCTGAAATGATATAATCCAAATACTCCAGGCCTTTGAAAACACAGTTCCCAGGTGGTGCCTATAGCTCAGTGGGTAGGGCACCAGCCACATACACTGAGGCTGGCGGGTTCAAACTTAGTCTGGGCCAGTTAAAACAACAATGACAAATGCAACAATAATAAAAAAATAGCCGGGCATTGTGGCGGGCACCTGTAGTCCCAGCTGCTTGCAGGCTGAGGCAAGAGAATCGCTTAAGCCCAAGAGTTTGAGGTTGCTGTGAGCCATCACTCTACCAGGGTGACAGCTTGAGACTGTCTCAAAAAAAAAAAAAACAAAAAACAAAAAACAAAAAAGATAAAAAAAGAAAAAAAAGAAAAGAAAAGAAAACACAGTTCCTTTTTCCTGAATTATTTTTTCCCATCCTACCATCTTTCCCTGGAAAACTCTTCTTTGAGGTTTCTGGAGCCTTTTCTGTGTTCTCTCTACTGTCCCCAGCCTCATTACTCACTCCTTCCAGTTGCCATTGTGCTTTTATCTTTTATTTGCTCATCTATTTACCAATTAATTCAACAAATACTTATGGAGCACCTACTGTGTTCCAGATACAATGCTACAATGTGGGACTGCAATAGTGACAAGATGTAGGTGGTCTCACGGCTCCATTAACAGTGCTCCCAGACCTCTGTCAACCTCAGACTTCCCCATCATAATTGTTTCTGTGTTCATGTGCTATGCCCCTACGAGACCGCCTAGCTCCTCAGATGCAGGGCTCTAAATTATCCCATCTGTATCCCATCTGCCCCAGAGCCAGGCAAAGTGCTGGCCCTCAGGAGGTGCTCAGTAAGGGCTGCTGGACCAAACACGCAAAGATGCCTGAGTGAAGCAGCAAGCTTGCTGGCTGCTGGAAGGATACACACAGCCCCTGGATGGCCCACTGCCTGCTGTGTCCATTCAGCCCACCTCATCAAAGAATGGGTTGTTCCCCATCTTGATTCGAGTCTGGTGCTGTTTGCCTCCGATGGACACCTTCACCACAGGCTTGATGTTGTTGCCCAGGAGCTGTCGGGCTTCAAACACCCTCACTCGAACCTGCAGAGGAAAACACCTTGGCCCCCCTTCCCTGCAGGGACTCTTCTCTCAAGGATAAGAAACATTCTTACTCCTGTGGCTAGAGAGAGAACCCACAGGAGAAGGCAAGGAGGAGGTGGACTTGGAGAGGCAGGTTCAAGTTGTCAAAGCTGCGTAGCTGTCATAAGTAGCTAGGCTTTGGCCAGGCATGGTGGCTCATGCCTGTAATCCCAGCACTCTGGGGGCCAAGATTGCCTGAGCTCACAAGTTTGAGACCAGTCTGAGCCAAAGCAAGACTTCATCTCTAAGGTCCCAGCTATTTGGGAGGCTGAGGAAAGAGAATTGCTTGAGCCCAAGAGTTTGAAGTTGCTGTGAACTGTGATGCCCCAGCACTCTACCGAGGGTGACAAAGTGAGACTGTCTCAAAAAAAAAAAAAAAAAAAGGAGCTAGGTTTTGTCCTAAGGATATTGGGACTTTTGAGCAAGTGGGTAGCAGGATAAGAATGACATCTGTGAAAGATCACTTTGGCTGAAGAATGGACAGGAGAGAGGAGGAGGCCAAGAGTTCACAAGAAGGCTATTGATGTGGTGCAGAGAAACAACGGGGGTGGCTTGGGCCAGGGAATGGACATGGCGAAGGAGATGTGGGGCAGTTGGTGACATTAAGAGCTAGGACTTGGCATGTATGTAGGATGCAGGAAGAAGGCAATCAAAGAGACTCCCAGCCTCTTGGGCAAGTGGCAGGCTGAGAAGCAACCACAGCAGTAATGTTAGGGCCCAAACTAGAGAGCAGAGGGAAGTTGGTAAGCCATGGATGGCAGTTCTCAAATTCACAGAGAACTATGGATCTTCCCATAGATCCACCCACGCACTTCTCAGGCTCCTTTCTATGGTCAATTTAACATTGCATGTGCATTGCCTTGTTTTGCCAACAATCTGAGGACTTTGGAAGGTTGGCATCTATGAGGGACTGTGGGTGCACATCTGGGCCCTCCACTGCCTCACTGGAGCTGTCTCTAGCTTCAGCCACAGGCAGAACTTCCCAGGACAGTCCCCAGAGAAGCAGGGGATACCATGAGGGTCTAAAGTCCTGCCTTTCTACCCTGACCTGTGGAGAGGAGCAGATGATGTGGGAATGCGGCGAGGGAGTCAAGTAGGTTCCATGGACTTCCCACCTGAAGGGTTCTCACCTGGAAGTGCTGAGGCTTTGAGGACTGAGCCCTGTGCATGGTGGTGGGGCTGGGAAGCATCAGTTTCTGCCTGGTGGCTTCTCCTGTTGTTATGCCCAGGGAGTCTTCATCCACTGAGGAAACACAGTCTGGGTAGGCTCAGAGCCCCAGGGCTCAAGAGGTTTTGAGGCATTTCCCCTATTTCATCATTCTTTCCCCAATTAGCTCCTGGCTCTAAGCACATCAAGAGGCCCTGTCCTTTTCCCCACCCTCGGTAACTATGGACCTCTGGACCCCATTCTTCACGCATTAGGGCTCTTGAAAATGACCATCCTCTGTAGCACCCTGAGGGCTTATGTCTTCTATTTTATAGGTCTTATGTCTAGAGATCAGCCAGATGGCTGGAGATCTGGTCCCTAGTTCCTTGTAGCTTTCAGCAACCCTAACCTGGTCCATTCCTTCTGTAGGCCTCAAGGGCTGGGTTTCAAAGGTCTCAAAGAGTCCATCTACCCCTGGAGGAGGGCAGGGCTAACCCCAGGGAAGGATATACCTGTTTTCTGAATATCCTGATTGGTCATATGGGCCACCTGTAGGGTGACAGTACACTGCAAGGCAAAGGTGGGGAGCTATGAGCCAGACCTAGTGATTCTTGGCCACATTACAGCACCCAAACCCTGTGTAGCCTGGTTGGGTCCATGCCCAGTCCTCCTGGGGGAGCGACACTGGCCATCATAGGGGGCCACACCATGGGCATCTGTGCAGTCTGGGTAGAGAGAGGTTATACACTGGTTAGTCCAGAGCAATGGTGACAGTGACAGGGATTTAGAGGATAAAGAGCCACATGGTGGTGATGGTGGCAAAGGAAGATGCAGGGGGATGAGGAGAAGAGGGAGAGGTGACTTAGGACCAGTCCAGAACCACAGATGCTGGGCAGTGCCTGTGGCTCAAATAAGTAGGACGCCGGCCCCATATATCAGAGGTGGCATGTTCAAAATCGGTCCTGGCCAAAAACAAAAAAAAGAACCACAGATGCTAACAGCTCTTCCTCTAGCCCAAAATCTTTTTTTTCCTAACCCAAAATCTTATAGCTCATGTGGGCTTTCCTGCACACACCTCCTAATTGACCTCCTGCCTCCAAGCTCTCCTGCTATCCACCCAGCATGCCCCCTAAACAACCAGAGTATACTAAATTATACATCTACCAGCATTGACCACAAGACCCTTCACCTCTGGTCCCTGGCCGGCTGCCCAGACTCAGCTCTCTCATCACCTTCCCCTTAACCACCTCCATAGCACAGCAGTGCAAGCAGCACACCCTTCTTCACCCTGCTTCCTTCTCTATCCACTAAACGCACCTGTCTGGGTTAATCTTCCTTTCCTGTCCATTGGGCAAACTCTTGCCCCTCCTTACATGTACAATTCACTTTAGAGACTGAATACAGAAGCTCCTCATCTTACAATGCAATCACATCCCGATAGTAAGCCAAAAATATCATTAAGTTGAACCAGTCAAGGATGTCCATTTGTATGCAAGTCAAGGATTATTTGCATACAAATGAACAATGCCTAGCCCACATATAAAATAGAACTTTGGCCCACAGTCTGTAGCAACCGGCCTAGGAAACCAACCTATTATCTACACAGTAACCAGCTCAGGAAACCAACCTCCTAAAAGTCAGACTAGTAGGAAGTCAGGCTGCTATCTCTTGCAACAGGCCAGGAAGCCAAACAATAACCATCACCCCCAAATGGCCAGGACTTAACTAATAACTGACTGACAGCGACCACAGGTTGTTTTGTTTTTTTCTTTTTGAGACAAGAGTCTCCCTGCTGCCAGGCTTCAGTACTGTGATTTTAGCCTAGCTCACAGCAACTTCTGTCTCCAGGGTTCAAGCAATCCTCCTGCCTCCCCAGTAGCTGAGACTACAGGCACCTGCCACATACCTGGCTAATTTTTCTGTTTTTAGTGGAGCCAGGGTTTCATTTTTGCTCAGGCTGGTCTCAAACTCCTGAGCTCAAAAGATCCTCCAGCCTCGGCCTTCCAGAGAGCTAGAATTACAGGTATGAGCCACTGTACCTGGCGAGCCACCATAGTTTTTATCTCCACTTCCGACTTAGGACCAACCAGAGAAAGCCAAACATGAGCCCCTAACCAATCACACAAGAGGCCCCTTCTCTAGTGGCCCACCTTGGGCTGCCCCAGGCCAACTTCCCTTCTTTCCACTGTGAGGCTCTTCCACTCTCCTGCCTGCTTCTGTGTCTCTGCTAAAGCACAATTGACGGTGGCTGAGCCCCTCCCTGGCTGGGGCAAGCTCTGAACACAAAATAGCCTTTGCTTGTTCTCATTTGGTTGGTCTTTGTATATTTCTATGACTCTTAAACATTACCTCCTCTATAAAGCTGTCCATTACCTCCCAAGCAGAACCCTCGACTCCCTCTTGACCTTGGCAGCCTAGCTTTACTGAACCATGTCCAATGTGTGCTGGAGTCCTTGTCACTGTGAGTGGTGCCTACTCGAACAGATTGCAGGCTTTGATCAGTTCTGCCTTCCATGGGTCTAGCACAATGGCTGACTCCCAGAGAAGGCCAATTAATCCATCTAAATAGATGAATAGAAGAGGGGGATGGGCAGAGGGCTGGCAGGAGGGAAAATCAGAAGATGATGGCAGTGTGGGGCCCTCCAAGGTGGGGCATGTCACTGGCTGCCCCCATTTCTCCAGCTGCCCTGTCTGGGCCTTCCTGGCCCTGACTCACATCTGTGGGATTCATGGCATGGTTGAACAGGGTCAAATCCTTCAGAAAAAGGATCTTTCTTGGTTCTCTCACCAACGGCTTGAGCTGTACTGTGGCCAGGCCAATCAACCTGAGGAGAGCGGAAGTACGTGTGAGATCCTGAGCCAGAGGGAGAGGTGTCTTCCTGTGTCCCAGGAAGGGACCAGAGGGCAGAGGGCTCTTGATTCTAGGAATTGGCTTGGGGCTCCTAGGGCAAGTAACAGCTCATGGAGGTGGGGGGTGGGGGTACATCTGGCAGAAGCTGGGGCTGTCACTTTATCTGTCCTAGGAATTTTGACCAGGAAGCCACAGCTTCTATCTTAGTAGGATGTGAGTATCAGTTGGGCACTAGACTGGGGCCATGATGAGAATCAGGCAGCAAAGCAGAGATTTGAGATCCATGACTTCAGACAGATACAGTAGCTGGTGGGTCCCCTTGTTCCTAACCCTGGCTAATTTGTACTCTCAGCCTAGTCACCCTTCCAACACCTGCCCTTCTTTTTTCCCCCTTTAGATGACCTTGTGAATTATGATACTTGCATCTGAATGAGTCATGAATTAGAGACAAGAATTATATCACCTGCAGCTGCTTTGGTCACAGGGAATTAGGGTTCTTCTGCCTCTCTCTGCCTCACCTTCCTCTCTTTATGGCGTTCATGTCCTGAAGGACGATTTGTAGAAAGGAGTCATTTTCCAGGGGATTGTTCCAGAGGTGCCAGATTAGGGTCTG
>NW_003852543.1:3850452-3850906 GCF_000181295.1 Otolemur garnettii | reverse complement strand
CCCCCCCCCCATGTCTAATTTCCTAAGGAGATGGCATTTGCTACCTTTCTCACCAAGGTGTGGGGCATCCTACCTGAACTTCTGTCTTGACCAGCAGTATCATGGGCATGTTAGAATTTAAGGGGCTTGGAGACTGGGGTGGGAATGGGCAGCATAGGCGGATAGGAGATGAGAGGGGATCCTGCACAGGGAGCCTTCTCTCTGCTTTTGGGTTCTAGGGATGTCAGGATGGTCTGGTTGAACTAGTTGGTAGGCCATACACTGGCGCATCCTTGGAGAGGGGAGAAAGGCCAAGAGTAGATTTGGGCAGATGTGGTTTTTGCAGACTTGTTGGACTGCAGACCACTATTCTCAGGCCAAGATACCACTTCCAAGCCTTAAGAAAATTTTGTGAGGCTCTCTGTCTTCTTCCTAGACCTCTGAGCACCTGTCTGAACTCCACCTTTGTCCCCTT
>NW_003852543.1:3845809-3849374 GCF_000181295.1 Otolemur garnettii | reverse complement strand
ACCAAGCCACAAAATGTCTATAACAGGCTGAAAGCTCTCCATAAGCTGAAGCTTCCCAAACAGCTGGGACTATGGGTGCCTGCCACAACACCCAGCTATTTTTAGAGACAGGGTCTTGCTCTGGCTCAGGCTGGTCTTGAACTCCTGAGCTCAAGCAATCCATCTGCTTTGGTTTCTCGGAGTATAAGGACCCCAGAAATACTTTTAACAGATGATCGTCTGTAGTTCTTCAAAAAAGTCTCTAAATTGCTAAACTGCTTTGAACTTCTTCCCAGAGAAAGAACATGAGAGAGAGTGTGTGTGTGTGTTGTGCTGTGGGTGGTGAGAAGGGGTAAAAAGTAGTAGATGGCATATGGAAAAAGAAGCTGGAAAGGGCAGGGACGAAAGGAATATAAACATCAAACACAAACATGGAATTGTAAGAATTTGTGGGTAAATCTGTGAGTCGACCCAGAGTTCTAGCTTTTAGGTATCTGTGTAAGAAATATTTCTAGAAGGAGAAAGATGGTGTCCGTGAGGCTATGTGGAAGATGGGTCAGAATCAAGTGAGCAGCTGCCAATCTCCTGCCTGGCTAATGGTAAAATCCCTTAGTCAGGGCAGACACATACTGAACTCCCACTACACTCTTTAAATTTGCCAACAGTGGTCATAGGTATATATCACCCTGTGAACCTGGAGTCCTAAATGTCCAACCTCTGAGTATTGCCATGTTCAACAAGCAGAAAAAAATTCAAGGAATTTCATTCTTTACCCATGTCTCTTTTAGGAACTACTGTGTCATTTTTTCTCTTGGACCTGATTTTCTCACTTCTGTCAGTTCCTGCAAAACCTGACTGTCCTATATCCACCTCTACCCTTTGTCCACCCCTTTTTTCTTTTGGTTCGCAGCTCTTCAATATCTAGATATTCTATATATCTTTCATAAATTCATTCACATCAATCTTCCCCTTCCTTCTTGGATTTCTTTTTACTTATCTATGAGAAAAAAAATGGAGGCCACACGCAGTGGCTCACACCTATAATCCTAGTACTCTGGGAGGTCGAGGTGGGTGGATTGCCTGAGCTCACAGGTTTGAGACCAGCCTGAGCCAGACTGAGAGCTCATCTCTAAAACTAGCCGGGCATTGTGGTGGGCACCTGTAGCCCCAGCTACTTGGGAGGCTGAGGCAAGAGAATCACTTGAGCCCAAGAGTTTGAGGTTTCTCTGAGCTATGACACCATGGCACTCTACCAACAGTGACAAAGTGAAACTCAAAAAAATGGAGATAAGGGCCAGGAACAGTGGCTCACACCTTGGGAGGCTGAGGTGGGTGGATTGCTTGAGTTCACAGGTATGAGACCAGCCTGAGCCAGAACAAAGACCTCATCTCAAAAAACAGCCGGGTATTGTGGTGGGCATCTGTAGTCTTAGCTACTTGGGAGGCTGAGGGAAAAGAATCACTTAAGCCCAGGAGTTTCATGTTGCTATGAGCTATGATGCCACAGCACTCTATCAAAGGTGACAAAGTGAGACTCTGTTTCAAAAAAAAATGGAGATGATTAAACTTGCCTTGTCTACCTCTAAAATTGCTTTGAGGATCAGGCATCATCATCTGTATGTAAGCTTTCTTTTTCTTTTTCTTTTGAGACAGTCTTACTCTGTTGCCCACGCTAGAGTGCGGTGGCATCAGCCTAGCTCATAGCAACCACAAACTCCTGGGTTCAAGAGCCTCCTGAGTGGCTGTGACTATAGGCTCCTGCCATAACACTTGCCTAATTTTTTTCTATTTTTGGTAGAGACAGGGTCTCACTTGAACTCCTGACCTCAAGTGATTCTCCTGCCTCAGCCTCTCAGAGTGCTAGGATCCCAGGCAAGAGCCACCGTGCCGGCACTCTAAACCTGTTTGTACATTGAATGGTGTGTTGCCTCTTGGGCTTCTCTCTCCCATTTAGAGCCTGGAGCTCACCTCTGAAGGTGATGCTCAAGCAGGATCTGGGTGGGGGGATTAGGGGTGGGTTAATCTTGGCCGATTCCACGAAAAGCCGCAACATATTGGAGATCTCCTTCCTCTTCTCCTTCCCTCTGAAACGTTGCAGCTTTCTTCTTGGAGGTCCTTGGTCCACGGCTTCCCCCAAGGGCTCCTGGGGGTGAGTGGAACCCTGCTTCTGGGACCTGTTGCTTAGCAACAGAAGCGATGTCACAAAGGTGGGTGAATGGTTCTTGGTTCTGGAGAGAAACCCAGTGGAATGAGAGGAGGAAGTAACAGTATAGGCACTCTACCAAAAGCAACATAGTGAGACTCTATCTAAAAAAATAAAGCAAAGAGGGCGGTGCCTGTGGCTCAGTGAGTAGGGCGCCGGCCCCATATACTGAGGGTGGTGGGTTCAAACCTGGCCCCGGCCAAACTGCAACAAAAAAAATAGCCGGGCGTTGTGGTGGGCACCTTTAGTCCCAGCTACTCAGGAGGCTGAGGCAAGAGAATCGCCTAAGCCCAGGAGGTGGAGGTTGCTGTGAGCTGTGATGCCATGGCACTCTACCAAGGGCAATAAAGTGAAACGCCGTCTCTTAAAAAAAATTAAAATAAAGAAATAAAGCAAAGAAATGAAACAAGATGCTATTTATCACTTCCCAAATTGGCAAATAATTTAAAAAATAGTAAACCCAGGTGGCGCCTGTGGCTCAAGGAGTAGGGCGCCAGCCCCATATACCGGAGGTGGCAGGTTCAAACCCAGCCCTGGCCAAAACTGCAAAAAAAAAAAAAGTAAACCCAGAGTACTGAGGAAGGGAGGGAGAAAAGATACAAATCTATATATGAGGTCTGACAAATAGGTTCCAGAACTCATCCCAGAAAAATTGCTACATACCTTGTTGCTGAACATCACTAGAGTCATGTTTGAAGTATTTCCTTTGGGAAGCTATGCACCAACGAAAGTGCCTAGTTTACCCTTCACAGCAATTTTGAAACTCTTTTTCTGGAATGACCATCAGAGCTATCATCTTAAGAAGTCTGACAATTAAGTTTGTGAACTTGCTACCGTGCACTTACATTGGCAGCTCTGTTCAAACACTTTGGTGAGATATCATAACCTTAGTGTATCAATGTCTTGCAGCTGTGTTCGTGTCAATGTGTGGCAGTGTCTTGCTGTGTGGCATTCATTTTTGTTGTTTTGTTTTGTGTGCTATATGACAATAATTCTGATAGTCATTCCAGAAAAAGAGTTTCAAAATTGCTTTGCTTTTTTTCTTTTTTCTTTTTTGAGACAGAGTCTCACGATGTCACCCTTTGGCAGAGTGCCATGGCATCACAGCTCACAGCAACTTCAAACTCTTAGGCTTAAGTAATTCTCTTGCCTCAGCCTCTCAAGTAGCTGGGTCTATAGGTGCCTGCCACAATGCCTGACTTTTTTTTTTTTTTTAAGACAGAGCCTCAAGCTGTCGTCCTGAGTAGAGTACTGTGGCATCACAGCTCACAGCAACCTCCAACTCTTAGGCTCAAGCAATTCTCCTGCCCCCTCCCAAGTAGCTGGGACTATAGGTGCCTACCACAACACCTGGCTATTTTTTGGTTGCAGTTGTTATTGTTG
>NW_003852543.1:3840873-3845304 GCF_000181295.1 Otolemur garnettii | reverse complement strand
TTTTTTTTTTTTTTTTGAAACAAGGTCTTGCTTTATCACTTAAGTTGGAATGTAGTGGCACCATGGCATCGTCTAAGTCACTGCACCTTCCAACTCCTGAGTTCAAGTGATCCTCCTGCCTCACTCTCCCCAGTAGTTGGGATTACAGCACTCACCACCACACATGGCTAATTTTTCTTTTTCTTTCTCTTTTTTTTTAGAGTCTCACTTTATCACCCTCAGTAGAGTGCAGAGACGTCACAGTTCACAGCAACCTCCAACTCTTGCACTTAATCAATTCTCTTGCCTTAGCCTCCCAAGTAGCTGGAACTACAGGTACCCACCACAATGCCTGACTATTTTTTGTTGCAGTTTGGCGAGGGCTGGGTTTGAACCTGCCACCCTCAGTATATGGGGTTTGACGCCCGACCCACTGAACCACAGGCACCTCCCTAATTTTTCTATTTTTGGTAGAAATGGAGTCTCACTTTTGCTCAGGCTTGTCTTGAATTCCCAACCTCATATGATCCTTCCACCTCAGCCACCCAGAGTGCTAGTATTACAGGCATAAGCCACTGCACCAAGCCTTCATTTCTTTTCTTTCTTATTTTTCTTATTTTATTTATTTATTTATTTTGAGACAGTCTCACTATGTTATCCTCGGTAGAGAAGTATGGCATCACAGCTCACAGCAACCTCCAACTCTCAGGCTTAAGCGATTCTCTTGCCTCAGCCTCCTGAGTAGCTGGGACTATAGGTGCCTGGCACAACGCCCAGCTATTCCTTCATTTCTTTTTATGGATAAATAAATTCACTGTATTAATAAACCACATTTTGTTTATCCATCAGTTAAAGGACATTTGTGGTGCTTCCATATTTTGGCTATCGTGAATAAGGCTGTTCTGAACATTCATTGACTTGTTTGTGTGTCTGTGTGTATATGCATACATATATATATGTTATATGTTTCGGTTCTCTTGCGTATAAATTTAGGAATGGAATTGCTGCAGGGCAAAGTGGCTCATGCCTGTAATCCTAGCACTCTGGGTGGCCAAGGCAGGTGGATTGCTTGAGCTCAGCAGTTTGAGACCAGCCTGAGTAAGAGCAAAACCTTGTCTCTACTAAAAATAGTGAAAACTAGCTGGGCATTGTGGTGGGCGCCTGTAGTCCCAGTTATTGAGGCAAGAGGATCACTTGAACCCAAGAGTTTGAGGTTGGTATGAGCTATGCTGCCATGGCACTCTATCCATGGCACTCCACGCAGGGTACTCTACTCTGTCTCAAAAAAAAAAAAAAATAAAGAATGGAATTGCAACTTTATGAGGAACTGCCAGACTGTTTTCCAAAGGTAATGCACCATTTTTCAATCCCACCATAATGCTGAGGGCTTTAATTTCTCCACATGCTTGCTATTAACATTTTTTTTTTTTTTTGAGACAGAGCCTCAAGCTGTCCCCTGGGTAGAATGCTGTGGCATTACAGCTCACAGCAACCTCCAACTCCTGGGCTCAAGCGAGTCTCCTGCCTCAGCCTCCCAAGTAGCTGGGACCACAGGCGCCCACCACAATGCCTGGCTATTTTTTGGTTGCAGCCGTCATTGTTTGGTGGGCCCAGGCTGGATTCGAACCCACCACCTTGGGTGTATTTGGCTGGCGCCTTAGCCACTTGAGCCCCAGGTGCTGAGCCTATTAACACTTTTTAACACTTGCTTTCTTGTTGTCATTGTTTGTTTTTTAGCTATCCTAGTGGATGTGAAGTGACAGAGATTTATTTTTCGGGCAGTGCCTGTGGGATAATGGAATAGGGCACCGGCCCCAAATGCTAGAGGTGGTGGGTTCAAACCCAGCCCTGGCCAAAAACTGCAAAAAAAAAAAAAAAAAATATATATATATATATATTTTTTTTCATCTTGAACTGTGTCTCTTTCTCTCTTGTCTTATGTCTCCTGGTGTCCTGCTCCAGTCAGTCAACAAAATAATGGATCGTCCATCAGACTGTGTTCTCTGGACCATACAAAGGTTAATGTCCTTGACTTTAAAGATACACTCTCTTCTCATAAAACACATAGGAAAGTTAACAACACAATCTATGGTCAGTACCAAAATTATTTTTTCTTTTTGAGAAAGAGTCTTATTCTATGGCCTGGGCTAGAGTGTCACAGATTTAGCTTACTTCATAGCAACCTTGAACTGCTGGCTCAAGTGATCATCCTCCTACCTTAGCCTCCTGAGTAGCTGGGACTACAGGTGCCTGCCACCGTGACCGGCGAATTTTTCTATTTTTAGTAGAGACAGAGTCTCCCTTTGCTCAGGTTGGTCTCAAACTCCTGATCTCAAGATTCTCTGCTTCAGCCTCCTAGAATGCTAGGATCACAGGTATGAGCCACTATGCCTGGTCCCCAAATTCTTTTTTTTTTTTTGAGACAGAGTCTCACTATGTAGAACTTGGTAAAGTGGTGGTATCACAGCTCACAGCAACCTCCAACTCTTGGGCTTAAGTGATTCTCCTGCCTCAGCCTCTCAAGTAGCTGGGACTACAGGCACTCGCCACAATGCCCTGATATATTTTTTTTTCTTTTTGGTTGCAATTGTCATTGTTGTTTAGTAGGCCCAGGCTGGCTGGAACCCACCACCTTCAGTATATGTGGCCAGCACCCTACTCGCTGAGCTATGGATGCTGAGCCGGCCTCCATTCTTTTTTTTTTTTTGAGACAGAGCCTCAAGCTGTCCCCCTGCGTAGAGTGCCGTGGCATTATAGCTCACTGCAACCTCCAACTCCTGGGCTCAAGCGAGTCTCCTGCCTCCGCCTCCCAAGTAGCTGGGACCACAGGCGCCCGCCACAGTGCCCGGCAATTTTTTGGTTGCAGCCATCGTTGTTTGGCGGGTCCGGGCTGGGGATTCGAACCCGCCACCTTAGGTGTACGTGGCTGGCGCCTTAGCCGGTTGAGCTATAGGCGCCGAGCCCGAGCCTAGATTCTTAATGGAAGCTATCTAAAGCTTTGCAGGTTTTGGCTTCTTCCTATCTTTCCAACTTTTTTTTTTTGAGACAGGAGCCTCAAGCTGTTCTCCTAGGTAGAATGCTGTGGCATCACAGCTCACAGCAACCTCCAACTCCTGGGCTCAAGCGAGTCTCCTGCCTCTGCCTCCCAAGTAGCTGGGACCACAGGCACCTGCCACCACGCCTGGCCATTTTTTGGTTGTAGCCGTCATTGTTGTTTGGCGGGCCCAGGCTAGATTCAAACCCGCCACCTCGGGTGTACATGGCTGGCGCCATAGCCACTTGAGCCACAGGCGCTGAGCCTATCTCTCCAACTTTGTATCTCCCCACTCGACTGCCTGGATTCCAGTTCTGTCTTTGCTATTTACTAGCTGTGTGACCTTGAGCAAAAATACTTTATATCTCTGGATATGACTCTAATTAGAACCTAGTATATAGAGTCTTTGAGAGGATTAAATGAAGTATGTCATCTAGAACTTGTTTGACATCCTCTAAATGCTAAACCAGATACACCAGAAGCGGAGAGGAGCAAACACATTTCTATGCTTGTGTCCAAGATTCCTATGCTTGACTCCTGGATTCCATTAGGGAAGAGTAAGTGTTCTCTGTCACCCTGGGATTAGGTTTGGTAGGTGCAGTGTGAAGAGTCTCAGGAGAGAACATAGGAGTAAAAATGGAGGAAGTGAGACAAAAGAGTAAAGTAAGACCTCAGGAAGTAAAGAAAAAAAAAAAGAAATCAGAAAAACTATCAGACCAGTTAATTAAACCATGGAGTGACTGGAAAATCTGGAGTTTTCTGCAAGAATGGGAATGTCTTGAATGTGAAGTGTACTTCAAAGTGAAGAAGAATCACATAGTATCTAAGAGGTTGCCATGAAAAATTTTAAAGATCATTAATTAATTATTATTATTAAATTAAAGCACAGTAAGTATATTCTTTTTTTTCGGAGACAGGCACCGCCCACTGCGCCCTATTTCCATCAGCATCAGTCCATTGTCTCACTTCTGCCTGATAGACAACCCAAATATAAATGTTTACATGAAATTTCCCAACTTTAAAATGTTTGTAACTACTAAATAAAATTTTAAGAAAGTAATTTACTGGTCAAAAACAAAATGGTGTTAGGAGGCTGGGTAAAGTGGCATATGCATGTAATCCCAGAACTTTGGGAGTCTGAGGTTGGGAGATCACTTGAGCCCAGGTGTTCAAGGTTGCAGTGAGCTATCATGATGCCACTGCCTGGGTGGCAGAGCAAAACCCAGTCTAAAAAAAAACAAAAAACAAAAACGCTCTGTGCGTAGCACAGCAGCTAGGGTGCCAGCCACATGCACCAGAGCTGGCAGGTTTGAATCCAGCCCAGGCCTGCCCAACAACAATGGCAACTACAACCAAAAAATAGCTAGGCATTGTGGTGGGTGCCTGTAGTCCCAGCTCCTTGGGAGGCTGAGGCAAGA
>NW_003852543.1:3838330-3839587 GCF_000181295.1 Otolemur garnettii | reverse complement strand
GATTCTCTTGCCTCCCAAGTAGCTGGGACTACAGGCGCCCGCCACAACGCCCGGTTGTTTTTTTGTTGCAGTTGTCATTGTTGTTTAGCAGGCCCGGGCCGGGTCTGAACCCGCATGCCTCTGTGTGTGTGGCTGGAGCCCTAACCACTAAGCTTTGGGCACCAAGCCTGTAAAGTAAATTCTTAGTAAGTGAACGCAAGGGACCTACAATGAAGAACTCCCATACGGGACAAAGACTAAGGGGGTGGGGCGGCAAGAACTGGGGGTGCAGGACCCAGTTTCGTCCTTCACCCTCGCTTTCCCTGCTGAAAGGCAGGACATGAAACCTCCCTGCTTCAGTGCTGACGTTCTGCCTCAAGACCGGCTTAAGTTTCCTGGCCCTTCTTCCCCAGGAATTGTTGGAGCGTCATCCTTTCCGGGGTTTACCGCTCACCGCTCCTCCCTTCCCAGGCACTAATCCGCTTCCGGGTTCTACTCTGTGCCCAGAGCGCCCGCGCGTGGGGGCGGTAACGCGCATGCGCACAGGGGTCTGGCCCGGGCCGAGCGCGCGACCGGAGTACTGCGGTGAGGGAAGGGTCGGCTTCGGTGAGGGGGTGGCGAGCCGTGGGGGGTCGAGGCCGCGGTTGGAGCGGGCGGGGGCCTCGGCGAAGACGTCGGGGCTCCCGGGACATGTGGGGACCGGGGACGAGAGGCAGCGGCCGGGGCCACCCGGGCATGTTGGGCCGGGGGCGGGCGGGGGCAGCGCTTGGGCCGCCGTGACGCGGACGCCGAGTCCGGCCCGGTGGAGCGGGAGGCTGGGGCCAGGCGGCTCTACCTCGTCGGGAACTCTCGCTGACCTTGGCCAAGTTCACTTCATTCCTCCTGAGCCGGCGTCTTCGTCAGTAGAGTGCGAATCACAACCCCTGCCTCCTGGATGGGCCGTTTTAAGGTTCAGTGGCGGGAGCTCTTGAACATCCCTGTAGTGGGCAGTTTGCCCGGGACTCCTCCACTTAGGGTGAGGGGGTCTATAATTTTATCACGGACTTTGCCGGGAGGTGTGGTAGGCGGACGCTCTCGTTTTTATAGCTTATCAACTGCTAAATATTATGAAGAATGTAGTTGCAAAACTTTTGTTTAACATGAAGGGAAACGAAAGAAATGGAGCCCTTGGCGTGATGAGCGTCCCTGAGGCACATGTTGCCTTGCTCCTTTAGGAATGTTCACGGTGTAGCTGCTGTGGCTCTGTTCCCATACTCTTTCCTTTTCTTTTTTTTTTTT
>NW_003852543.1:3831133-3837533 GCF_000181295.1 Otolemur garnettii | reverse complement strand
CAGCCTCCTCAAACTCCTGAACTCAAGGGATCCTCTTGCCGCAGCCTCCCCAGTAGCTGAGCCTACAGCACCTGTCACTATACCCAGCTAATTTTTTTATTTTTAGTAGAGACAGAGTCTCACTCTTGCTCAGGCTGGTCTGGAATTCCTGAGCTCAAGTAATCCACCTGCCTCTGCCTCCCAGAGTGCTAGGCACAGGATCTCCCCCCCCAACCTGGTCTTTTTGTTTTTTTTTTAATGGAATGCTTCACGAAATTGTGTGTCGTCCTTGCGTGTCGTCCTTGCGCAGGGGCTATGCTAATCTTCTCTGTATTGTTCCAGTTTTGGTATATGTCCTGTCGAAGCAAGCACCAACATGGCAGTTTTTGATGGTACTATGGGATCTATCTCAGGAACCTGCCCACCATGGGCAAAAGTCTGCTGTATAATTGATACTTGTTATGAATGATAGTAGGTCTTAAAAGTAAGCATATTAGATAGTCTAGATGGGGAGAGATTTGAAATACAGGAATTGACTTACATTGAAATTTTTCACTGTAGGTGATGAGCATGCACATACCCATTCTCTGACTTGCTGCCCCTCCACTGACATGGCCCACCGGGGTGGGGAGAGGGACTTCCAGACTTCAGCTCGGCGCATGGGCACGTCACTGCTTTTCCAGCTTTCAGTACATGAACGGGAGCTGGACCTGGTTTTTCTGGATCATAGCTATGCCAAGCCTTGGAGTGCCCACCCAGATGCCAGTAGTGCTCGCCCCACCCGCATGCTCTTTGTCACTCCGCGTCGGCAGCATGAAAGTACCATGTGAGTTGGGCTTCTAAGGGCTGCTACTGCCCTAACTGGACAGTGATCAGATGGGATTAGAGAGGATTTTCTTGGGGATGATTAGGGGAGATGGTAGGAGGAGCTTGCAAATTTAATTAGGCATCTTTTTCAAGCAGTATGAGGATGTCAGACCTGAATGTGGACATCTGCTCATGAGACATCTAACAAGAGTTAGGAAAGCAAGATGTGCAAAGGAAAGAGGCAGCCTGTTCCACATAGATAATAGGACTTGTGTGGAAAGAGGAAATTGAAGAAGACTCTTTTAACTGGTGAAGAAGAAGACTGAAAATTTTGTTTTAAGAACATGCCACACAGGATAAGAGTCCTTACAACTTTTTTTTTGGGAAACAGGGTCTTACTCTTTTGCCTGGGCTAGAGTGTAGTGGTATCATCATAGCTCACTCTAACCACAAACTCGTGGGCTCAAGTGATCCTCCTGCCTCAGCCTCCAGAGTAGCTGGTACATTAGGCATATACCTACACACCTGGCCAACAATAACTTTTTAAAAACTAGAAAGTTTTTTGTAACAATAGCTTTTTTACAGTAATGTGTTTTGCTTTTCCTTGCTTTACACCCAAAGATTAGAAGTAAATCCTCAAGACGTTGTTTTCTTTCTTTGCTTGCTTCAGAATTGCCACCCATGGGTTAAGCTGAACCTCCTTGGGTCTAATTATATTTTCACTTAGCCTACATGATAGGCTAAGGACATTTCCTAAATTTACTACCTGATATGTGATGTAGGTACATTGGGCCTAAATAAATCTGTTTGGCCATTCTTTTGAGCATTCTAATTTCTTACATTTCAAGAGTTATTTATTTGTTTTATTCTGATCAAATTATACCCTTACTAATTCTGTAAACTCTTGGAGAGAGGTTTTTTTGTTTTTAATCTCGTCTAATGCTTAATCTTTCCTCAAGCACAGGCTTTAGTTTCACTGGAGGTTAGAGATACTGTATTTTGCTTCTGTAGATCCCTCCATGAATCCTTACTGTTGTAGAGTTACCATGATGTGTGTATTTTAAACACATGTGAAATAGTGATTTTTATTTCGATTTCCCAATGATGTTGGTATTTTGTTGGTTTTTTTGGTTGTACAGGGCACTGGATCTGTGACTTTAGGAAATAATATAGCATAATCCTTATACCTCTGGCCTAGGGTATAACTGAAAAGCTTCTTTAAATAGTAAGTTTTTTCCTGTTTGCTATGTAATAGCTTGCTGATATTGAAATTCCTGTGTCTGTATCTCATGACATTTTTTTTTCCATGACATTTTCTTAAAGTGAGATTCCGTTAACTTGGTTGTTTTGGTACTTAGAAAATTATTTCCTTTTCTAAGTCCTCTCTCCATATTTATAGGCCCTGAAAGTGAGAATTTGGCGCTTTTTAAGGCAAGTGTGTCTGAAAGATGGTGGCAGTAGGATGTAAATAGGAGGTAGGGAGAAGTTGACAGAGGCTGCCTCATGTAGGATTTTGATTCTAAGAGTGGTAAGAAGTCATTGAAGGATTTAAGCTAGAAATCCAATTTATTACTAAAAAGGGCACTTTGAGTTTTTGTTGAATAGATTATAGTGTAAGCTTAGAGTGTAGTAGATCAGCTAGGCAGCCATTGCAGTTGACTTAAGATTGGCCAGAAACTACGATCACTTGGATAGGGATGGGAATAGTACAAATGGAGATAAATTTCCTAGGGAGAGCCAATAGGACTTGCTCTGATGAGTTGAAAAGAGGAGCCAGGGTTGAGGGGAATGGTAGAATTAGGATGACTCTTAGATTTCTGGCACAAGAAACTAGGTTGTGCCATGACTTAGGGAATACAGGGAGGGTAGGTATGGGATGGTAGAATCAAGAGTTCTCTTTTAGGCATGCATGTCCAGCCCCTAGCCCACTGTCTTGCTCAGAGAAGACAGTTAGCTCTTTAGTCTACCATCACATCTAGCTGCACATTACTTCATTTCATTCCATAATGTTATAATTAATGTAGTCATTGGGAATGGATGTAGTAAGGTTATTGCGGTCAGAAAGGTCGATAAACCAGCTTGTTTGGTGTAGTATTTTAGATTACAAAGTTGGTGCAATGTACCATAAAGTGGGGAAGGACCTACAGGGAACTAGGATTTCATTAACATCATTTTAAAATAAGAAAGAACTTCTTCAGCTGTTCATTTAGATTTGTTTCTGTTCTGGGCTCTGTACAGAGTGACTTAAATAGCTATGATGTCTGGGTGATCCTTCCCAGATAAGCACAGGCTTTTACAAGCATATAATTAACTACCAGTTGACTTGCTAACAAAAGGGAAAGTTTGTATGAATAATTGAAACCTCTAGATCAGTGCTTTTCAGCAGAACTCTGCTATAATAGACATGTTCTATACCTGGGATGTCTAGTATGATAGTAGTAGCCACATACATATACCTGTCAAGCACTTAATATGTGACTGATGTAACTGAGGAACTGAATGTTTAATTCTGTTTACTTTTATTAATTTAAATTTAGTTAAATAGTCACGGGTGACTTACAGCTATTGTATTGGACATCATGTCCACAGGCATCAACTATTTGCTTATGGAATATATTTGTCTTCTAAAAAATAAGCTGCTTACTTTTCATATAGACTCATTTTAAGATGACTTTATGCTGGTAGGTATTATGTACTTAACTAGCATGTCAGAGATCTATACAAGTATGGGAAAGATAATTTTGGGTCAATATTCTTGTGAATATAATGTGTTTATGCATGATTTAAAGTTGATTATATTAGTCATTTTTTGACAACCAGGTGATTGTTAGACACTTGTGTTGTGTGAAGTATGTGTGGCCTGGTCCCATTTTCTCACCTGTTTACAGTGAATCAGATGTCCCAATAGACGTGGAGACGGTCACATCAACACCTGTGCCACTCTATGACAATCAGAAGGCACGAAGTGTGATGAATGAATGTGAAAGGCATGTCATCTTTGCCAGGACTGATGCAGATGCCCCTCCCCCACCAGAGGACTGGGAGGAGCATGTCAACAGGTAGGCCATTCCTTGGGAGGATGGGTTACTGCAGGGTTCATGGTTACCATCCTATAGTTATATTTTGTATCATCATCTTCAGTGAAACACATTTATTGGGTACTTTTTTTATTTGCAGCCATACAAGTCCAGATGTTCTAACTCTCACATTATAATTCTTAGCTCATAATGCTGTGAACTCCGTGAGAGCAGGGCTTACATCTCAGCCATGTTTGGAATGTAGCACACAGTATGCATATAATGTTTGTTGACTAAATAAATGCATTAAATTTGATAGGTATTTCTAGTTCTGTAGTTTATATATTGTACAAGTTATGCTATAGGAATCACCCAGACCATAAAAAAATTAATTAAAAGTATATTTGTGCTTATATGGTCTGTAACTTGCCTAATAAAAGTGTTTTGGAGTTGCATGAAAAGCTAACAAATGTTTTAGTGGATTTTAAAACTAAATTTGTAATCTGTGGTTTTGACGGCACACTTATGGTTGTTTCATGCATTTGCTGGCTAGTTTTGTTCCCGTGCTTCCTGCCATCTCTGGAGAACTTGATATTTCTTTCTTTCTTTTCTTTTTTTTTTTTTTTGAGATAGAGTCTCATTTTGTCGCCCTGGGTAGAGTGTTGTGGCATCACAGCTCACAGCAACCTCAAACTCTTGGGCTTAAGTGATTCTCTTGCCTCTGTCTCTGAGTTTTGGGGACTACAGGCGCCCACCAGAATGCCTGGCTATTTTTTGGTTGTAGTTGTTTGGTAGGCCCATGCTGGATTTGAACCCATTAGCTCCGGTGTATGTGGCTGGTGCCCTACCCATTTGAGCTACAGGCACTGAGCCAGAACTTGATATTTCTTTCCAGGTTATTCATCTCTGTTAGTTTGGGAAATAGTTATTTATCTAATCATGTAAGAACTTTGTGGAGATATTTATATACCATATAATTCTATACCTGTCTAATGTGTATACTTGTGGCTTTTAGTATATCCAAAGTTTTACACCTGTCACTACTATCAATTTGATAAATATTTTCATTACCCCCAAAAGAAACTCCATACCTGTTAAGTTACTCTTTGTTTCCCTCCACTCCTTAGGATCCACCAGTGTATTTTCTGTTTTTATGGATTTGATTATTCTGGACATTTCACGTAACTCGTATCATGTAATTTGTGGTTTTTCATGACTGGCTTCTTTCACTTAGCATAATGGTTACAAGGTTCATCCATGTTGTAGCATGTATCAGTATTTCATTCCTTTATGTTGCCAGTTGGTATTCCATTGTTATGGATAGCTCACATTTTATTTATCAATCAGTTGATGGACATTTAGGTTGTTTCTACTTTTTGGCTATTATGAATAAAGGTGCTATGAACATTTACATGAAAGTTTTAGCGTGGAGCTATGTTTTCAAGTGTCTTAGCTGTATACCTATGAGTAGAATTGCTATATTATATGTTTAATTTTGCTGGATCTGTATTTAAATATAAAGAATTGCCAGACTGTTTTCCTAAGTGGCAATATACTTTTTTGCATTCTTTTTTTTTTTTGAGACTGTCACTATGTCGCTTTTGGTAGAGTGCTGTGACATCACAGCTCACAGCAACCTCCAACTCTTGGGCTTAAGCGATTCTCTTTCCTCAGCCTCCCGAGTAGCTGGGGCTACAGGCACGCACTACAATATTGGCTATTTTTTTGTTGCAGTTGTCATTGTTGTTTAGCTGGCCCAGGCCAAGTTTGAACCTGCCACCCTTGGTGTATGTGGCTGGTGCTGTAACCACTGTGCTACGGGCGCCGAACCTCATTTATTTATTTATTTTTTGAGATAGAGTCTCACTTTGTCACCCTCAGTAGAGTGCTGTAGTGTCACAGCTCACAGCAACCTCCAATTCCTGGGCTTAGTCGATTCTCTTGCCTCTGTCTCCCGAGTAGCTGGAACTACAGGTGCCCGCCATAACACCCAGCTATTTTTTGTTGCAATTTGGCTGGGATCAGGTCTGAACCCGCCACCCTCGTTGGTATACGGGCTGGCGCCCTACTCACTGAGCCACAGGCACCACCTGGCTTTCACATTCTTACCAGGAGTATATGAATGAAAGTTCCCGTTTTTCTATATCCTTGCTAATAGTTACAAATTTTCTTTCTTTTTAAAAAGTTATAATGATTCTACTGGGTTTTTTTTTTTTTTTTAGACAGAGTCTCACTGTGTCACCCTTGGTAGAGTGCTTTGGTGTCACAGCTCACAGCAACCTCAAACTCTTGGGTTCAAGCAATTCTCTTGCTTCAGCCTCCCAAGTAGCTGGGACTACAGGCGCTGCCACAATGCCCGGCTATTTTTTTGTTGCAGTTGTCATTGTTATCTAGCAGCCCAGACCTGGTTCGAACCCACCTGCTTCGGTGTATGTGGCCCGCGCCCTAACCACTGGCTATGGGCGCCAAGCAAGGGTTTTTATTTTATTTTATTTTATTTTTATTTTTATTTTTTTTTTTTTTGAGACAGAGCCTCAAGCTGTCCCCCTGGGTAGAGTGCCGTGGCATTACAGCTCACAGCAATCTCCAACTCCTGG
>NW_003852543.1:3829559-3831113 GCF_000181295.1 Otolemur garnettii | reverse complement strand
ACTACAGGTACCCGCCACAACTCTCAGCTATTTTTTTGTTGCAGTTTGGCCAGGGCCAGGTTTGAACCCACCACCCCTCCGTGTATGGGGCCAGCACCCTACTCACGGAGCCACAGGTGCCACCCTGTACTGGTTTTAATTAATATTTTCTTCATGACTATTTGTCTTTATATATAGCTATGATACATAAAGGAATGTTATTCCTTACATTGGGAGTTGGTAGGTGGTAAACATGGTTTAATGTTGGAGAACTATTTTCTTTTTCTGAGGCAGACTGAGTATAGTGGTATCATCATGGCTCATTGCAAACTGAAATTCCTATGCTCAAGCAGTCCTCCTGCCCCAGCCTCCCAAGGGACTATAGGCAATGTGCCATTGTGCCCAGCTAATTAGTTTGGTTTTTTTTTTTTTTTGAGACAGAGTCTTGCTCTGTTGCCTAGGCTAGAGTGTCATTGCCTTCTCCTACCTTACTGAAACCTCAAACTCCTGGGCTCAAGCAATCCTCTTGCCTCAGCCTTCCAAGTCCTAGCTGGGACCATAGGTATATACTACTACAACTGACTAATTTTTCTGGGTTTTTTTTTGTAGAGACAAGAGTCTTACTTTATTGCCCTCAGTAAAGTGCCAAAGCATCATACTGCTCACAGCAACCTCCAACTCCTGGGCTTAGGTGATTCTCTTGTCTCAACCACAGGTGCCTGCCACAATGCCTGGCTATTTTTTTGTTGCATTTCAGCTGGGGGCAGGTTTGAACCCACCACATTCGGTATATGGGGCTGGCACCCTACCCACTGAGCCACAGGTGCCGCTTTAATTTTTCTGTTTTTATTAGAGACAGGGTCTTGCTGTTGCTTAGGCTAGTCTTGAACTCCTAAGCTAATGTGATCTTACTGCCTTGGGCTCCTCAAGTGCCAGGATTACAGGTGTGAGCCACCATGTCTGGCCTAGAGACAGGGTCTTGCTGTTGCCCAGGCTGGTCTTGAACTCCTGGCTTCAAGTGATCTTAGTTCTTTGACCTCTCAAAGTGCTAGGATTGCAAGTGTGAGCTATCATGCCTAGCCAAGCCCTCTTCTTATTTTTTAGTAATGAAATGGAGAGAACTGGAAGAAGGGTAGGAAAATTTGAGGTTATTGGAATGATTTATGAGGCTGATTGGAAGTTGGAAATGAAGTTAAACAGGTTTGCTTGCGTGATCAAGACAGTCACTATTGGAGGAAGAGCAGTTCAGTTCTGCATCTTGGTAGACAAGCTTAACTGAACATGGTACCATGTGCCTATATAGTCGTACCTACTCACAAGGCTGAGGTAGAAAAATCCCTTAAACCCAGGAGTTTGAGGCCAGCCTGGGCACTATAGTAACACCCCATCTCTAAAAATAAGCAAATAAATAAAAATTGTATAAAAATCCATAAGAGGGGCTCGGCGCCACATATACCTAAGGTGGCGGGTTCGAATCCCCAGCCCGGACCCACCAAACAACAATGACGGCTGCAACCAAAAAATAGCCGGGCGTTGTGGCGGGCGCCTGTAGTCCCAGCTACTTGGGAGGCGGAG
>NW_003852543.1:3826605-3829325 GCF_000181295.1 Otolemur garnettii | reverse complement strand
CCCAGCTACTAGGAGGCTGAGGCAAGAGAATCGCTTGAGCCCAAGAATTTGAGGTTGCTGTGAGCTGTGACACTGTGGCAGTCTACTGAGGGCAACATAGTGAGACTCTGTCTCAAAAAAAGAAAAATCCATAAGAGCTTATGAAGAAGGTGGTTGGCATCTTGAATTATTATTGTGGTGCCTTAAGTTCTTGAGTGTCAGATACAGAGGAAAAGAGTTACAATTGGAGTTCAGTTACTAGAATAGCTGGAGTCAGTGTATTAGCATATGAGTTTATTACTATTGTTACAATTAATAATAAAAAATATAACAATGGTGATTAAAAAAAAGAACTATTTGTTGACTATTTTCCAGGTACCAGCACTTGAATGCAATAACTCTCCTTTATCTCTTTTTTACAGGTTGAAGAATTTGAGCTCAGGGAGATTAAGAAACCTTAGTTAGGAAGTGATGGAACAAGGGGGTTTGTTCAAACCAAGCAGTTTGACTCTGAAGCCATTGGTTTGACTACCATATCCTGGGCCATAAGGGTGATAGATCAGTCAGTGGTAGCGGAGGTGGCCTCATATGGTTATATGTCCCTTTTTGGTGTTTTTTTACTGCCTTGTCCTCAGTTTGCAGTTTCAGGAAGTGCTTGGGAAAACTGCATGATTTTTTTTTTTTTTTGTTTTTTTTTTTTGGTCAGTTCACCCATAGGTATGATGAAGAGGTTTTGTAGATAATTCATGCTTTTTCAGTCATTAGAGACCTAATAATACATATGAATACTGGGTTCTTGATTTATAAAGAGAGATATAGCTGCAAAGCGTAAGAGACACTGGGGTGTCCTGGCCAGAGTATCTGTTCTCAGTAGAAAAGTCTTGGAAGCCATTCTTTTCCAGAAATGGAAAAGCAAGTGGAGAGAGTCTGCACAGGAAACACAGCGGAATAGCTGGATGCACTTACTTTTTCTCTAGGCAAGATGAGCCTACAGCGTAGGCCAGGGTGCCTCTTTTTAATTATGGAGTCTGAAATTCCTTTAGAGAAACACTAACATTCTTTGGCTTGTCTTTCTCCAGTCTCCCATGTAGACCTCTATCCTTTTTTTTTTTTGGCAGTTTTTGGCCAGGGCTGGGTTTGAACCTGCCTCCTCTGGCATATGGGGCCGGTGCCCTACTCCTTTGAGCCACAGACGCCGCCCTAGACCTCCATCCTTGGCCACAGATTGATATGATTCATTAGCACTCAATTTATCTCAGATTATTTGTCTTTTTAGTGTCTGATGAGATTTTGGAGGCATTGTCTCATTAGGAATAGGCTTATAAACCATCTCTTTTGGTAGGTAACTTTTATAAATAGCTAATTTCATTATTTGATGATACTTCACTTCAGTTTCAGAGGTCATCATTTTATGACTTTGTCCCTAGATCTATATAGACTGTTTTGAGCTTTCAGTTCCCTCTTTTCTGATTATAATCATCATGTTGCCATTCTTTCTTTCCCTTGACTTGATTGTAGTATTACTGCTTCCTTTCTTCTTGTATAAAGCCTTATAAAATTAGTTTCCCACTTTGAGAACTCCATAGACTGACTATACAACAAGTCCCTAGAACTCTGGAGTCTTTCACTAGGGGGTTTACTTACTGCTCTTTAACTATGGAGTCAGAAACTGAGTTTCCTGGTTAGGGCTTTTTTTCCCTCTTCTTGAATTACTTTCAATAGCAACCGCCTTCAGATAACTTTGTGTTTAGAAAATGAAGCCTTCCCCCTGCACCTAACTCTGGATTTTTCTAGTAATGGTTTATAATTAGTGAAATGGTTTAAATATCTCTACTTGCTTTAATTGACTAGATCAGCATTTGTCTGTGGCTTGTGGGCCAACTATGGCCTATTGCTTGTTTTTGTATGGAATGATTTTTACATTTTTAGTGGTTGGACAAAACTCAAAAGAAGAGTAATATTTCATGACACATGAAATTCAAATGTCAGCATCCAGAAATAAAGTGTTAATGGAATATAGTCATGCCCATTTATTGGGTGTTACCCAAGGCTGCTTTTGTATTACAACTGCAGAGTTGTAGTTGTGTCAGAGACCATATGTCCCACAAACCCTGGAATACTTGCTATCTAGCCCCTTATGAAAGAAGTTAGCTGACCACCTGTGGATTGCATTTTTTGTGTCAGTGTGCCACGACCATGTGACTTAGAAGACCTTTGAAAAAGATTTGTTTTTACTGGCATAGTGATGTAGTGCAGATGATGTTGGACCAGCTTTTTTTTTTTTCTTCCAGATGTTTGTCAAACGCCAAATTTCATTAGATACATAGCTTTTGAAAGACATTTAACAAAGTATTCCAGATGGTACTCAGCATGCTCAAATGGACTTTTGGCTAGTCTCATTTTAGTAAAAATGTAGGATATAAAGCAAACTGTCTTATCTTAGAAATCAGAACTTCTGAATTCCAGCCAAAAAAACCCCATTCTCTTTTTCTGAACTGTTTCTGATTGCGTATCTCGCCATTGTATTTTCTATATATAAATCCTAGGCTGGGTGTCCAGTATCTTTGAGTTTTATTTTCCCTCTCTCCTCTCTCACTGCCTCCTTTCTTTTCCCTTCCTTTTTTTCTTCTAGAGTTTAGACGAAGAATTTTAAGAAAAGTATGACTGGCTCGGTGCCTATAGCTCAACCGGCTAAGGCGCCAGCCACATACACCTAAGGTGGCGGGTTCGAATCCCCAGCC
>NW_003852543.1:3822127-3826303 GCF_000181295.1 Otolemur garnettii | reverse complement strand
GAGACAGAGCCTCAAGCTGTCACCCTAGGTAGAGTGCTTGGCATCACAGCTCACAGTTACTTCTGACTCCTGGGCTTAAGCAATTCTCCTGCCTCTGCCTTGCAAGTAGCTAGGACTTCAGGTGCCCACCACAATGCCCGGCTATTTTTTTGTTGTTGTTGCAGCCATTGTTGTTTGGCGGGCCTGGGCTGGATTTAAACCTGCCAGCTCAGGTCCATGTGGCTGGCGCCTTAGCTGCTTGAGCCACAGGCACTGAACCAGTTTGTGGATATTTTAATGTTGATTTAATCTTCTTTGAAACAAATGAGAAATTATCACCTTTGAAAATATTAGATTTTTGTAGGACCATTGTGTTATTTTGGCTACTTTGAATAGGATGAGCCAGAAGACAGCATATCATTTAGGTTCATTCAGTTAGAACATGGAGAACAAAAGATTATCTGATTTCATCTAAGAAATGAAGAAAAGCATTTTTGTACTTAAAAGTTGAATAGGTTAAGGGGAGAGGGAGGGAAGGGGAGGGGGGAGGATGGGTGGAAGGAGAGTAATTGGTGGGACCACACCTAAGGTGCATCTTACAAGGGTACATGTGAAATTTACTAGTTGTAGAATATAAATGTCTTAACACACACATACACACACACACACAAATTGAATAGGTTTAGATGGAGAACTAGTTGACTCAACATAGTTCCCATCAATTCATTTGACTGTTTAAATTTGCATTTAAAATTCTGTCTCCTATTTTTAAAAATTTTTCTTAATTATATCTTTTGCATGCTCTTTATCTTAATCCTGTGTTAGATCACTTTTTTCTGCCCACTTAATTTTCCAGCCTCCCACAAAGCTGACAAAATATAAAGAACATGTTGTAATTCTTGGAATCACTTAGTATACATATCCAGCAGCAATCCTAAGAACGTTTTCTGGGATTTTAGACTCTCAACATTGTGGTTTTTAAATTTAAATTTCAACTGTCATCATGTAGGGTAGTAATTTCTAAATAGCTTTCTAACCCTCCTCTCTTTTGGTTTATGTAATTTTCCTTGAACCCATCATTTTGGGTTTCAGAATAAATATAAAGTAAGAAAAACAAAAAACAGAGGCATCTTATTACATAATAAAGAACAAGATAATTTTGAACATGTTGTTGGTGTCTCATAAATAAATTATATTTCATTCTGTTTGTGGGATTAAAGTTTGCTATATAATCAGTAGACTTTGAGAAAGTTCCAGACATTGTTTTTTATTTTATTTTATTTTTTATTTTTTTAAGAGACAGAATCTTACTTTGTCACTCTCAGTAGAGTGCCATGGTGTCACAGCTCACAGCAACCTCCAGCTCTTAGGCTTAGGCGATTCTCTTGCCTCAGCTTCCCAAGTAGCTGGGATTACAGGCACCTGCCACAACACCTGGCTATTTTTGTTGTTGTTGTTGCAGTTTGGCTGGTGCCGGCTTAGAACCCGCCACCCTCAGTATATGGGGCTGGTGCCCTACTCACTGAACCACAGGCGCCGACCTCCATACATTGTTGAATGTGAAGAAATTGTATTCATTGCTTAATCTGATTGATTATAAGTGAACATTATTACCGGAAGTAAGGCTGTAATAGAATATCACTTTCAAAATACTGCAGGTTCTTTGTATCTGTTATTTTCACAGAACTGGAAATTGAGAAATTTTAACACTGATAGTTTTCAATCTTTCATTTCCACTTGAAATTTATCTTTCTTGTATCATTATACATGTATGCATGTCTAGCAATAAAGATGGATGTGTGTCTGTATTGCACGGAAAATGAGGGATGGTCCTTGCAACTGTTTATAAATAATAATAAAAGATGCACAACTTAAATACCCACAAATAGAGTAGAACCTAACCAGCCATTAAATACAAAGAGGTGTATTAATTAATATGAATGTATATCCATGTATCTCCGGAGAGGTTTTTCAGACTACTTGTAAGCATCTTTTGTCGCCTCATGCCACCACCAAATCCTCAAGCCTATCCGAGAAATGCTATACATAAGAGAAATGCTGCTCTTGTGAATATATTGTGCATTAGATAATGTAAAGGAAAACAAGATTATGAACCAATGGGCTGGAGCTACTAGTCCCAACAAGCCTTCTTGTTCCCAAGGCATCCTGAGTCCCAGTATTGGGTTGAAGCCCTCCACCTTTTTCCCAAGTCCTGAATCTCCTCTCTGAATATCAAACCACACCAAAACTGACTGGATCCTGATGAAGTAGCAGGAATTAAGCCAAGAGAACTTGGCTAGGGAAAAATAAGAAAAATGACAATCCCAGGAAACCTAAGATTGCTTCTAGGACCTCTGCAAGGAAGTTACAAAAGGGTAGAAGGCTTTGGTGGTTAAGAAGGATTTATCAACAAAGTGTCTGAAGATGAGGGCACTTTTGAAGACAGTCATCCCATTTTTTTTCTGTTATTCATTTTGGCTGCCATCAGTAATCATAGCTAACCTAAATTTTTTTTTTTTTTTGCTAATCTAAATTTTTTATTTATTGTTTGAAGGAAGTTAGAATTCATCTAGTCCATGTCTGTTTTATAGACTAGGAGACCCATGGCATATAGCTCTTTATAGCAGAGCTGAATAGTCTTAGCCCCTGGTTAGGGTTCTCCTGGACCATAGAACTGTGGTAAGTTGTAGAATTGGAGATGTGGTAGGTGGGGATTGTGTTTTACAGAAGGAAAAGAAGTCAGACTATTAATTTCCACCTTTCTATAGGGTATTTGCTCTACCCAAGGATATTGGGCTAGTTGTACAAAGTTAATACCAAAGGGTGACTTGTCCTCTGCATACTCAGTGGGTCATGTTATTGGTGTTCCTAGAGCCATGACAGGTAGAAATTGGGGTATCTGGTGGGGTGGAATAATGGTAGAAAGGATGCTACTCTATTGTAAAGTAAGAAATTGAGATTGTTGATAGTGTTTCAGGCAGCTTCCCTGCAGTTTGACAGTATTGGAATGGTGAAGGGCTCAATTTACCATTGAGCATAAATCATGTTTCTTTGTTTTTATTTTCTGCACAGTACTCACTAGCTTTCTGTGCTGTGGGATGCGAGAACTTGAATATAGACCCAGCTGTTTAGAGAACTTAGAATGCACTGTGCACACAATTTATCTATTTATTAAACAGATGTTTAACTCCCTGGTGTGTGTCAGGCTCTGTTTCGTGCTGGGAATATAGCATTTAAATAAAACCAACAAAAATCTTGGCCATAGTGGCCTTTACATTCTAGCAGAAAGAAACAAACTAAACAAATACATGGAATGGGTAGAACATGCAGTGGTGATATGGCTGGAGAGCAGGTTAGGGAATCCCAGGGTAGGTTTGAGGTGTTATACTTTTTTTTTTTTTTTTCCTTGCAGTTTCTGGCCGGGGCTGGACTTGAACCTGCCACTTCCAGCATATGGGGCCGGTGCCCTACTCTTTTGAGCCACAGGCACCGCCTGAGGTGTTATACTTTTAAATGGGGATGGATCAGAGGAAGCATCAGTAGAAGATGATAATTGAATAGCAACCTGAAGGAGATGGGAGTGAGAGCCATTTTTATAGGTCAGGGCAATGAATGGCAAGGGCCCATCTGTGATGGGGGAAGTAGGAGGGAGGGAGAGGTGTGGGAAATGTGACTGAAGCAAGTAAGTGGGGGCCATTCGTGGATGGTGAGGTTGGAGAGGCAGTGGAGTCCACACAGCTATAGCAAAGACTTAAGCTTTTAACTAATTGAAATGAGGCCCTGGAAGGATTTTCTGCAGATGAGTGATGTGATCGGACTTAGGTTTTTTGCATAATTTAGTAGATTGACTTGCCTCTGATTTTCTACTTTTAGTAGAGACATGGACTCGCTCTTGCTCAGACTAGTCTTGAAACTGTGAGCTCAAGCAATTCACCTGCCTTGGCCTCCCAGAGTGCTAGGATTATAGGGTGAGCCACTGTGCCTGGCCCAGAGTATTATTATTATTTTTAATTGCTTTTTATTAAATCATAACTTTGTGCATTGATGCACTTACGGGGTTCAGGGTACTGCTTCAGTATGAAATGTTTAGCAGAGTATTATTTTTTATATTTTTTGTTTTCTTTTATTGAGGATACAAAGAATTAGGTTACAGTGTCCGCATTTGTTAGGTAAAGTCCCTGTTTTTTTTTTTTTTTT
>NW_003852543.1:3816551-3821835 GCF_000181295.1 Otolemur garnettii | reverse complement strand
CCACAGCGCCTGACTATTTTTTTTTTTTTTTTGAGACAGAGCCTCAAGTTGTCCCCTAGGTAGAATGTGCTCTGGTATCACAGCTCACAGCAACCTCCAACTCCTGGGCTCAAGCAAGTCTCTTGCCTCTGCCTCCCAAGTACCTGGGACCACAGGTGCCCACCACAAGGCCTGGCTATTTTTAGGTTGCAGCCGTCATTGTTGTTTGGTAGGCTCAGGCTGGATTCAAACCCGCCACCTTAGGTATATGTGGCTGGCGCCTTAGCCACTTGAGCCACAGGCGCCGACCCCTGGCTATTTTTTTTATTGTTGCAGTTGTCATTGTTTAGCTGGCTTGGGCCAGGTTCGAACCACTCTTGGTGCATGTGACTGGCACTGTGCCACGGGCATCAAGCCCGGTTTTAGTCTTTTACATGTGGTTATCCAGTTCTCCCAGCACCATTATATTGAATAGGGATTCTTTTCTCCATTGTATGCTTTTTGGTTTATCAAAGTCAGATGACAAGTAGAGACTGGTTTCATCTCTTGGTTTTCTGTTCTGTTCCATATGTCTATGTCTTTTGTTTTTGTGCCAATACCATGCTGCTTTGATTACTGTGGATTTGTAATATAGCCTGAAGTCTAGTAGAGTGATGCCTCCAGCTTTGTTTTTATTAGTAAGAATAGCCTTGGCTATGTGGGTTTTTTCTGGTTCCATACAAAACAAAGAACTATTTTTTCCAGTTCTTTAAAATAAGATGTTGGTATTTTAATGAAGATTGCATTGAATCTATAGATTGCCTTGGGTATAGACATTTTAACAATGTTGATTCTTCCCAGCCACAAGCGTGGTATGTTCTTCCATTTGTAATGTCTTTGGCTATTTTTCTTTTTCTTTTTTTGAGACAGAGCCTCAAGCTGTCACCCTGGGTAGAGTGCCATGGCATCACAGCTCACAGCAACCTCCGACTCTTGGGCTTAAGCTGTTCTCTTGCCTCAGCCTCCCAAGTAGCTGGAACTGCAGGTGCCTGCCACAATGTCTGGCTGTTTTTTGGTTGTGGTTGTCATTGTTGTTTGGCAGGCCAGGGCTGGATTCAAACCTGCCAGCTCTAGTGTATGTGGCTGGTGCCTTAGCCGCTTGAGCTATAGGTACTAAGCTGTGCTCACTCTTTCTCTCTTTCTTTCTTTTCTTTCTTGTCTCACTGTGTTGCCCTTGGTAGAGTGCCATGATGTCATAGCTCACAGCAACCTCCAGCTCTTGGGCTTAGGTGATTGTCTTGCCTCAGCCTTCCGAGTAGCTTGGACTACAGGTGCCCTCCACAACACCTGGCTTGGCCAGGGCCAGGTTTGAACCTGCCACCTTTGGTATATGGGGCCGGCGCCCTACCACTGAGCCACAGGTGCTGCCCGCCCCCAGCTATTTTTGTTGTTGCTGTTGCAGTTTGGCTGGTGCTGTGTTTGAACCTGCCACCTCCGTATATGGGGCTGGTGCCCTATTCACTGAGCCACAGGCGCTGCCCAAGCCTCTTTCTCTTCTAATGACATGACAATTATTTTCCCATTGTGTTTTGACTTTATGATACTTTTTTTCTTTACTGAAGTTTGAAGGTATTTTTTGGTTTGTTTTTTTTTTTAAACAGATAAGAGTTGCCCTCAATAGAGTGCTATGACGTTATAGTTCACAGCAACCTCAAAGTCTTGGGCTAAGCAATCCTCTTGCCTCAGCCGCCCAAGTAGCTAGGCTATAGGTCCCTTGCAATGCCCAGCTATTTTTAGAGATGGGGACTTGCTCTTGCTCAGGCTGTTCTCAAATTCCTGAGCTCAGCCAGTTGACCTGCCTTGGCCTCCCAGAGTGCTAGGACTACAGGCATAAGCCACTGTCCCTGGCCCTGAAGTTTGAAGTTTTTATGCAATAACACTTCTCTCTTTTCCTTTTATATTTTCTACATTTTAGATCATCCTTAGCGAATCCATACTCATCCCAAGATTTCACTATTTTTGGACATTTTTTTAGAAATTACTGTTTTTTCCTAGAACTTCAGTAGTTTTATTTTTTATTATTTAACTTTTTATTCAACCTGAAATTTATTTTGATGTAAAGAGTGATATGTAAGGATCAGATTTTCCAGTGCCAAGTGGTTGTCTCAGCTCTACTTAGTGACCTTATCCTGACTGACTTGGCTACCTTGATCTCATTACAGAGTCTTTGAGTTTTGCCCACTTAAATCTTAAAAGGTAATTTAATCACCTTTTTTTATGGCAGGGAGAGTAGGTAAACAAATATTTATTGAGCATCTTCTGTTGCCTTTCTCTTAGTATCCTTTGGAAGGCTACTTAGCCAGATTAGATTACCAGAGTAATTAAGATTGCTGGGAGTAGGGTGAAGGGGGACATTAGTAAACTCCTCAGTTCACTGTGCTGGGTGTCCTGAGGTGGGGATGAGAACAGTAGGATAGATTTCTTTTTTTTTTTTTTTTTGAGACGGAGCCTCAAGCTATCCCCCTGGGTAGAGTGCCATGGCATCACGCTCACAGCAACCTCCAACTCCTGGGCTCAAGCGAGTCTCCTGCCTCCGCCTCCCAAGTAGCTGGGACCACAGGCGCCCGCCACAACGCCTGGCCATTTTTTGGATGCAGCCATTATTGTTGTTTGGCGGGCCCAGGCTGGGGATTCGAACCCGTCACCTTAGGTGTATGTGGCTGGCGCCTTAGCTGCTTGAGCCACAGGCGCCGAGCCAGTAGGATAGATTTCTAATAGCAAAGAGTGTACAGCTGAGTTGGAGAAGGACATACAAAACCATCTGTCAGCAAGATAGGTGTGTGAATGCCAGTGGTACATGCTGGGATAAGAAAATGTTAGTGTATAGGGAAGGCAGTGGAAAAATAAATTTACTAATTATATGACATGCAGAAAAGATACAAAAATATATATGGAAAAGGGAGAGGTTAGTATGGAGTGGAATATGTGGTATTGAGGAGTGGGAGAGAAGCCACTTTATGGCTATATATCTGCTATAAGGAAATACAGTCTTAAGGCTAATTAATAAACCTCTTTTTTTTTTTTTTTTGAGAGACAGGGTCTGTCTCCCAGGCTAGCGTGTAGTGGCATCATCATAGGTCATTGCAACCTCAAACTCCTAGCTCAAGGGACACTCCTGCCTCAGCCTCTGGAAGTGCTAGTGCTAGGATTACAGCCACCACACCTGGCCTAGATCTCTTACCATAGTCTGAGATTTTGGTACATTAAAATACTTGCTGATCCAGCTTGCTTTTTTGTGGGAAATATACAGCTTGTGAAATTTAAATACATCTGTGCAATGGTGTCATGCTTTTCTTTACTAATGAGATTTTAATTAGCTTTGCTAGCGTAAAAGATTTCATTCACAGGTGGTCTAGGCTTGTAGTGTGTATGTTACACACTGTGTGCTGAGGCGATTCTTTGGCAGGATTAACTCCAAAATCTAGGTCTTGTGTTTAAGCTTAGTGGTCTTAGATTAAGCTACTTTCACTTATGCTCTCTCATAGTGGGAATTAAAAAACGTGGCATAATCTTGTTAATATAGTGTACATACATAGGGAGTATCCCAAGGGTTTGACTATAATTCCTCAGAGTTTTCCTTATAGGACTGGCTGGACAATGGCCCAGAACAAGCTATTCAACAAGATCCTCAAAGCCCTGCAGTCTGACCGCCTTGCCCGCTTGGCCAATGAAGGGGTAAGACACCAGAAATCTGCCCATGGTGGGCTCTTCCTAGTTCAGGCCTCACTGGCTGACTGACTTGTCCCCCCTATTTGCTAACCAGGTGGTCCTCATGTTTTATCACTTCCACTTACATCCTTCAGGCTTGTAATGAGCCAGTGCTGCGTCGTGTTGCCGTGGACAAGTGTGCGAGGAGAGTGCGGCAGGCTCTGGCAAGTGTGAGCTGGGACACCAAGCTGATCCAGTGGCTGCACACCACCCTTGTGGAGACCTTGAGTCTGCCCATGCTGGCAGCATACCTGGATGCTTTGCAGACGCTGAAAGGGAAGGTAAGGCTGTGATTGGTGTCTGCCCTGTCTTAGGAATAGCCAGCTTCTGTTGTGGATTCAGGATGTGGGGTTGGATGTGTCATTAACTGGTCAGCGTAGAGGGCATGACCAAAGTTAATGGGTGTGCTGTTATGTTAATAGGAGATGAGGTAACATTTCATACTAGTATCTGGTGTAAATGATTTTAGCCCTGCTTTCTCCAGATGAGGTATGAGACCCAAAAAACTGTACACATTTAATTTCTGTAGTCTTGCAGCTTGTGGGTTGATTCATCACTGAATTGAATTATTATGGGGGAGATGAAGGGTTTACTAGGGAAGGAGTTTGTCGAGAAGGATGTAAGATGCAGACTGTAGAGCTCAGAGTGTTAGGGGTTTGCCGTTCCTCAGTCACTCATGTAATGAACCTTCAGTAGCATCACTGACTTTGATAATTCTTACAAACATATCATGACATTTCCCTGCTTTCCTACTTAGACAGTATTGCGCAAAATTAAAATAATTTTCAAGGTGATTGCAGTTTGCCATTCCTTTAGTGATTGCATCAGGCTATGCTCAGTGTGGTAGAGTGTGGGTTCTGGAGTCATATTGCCTGAATGATCTCAGCTCTGTCACTGATTGGTTATGTCAACTTGGACATTTCCTTTCTCCATTTCCTTATCTCTAAAATGTGACTGATAATACCTATGTATAATTTTTGTGAAAGTTAAATTAGTTATTTACACAGAATGCTTGGGACAAATTTGGGCACAGTATGCACACAGTAACCATTAATGATGATACAAATACTTGGGGTGTTTTGCCCCAATGCAAAATGGCCTCAGACTAGTTGGATTGATTCCATTGTTGAATTTTTTTTTTTTTTAAATAGCTTTGCTTTTCTCCTTTATAGGAAGCAGGCATATCTTGCTGCTATAAGTTGCCTAGCCAGCAGCTTTCCCAAGCTGTCATCCCAGAACTTTCAGACTTATTTCTAACCTGTTTTTAAGTTAAAGAATACTGAGTTTATTAGAAGACTGACATAGTGCTGAAATAAAATAAAACTCAGGACTAGTTACATTAATGATTTGCATAGAGGAAATTTGACATTTATTTCATGTAATGTTTATTTTATGCCTACCATGTACTAAACACTGGGATGAGAACAGAACTGATCCTTGCAGTGGAAATAATTTCCTAATGAAGAAAAACACATGGAGAAATAGTCTCAGATTTCCTTGTATACTGTTCCTTTGCAGTAGAAACTCTGGACCTGGGAGGTGAATGGTGGGGATGTGG
>NW_003852543.1:3792508-3816425 GCF_000181295.1 Otolemur garnettii | reverse complement strand
GTATATATATATATTTTTTCAACAACATTCTCCACAGCATTCTACTTATGGTAAAAGTACAACATTGGTGGAGATATTCATAGTGGTTCTCAACCTTCCTAATGCCGCAACCCTTTAATACAGTTCCTGTTGTGGTGACCCCCCCAACCATAAAATTACTTCGTTGCAATGAAAATAATTTTATGGTTGGGGGTCACCACAACATGAGGAACTGTATTAAAGGGTTGCAGCATTAGGAAGGTTGAGAACCACTGCCTAAGGGATGAGGGTTGGTAGTGACCAGAGTCCAGTCACTACCAACCCTCATTCCCTAGGCAGTGGGGATGGCTAGCGTGATTTGGTAATTTCTCTAATAAGGAAGAGTTTGTATTGCTTCCCTATTTAAGTTACTGACTGGACACGTCCCATGTGAAGGAGGTGGCATTCAGATACTATGATCTTGACAGGTGTGCATTAGGTGCTGTCTGGCCCTGCTGCTGGTCAGCTGGAATGGTGGAAGGCTCACAACTATACCAGTCATCAAGGGCCTCAGGTGTGAGGCTGTGCCCTCCACAGTACCTCATCATCAGACTTATTTTCTCATGACTGTTTAGACTCACAACAAATACTTTGGTTGTTTTCCAAAGGATATAAATGACTATAGGATTGTTTTAAAGTGCTTGCTGAATGTTAAAATCATGGGTGGATGGGGTCATGTTCTTGTACCAGCTGCTTTCACCATTATAAAGAGGGCAGAAAAGAGATCTGAGTTTCCTGAGTTTAACTGAGAAGGTCTAATGTTTATAATCCTCCATTTCTCATGCAGAAACCTTTTTAGTTTCTATTTTTTAAAGAAGAGCCTCTTACTTGGCCATTAAGAGTGAATGCAATGCTGAAAAGGCCAGGGAAGCTTGGTCTTCCCAGCTCTAAGCTGGGAAGTTAGTTATTGGTTAATTATTTACCCTATGTTGACGGAAAGTGAATTTCAAGGCTTTTCAGTTTCTTGGGCATACTCTACTGCCAGATAATGCTTTTTTTTTTTTTTTTTTTGCCGGGGCCAGGTTTGAACCTACTACCTCCAGTATATGGGGCTGGCGCCCTACTCCTTGAGCCACAGGCACCACCCAGATAATGCTTTTTTGCGGGGGGGGGTTTGAACCCACCACCTCCAGCATGTGGGGCCGGCACCCTACTCCTTTGAGCCACAGGCACTGCCCCAGATAATGCTTTTAAGTTAACTCAGATCAGATCCTGTGCCTCAGAGTGTTGAGTGGCTCACAATTATATAATAAATTACAAAAAACGGCCAGTTGGGGCAAAAATCTTTGCCGTTTGGTTTTATCCTTTGTTCTCTTACTTCTTTGCTTGAATTCTTGACTTCAGTCTACCTGTACCTGGAATAAGCTCTACACATTCTTGCCTCTTGCTGGTATCTCTAATTAGAAAGCTCTTCTGTTATGTTCTGTTGGAGTGCTTCCTGTTCTGAAGAACCTGTCTCACTTTACATGCTGTATCTTTAGATGAAAATTGCCTGGCTAGCTGCCTGTAGCTCAAGCAGCTAAGGCGCCAGCCACGTACACCAGAGCTGGCAGATTTGAATCCGGCCTGGGCCTTTTAAACAATGACAACTACAGGCAAAAAATAGCCGGGTGTTGTGATGGGCGCCTGTAGTCCCAGTTACTTGGGAGGCTGAGGCATCACTGGGAGGCTGAGGCAAGAGAATTGCTTAAGCCCGGGACTTGGAGGTTGCTGTGAGCTGTGATGCTGCGGCACTCTACCCAGGGCGACAGCTTGAGGCTCTGTCTCAAAAAAGAAAAAAGAAAATTGCCTGACTTCTTTCCACTGAATGGTTTGAATTGTAGCAATGTGGGGCTTCTGTTTTTTTTTCATGCAGTTACCAGTCTTTATTTATGTGTTTGTCTTCGTTACCTCTTGTGGATTAAATTGCTTTGCAGAACTACTGGTCTGGTGCCTTATAACAATAATTGTTGCTTAGACGTTTGTTTCCTGAGTTTAACTGAGAAGGTCTAATGTTTATAATCCTCAATTTCTCATGCAGAAACCTTTTTAGTTTCTATCTTTTAAAATTAGGAGCAGCTTATCTGCTCCTTCTGTCTTTGAAGTTTTACAACCTGCATCAAACCATAGTACTTTTTATTCTCCAATTTCTCAAAACCTTTATGTTTTTCTGAAAACTACCTCTAACATTTAAAAATCTTTCCTTTCCCGTAGGTCACTTTGACCTTTTGTGGGTAGCGTGGAATTCACACAGATATTTCTTCTCAGTGTAAGCATCAGCATGTCTGAAACCTATATTTGCACATCTATGAGATATTTTTGGTGGATAGTGAAAAATAGCATATAGCAAATAGAAAATATACACAACAGAGTAGAATATATTTCTTTAAACACAATAATAGGTTTTTTTTAACATGCCGCAACTTGAAGGCAATACTCTAGATGAAAATGCAGATTTAAAAAAAATTAAAACATCAATTGATGTTCATTAAGGAAATTTAGAAAACACAGAAATCTATAAAGGAAAAAGTTACCTATAACTCCATAAAGATCATTATTAATTAACATTTTGGCATATTATAGTGCCTGAGTAGAGATAAATTTTTATATTTTGTTTTACCTGTAACATTTTAGCAAAATATTTCTGTATGTAACTACAAATTCTTGTAAATATTTGAAAGTACAGGGTGGCTCCTGTGGCTCAGTCAATAGGGCACTGGCCCCATATACCGAGGATGGTGGGTTTGAACCCGGCCCTGGCCAAACTGCAACAACAAAAAAAATTTTTGAAAGTGTAGAAAGTCTTACAAATGAGATAGGTTCTATATGTTTGTTCTTAAGTTGAATTTGTATGTAAGTTGAAACAAGTACATTTACCTATTACCTATTAATACCTTTGTTCATAAGTGTGAGTTGTATGTCAGTAGGATGTTTGTACCTTGGCCACTGCCTATAATCCTTAATATCCAATTAGGTGGATAACTGGCTTAACCACTGCCATATATATGTATATATATATTTGTTCTCACTTTTTGATTCCTATTGACAGTGAATTTGTCTCTGTGCATAACCCTCCCCACCATTTTGTGTGTGTGTGTGTGTGTCTGACGCGTGTATATAATTTTTTAGGGAATGTTTTCAGAAGTATAATCGTTTGGAAGAAGGATAGGAATAAATTTAGTCCCTTGATACATATCACCAGATTGCTTTCCCCAAGGACTATACCCATTTACCTCTCATGGCAAAAGCATGCTTTTCAGTTATTCATTTGCTTTTGCTCCTGAGAAAGGTTTGGTAGGCTTAGTTGAAGTTTGTCTATGGCTCATGGTGGGGCTCTGACCTCCTGCCTGATTTCTGGCAATGGGAAGGTTGTATGTTCACACTGGATGCTGCTTTGCTCTTCTTCCTTTCTAGATCCCGACCTTGATTGATCGAATGCTTGTGTCATCTAACACGAAGACAGGGGCTGCAGGAGCTGAGGCCTTGTCTCTCCTACTGAAGAGGCCGTGGGACCCTGCTGTTGGGGTGCTTTCCCATAATAAACCAGTAAGTTGGATGGCTCAGGACTTAACTGTGGCACATGAAATTTTTAGACTAAAGACATAGAACCTTGGCAAGAGGTTGATAAATGGCTTCTTTGACTTTTCCATTAATAACTTGTTTTGTGTTTAACTATGGTTTTATAAGCAAAGGAGCATTTGTTGGGATGAGAATAGTATTGAGATACTTCGGATTTCATGGAAGAATACCTCTCACTGTTTTTTGGGTGGGATTCTTTCTCCTTAGAGTAAACTTCCTGGTTCTCCTTTGATTCTCATCGCTTCCTCTGGCCCCTCCAGCTCTGTGTTTCCCACCTCACGCCGTCACCGCTTCTGGCAGTCTCAGCTCTCCTGCTTAGGCAAGGTATGTGTGGAGACAAGAGGAACTCTCTTGTGGGCAGGAATATAATCTCAGAGTATTAAGGAGAGGAACATGCAGGAAGGGTTTAGAATGGATGACCTAAATGTGGAGCATCCCCTAACCCTTCATTTATATGGAATTCCAAGGTTGAGATTTATTTAGAGTAGATTGAGATTGAGCAGAATTGAGAGAAGATTTGAAACTTAACCTCTGGTGGCATGGATGCCACTTCTTTTTTTCAGGTCATCCCTGTAGCTACTCATCTGCTAAACAATGGCAGTGGGGTAGGAGTTCTGCAGTGTCTCGAGCATATGATTGGGGCAGTGAGAAGCAAAGTGCTGGAGGTGAGAATGCCCCTATTTCAGTTTACTGTGGCTTAGCTGGCATTTGGTTTTGTTCCACACCCATCTGTAATCTCTTATCTTACTGTTTTCTTTTTCTTCCCACAAAGATTCACAGCCATTTTCCACACAAACCCATTGTCTTAATTGGCTGGAACACAGGAGCTTTGGTGGCCTGTCATGTAAGTAATTTCTGTCTTATTTGGAAATCTTGAGGAATTGGAGTTTGTTCTGGGATAGAATACTGGTACTAATGATTGTAACTACTGAGTCCTTTACTATGTTTCGGGCATTGTGCTAGATGCTTTACATAATTGCATTTCAGATTGTAGAAGACAGACTTTTTTAAAAACCTTTATTGTGGGCTCGGTGCCTGTGGCTCAAGTGGCTAAGGCACCAGCCTCATACACCTAAGGTGGCGGGTTTGAATTCCCAGCCTGGGCCCGCCAAACAACAATGATGGCTGCAACCAAAAAATGGCCGGGCGTTGTGGCGGGCGCCTGTAGTCCCAGCTACTTGGGAGGCTGAGGCAGGAGACTTGCTTGAGCCCAGGAGTTGGAGGTTGCTGTGAGCTGTGATGCCATGGCACTCTACCCAGGGGGATAGCTCGAGGCTCCGTCTAAAAAAAAAAAAAAAAAAAAAAACCTTTATTGTGTGGCTCTGTGCCTGTAGCTCAAGTGGCTAGAGTGCTAGCCGCATACACTGGAGCTGGTGGGTTCAAATCCAGCCCAGGCCCACCAAACAACAATGACAACTACAACCAAAAAATAGCTGAGTATCGTGGCAGGCGCCTGTAGTCCCAGCTATTTGGGAGGCTGAGGCAAGAGAATCGCTTAAGCCCGAGAGTTGGAGGTTGCTATGAACTATAATGCCACGGCACTCTACCCAGGGTGATAGCTTGAGACTGTCTCACAAAAACAAAACCTTTATTGTGGAAAATATTAAGCAGAAACAAAATCAAGTATAGTGTAATAAACTAGCTTAATAAACTCCATGACCCCTAATCCAACTTCACAAGTGTTCCCCTCACAGCTGGTTTGTTTCACCTTACCTACGCGCTTGCTTCTTTCTCCCCCAGATTATTTTTAAGAAAGTCCCAAATGGGGCAGCGCCTGTGGCTCAAAGGAGTAGGGCGCTGGCCTCATATGCTGGAGGAGGTGGTGGGTTCAAACCCAGCCCTGGCCAAAAAAAAAAAAAGTCTCAAATGTTATAGCATTTTATTTATAGAGCATGTACCTATAAATGGTACATAATTCATTTAGAGAGCATGCATTTCTTTAAAAAAAATTCCTTTTTTTCTCTAAACACAAATACCATACCATTCTCCCATCTAAAAAATAAACAATAATTCTAGCAGGCAAAAATTAATAGCTCTGGAATTTAATATTATGTTCATGTTTAGTCCCCTCGTAAGACATCAAGGAACCTTTTCTTTCTAATTTTTTATACATGTGTATGTTTGTCGGTTTATGTAAATGTCCCTGACATATTCAAAGCCCTAGTTATGCTTCATGCAATCTAATCAGGTATGGTATCTAGGGCCATGAGAGGTTCCTGCTTCCAGGAATGGTGGAACTCAGTCAGCAACTACTCCAAAAAATTTGGGATGTTTGGGTCCCATTCATTAAAAACAATAGACATTTTCTTCATTTAAAGGATAATGACAACATTTGTGTTCTCTTGATTATATTTACTACTTGTGGAGAAAAACAGCGAGAGGGGTTCTAGTTGAGAAGATTCACAGGATAGGAGTATTGAACCTACTATTTTATGGTTCAGCCACCTGCTAGGGTCCTCTTGTGGCCCCAGTTCTCTAGGTAGTTGCTGCTTTGTGTTTTTGGGTTTTTTTTTGAGACAGAGTCTCAAGCTGTCACCCTGAGTAGAGTGCTGCGGCGTCATAGCTCACAGCAACCTCCAACTCCTGGGCTAAAGTGATTCTCTTGCCTCAGCCTCCCAAGTAGCTGGGACTACAGGCATTCACTACAATGCCCGGCTGTTTTTTGGTTGTAGCCGTCATTGTTTGGCAGGCCCAGGCTGGATTTGAACCTGCCAGCTCAGGTGTATGTGGCTGGCACCTTAGCTGCTTGAGCCACAGGCGCCACTGCTGCTTTGTGTTTTATGCTCTTACTATGGCTGATGAAGCTGGATAGGGGAGAAAGAGATGGGACTGTCTAGGGGGCCTACCTGGATTTTAGGTAAGCCAAAGTACAGTGAAGTCATTTGACTTTCAGATAAACTGTGCTATTATTTACAGGTGTCAGTGATGGAGTATGTCACTGCAGTTGTCTGCCTTGGGTTTCCTCTGCTTACCGTGGATGGCCCCAGAGGGGTAAGAACAAATTGTGGCTGGTTGCTGGGTAATTGGCAGTGGGAGTGAGGCTGTGCATGCCTCGTCCAAGCTGGTGTTGAGGCAGACTGCAGTTGCACAGCTCTCTTGAGTGGAGTTTTCAGGTTAATACTTTGTGAATATGAACTAGCTGATTTTAAAACCTGTACCTCTTTTAGGATGTGGATGATCCCCTCTTGGATATGAAGACTCCAGTCCTCTTTGTCATTGGTCAGAATTCCCTGCAATGTCATCCTGAAGCCATGGAGGACTTCCGGGAGAAGATTCGGGCTGAGAATAGTTTGGTGGTGGTTGGGGGTGCTGATGATAATCTCAGGTGGGTAGGTTCTTCAGAGCTGCGAGAGAGCCATGCTATAGTGTTAGAGAAATGCTTGTCAGATAGCAGCGTTAACTATGGGTGAATCTGGTTGTTAAAAGTGAGCACTAAAGACATTCTTCTTCATATCTTTAACTTCAGATTTATATAGTACAAGTACAAGTATATAGTACAAGTACAAGTACAAGTACAAAAATGTTCCTATTACCTGTCCCCCGAATTTTCTAAATGCTAATATTATTTCTAAATGCTAATATATCTTATATTAGCAGAAGTATAATTCTCAAGAAATTAACAATTGATATGATAGTGTTACCAAATCTGTAGGCTCAAATTCATTTATCGGCCTAATATCGTTTTTCTGGTCCAGGATCCAGTCCAGGATCATGTTGCATTTAGTTGCTATGTCTCCTCAGTCTCCTTTTAATAGATTTCCTCAGTCAGTCTTAGTCTTCCATGACCTTGACCTTTTTTAATACTACTGGCTAGTTATTTTATAGACTGTCCTTCAATTTAGGTTTCTGACATTTTCCTGTGATAACACTGAGAATATGCATTTTTTAGCAGGAATGCCATGGAGATGATATATCCTTAGTGTATCCCATTAGAGGTTACATGATGGTGATTTCTTTTTATCATTGCTGATAATAACCCTGATCACATGGTTAAGGTAGCTTCTGCTAGGTTCTCTATGGTGAAGTAACTGTTTTCCCTTTGTAATTAGTTATTTTGTGGGGAGAAAATATTTGGAGATTATGTTAAGTATAACTCTTTGTTATCATACTTTCTCTGGGGTAGCCATTTTTATTTTTATTTTATTTTATTTTTTTATTTTTTTTGGAGACAGAGTCTCAAGCTGTTGCCCTGGGTAGAGTGCTGTGGCATCACTGTTCACAGCAACCTCAAACTCTTGGGCTTAAGTGATCCTCTTGCCTCAGCCTTCCAAGTAGCTGGGACTACAAGCGCCCGCCACAACACCCGGCTGCTTTTTGGTTATAGTTATCATTGTTATTTGGCAGGCCCATGCTGGATGAACCTGCCAGTTCTGGTGTATGTGACTGGCGCCTTAGCTGCTTGAGCTACAGGCTCTGAGCCTTATTTATTTATTTTAGTTTTGTTTTGTTTTTCCTTTATTTATTTTACAAATACATGTATTTATTAGGTTTCCACTTATTTATTTATTTATTTATTTTAGAGACAGAGTCTCACTTTGTCGCCCTCAGTAAAGTGCTGTGGCATCACAGAGCTGGAGCTGGAGCTGGAGCTCACAGCAACCTCCAGCTCTTGGGCTTAGGCAATTCTCTTGCCTTAGCCTCCCAAGTAGCTGAGACTACAGGCACCCACCACAACGCCCGGCTATTTTTTGTTGCAGTTTGGCTGGGACCGAATTCGAATTTGCCACCCTTGGTTATATGGAGCTGGTGCCCTACTCACTGAGCCACAGACACTGCCCAAGGGGTAGCCATTTTTAAAAATTGTATTTCTTACTTAGGATAATTGTGAACATGGATTTTATTTGTGTCGAGCATCCTTTGATGTATTTAGGGAGTCATAAGCACATCTAAAATTTGGGAGGGGTTGTAGGAAAATCATTGGGTCTTTGAAACAGTCACTCCCCCTGTAACATGGGGGCCTCCCTCCCCCGTAACATGGGGGCCTACAGGGCCTTTAGGTATGTTTTCATAAAATGTACTGAAGAAAAGATAGTGTCATATTTGGCCCCCCTTTTTAAATATTTTCAATCTTAGAGATTAATTTCAGTTGTTTATTTTAATTAGAGAGTTTACAGCATGTATCTGCTCCCAGCTATCTTTCCAGTTTCCTACTGAGAAATGTTTTGGAGAAGTCTTTCTGGCCTTCACTGCCAGCCTCTTGTGAATTTAGTGTCTAGTTAGTTGTTTGATACCCAAGGCAGTGTTTTCATGTAAATACATTGTTTTGTAGTACCCCCCATGACCTGAATAGATAGAGTCAGACCCCCACTTAGATGTAATTAATTGGTAATTTATTTTACCTGCTGCAGGGGCCTCTGCACTGAGAGGCAGTCAGCAGCGAAGTAGGGGGTTGAGTTGCCTTTTATAGGTTTTGTGCAAGCATATTACAGAAGCGAAACATGGCTGGTTAAGGCGGGGGTTATAGCTTGGGTAGTCATGGATATAGCATTGGTTACAGTAATGTAACAATTATTAATACAGCTTTGGTTGACAATGGATACATCTCATATCACAATGGTTATGGTTATATACAACAGTAATTAATCAAGTCTCAGTGAGTTTTCTACCATTCTTCATCTACTGAGAACTTGGGGGTTTTATGAAACTTGGGACTTTTCTTCCTTGTTCTGAAGCTTGTTCTTGCCAACCCTAGGGGGAAGGAGCCTGGGAATGTGGCTGGGAAGCATAGGGAAGCACCTTCTCGGCCACCCTGGGGGGGAGGAGGGACTTGCCTTGTTCCTGGAGTTGACTCTGGGGGGAGGGGGAGGAGGAGGGAAATGGGCTGGGAAGATGGTCACAGCAGTTTTCCTTGATAATTTAAATATTCTTACCTACGAGAGAATAGATTTTGTATGTTGAGTACTGCAAGGGAATGGGGAGACGTGGGGATGCAGTTACTGAAAGATTGTAGGCTGCTGATGAGACATTTGTGGGGTATAAAAGCTCTGGCCTGAGAATTGGGAGACCTCAGTTATTCTTGACCCCTTTGCTGAGAAGCTTAGGTAAATTGCTTAACTTAAGCAACTCACTCTCATCATCTTATAAAATGGTAGTGTTACACAGATCAGAGGCCAACCATCAGTGAATTGGGATGTTGGAATTTTGAGGCTCGTAATGCAGTTCTCTGTCCTGTCACATGGTACCCTGTTTCTCTTTGCCAGGACCCCCAGTCAGAAGCCAAAGGTTGTTTTTTTTTTTGAGACAAAGTCTTACTTTGTCACCCTTGGTACAGTGCTGTGGCATCACTGCTCATAGCAACCTCAAACTCTTGGGCTCAAGCAATTCTCTTGCCTCAGCCTCCCAAGTAGGTGGACTACAGGCACCCCCCACCCCCACCAAAGCCCATCTTTTTTTTTCCTTTTGAGATAGAGTCTCACTGTGTCACCCTTGGGAGTACTGTGGTGTCATAGCTCACAGCAACCTCCAACTCTTGGGCTTAAGTGATTCTTTTGCCTCAGCCTCCCAAGTAGCTGAGACTACAGTTGCCCACCACAACGCCCGGCTATTTTTTGGTTGCAATTGTCATTGTTGTTTGGCAGGCTGGGGCTGGATTCGAACCCTCCAGCTCCAATGTGTGTGGTTGGTGCCCTAGCCGCAGAGCTATAGGCACCAAGCCAAAGTCTGGCTATTTTTTAGAGATGAGAGGTCTTGCTCTGGCTCAGGCTGGTCTTAAACCTGTAAGCTTAGGCGATCACCTGCCTTGGCCTCCCAGAGTGCTAGGATTACAGGCATGAGCCATTGCACCTGGCCTCCAGAAGCCAAGGTTTTTTTTCGTTTTTTTTGAGACAAAGTCTCACTATGTTGCCCTCAGTAGAGTGCCATGGCTTCACACAGCTCACAGCAACCTTCAACTCCTGGGCTTAGGTGATTTTCTTGCCTCAGCCTCCCAAGTAGCTGGGACTACAGGCGCCCGCCACAACGCCTGGCTATTTTTTTGTTGCAGTTTGGCCAGGGCCGGGTTTATACCCACCACCCTCAGTATATGAGGCTGGTGCCTTACTCACTGAGCCACAGGTGCCACTCAAAGCCAAAGTTTTTAATGCTACCTTTCCAAGAAGGGAATGCAGCTGGCCTTGATCATTTTCTCTTATTTCTTTAGAAGTAACCTGTGACCACCTTTCCTCCTCTTCTATTGATTCATTTCAGCAACACTCAGTAATCTCACAGTTTGGGGCTGTGATGAGGGACCTCTAGAGGTTTTAGCAATCAGAATAGGGTAATCTATTAAGCCATAGGTATAGAGCACTTCTGGCATGGACAGTCCTGACCAACATGCTTGGTTTCTTTACATACATTATTTTGTTTAATCCCCACAATTTCATGAATGAGGTATTATGATTCCCCATTTTGCATGTGGAAATGGGTTCAGGGAGGTTGCATTACCTGCCTGAGGGCTAACATAATTCTTTCTGGGCCTAGAAAATAACCAACAGAGAGAAGAAATTTATTTTCCATAGGATGCTGTAGAATTTAAAGAAGTAAATATGTCTTTTTTTTTCATCTCTTAGAATAAGCAAAGCAAAGAAGAAATCAGAAGGGTTGACTCAGAGCATGGTGGACAGATGTATTCAGGTAAATAGTTTTGTGTGTTTTTGTCAGCTAAGCTTGCCTTTCTGTAGCTGTTTTGGTTTGGTCTTGTTGGTAGTAGCCTCTTTGGCTCTGATGGACGCAGGTCTATCCGCTGAAGTCCCACATAGACCTCGTCTATAAGCAAAGAAAAAAGAAAGAGAGAGGAAGAAAAAGAGAAAAGGAAAGTGGTGAACATATAAGTGAAGCATTAGGAGAGAAAGGGTCTAAAGTGGTGGGGTTTGACCACCCAAGAGTACCATACCTTCACAGAGGCACTTGCTGGTCTCAAACCACAGCTACTTGGAGGCCTGGTGTTTATGCCAGGCCTTGTGTGAGTGGGAAAGGACTGGCATATCTGGATCACAAAGCCAGGGTGGAATTGGTTTTAGTTTGAAACTGAGAGGTTCCTGTTCTCCAAATAAGGACTAACTGACCTTGATTCCACCTTACACTAGGATGAGATCGTGGACTTTCTCACTGGTGTGCTCACTCGCGCTGAGGGTCACGTAGGCTCAGAGCCTCGGGATCAGGATGCTGAGAAGAAGAAGAAGCCCCGTGATGTGGCCCGCAGAGACCTGGCCTTTGAAGTCTCGGAGCGGGGCAGTCGACCTGCCTCCCCAGCTGCCAAGCTGCCTGCCTCACCCTCAGGCTCAGAGGTAATGCAAGTAGGGAAGGAGGCAGGGAGAAGGGAGTATTTTTCTGAGGAGTTAGAACTGCAGAGTGAGTTGTTAGCTTCCTGGGGATGACTGTCTGCTTTGTCAGTGCTGTAGGGCTGTGAGTTCCTGCTAGGGGAGTTCCAGGGCACATGCTAACTGAGTCAGATTCTCATGGCATTGGCTCATCTTTTGGCCCTTCTCACCCTACTCAGGATCTCTCCAGTGTGTCCAGCAGCCCCACCTCCAGCCCCAAGACCAAAGTAACCACAGTGACCTCTGCACAGAAGTCCAGTCAGATTGGGAGCTCTCAGCTGCTAAAGAGACATGTGCAGCGGACAGAAGCTGTGCTGACCCACAAACAAGCCCAAGGTATAGGCATCTGGTTAGTGACCGCTCTTGGGTTCTGTCTTCTGCAGTTGATGTCATGTGGCAGTTGGAAGGTATTAGCATCTGTAGCTTTTTCTTGGGGAATGTGAGGGGGACTTCTTCCTACATTTCTGTCCAGGCAAAATTAGGCTAAAATGAATACTAAGGGCTGGTGTTAGTGGGGTTTTGTGGTCAGTAGGTAAGAGCTTTGTCTTGGTGTTCTGGGGAAGTTAGACTTTAAGTATTTTGGCCTAAACTTTTTTCTGCCTTCTAATTGAGGAAGCTGCGTCTTTGGGTCTAAGCCTCAGTGGCCACCTCTACAGTTAGGGAGTTCTCCAGTTGTGTACTGTAGGATTGATTTTATTCCTCAAATTCTAGGGCAACTCAGCTGCCATCATGCGTTTTTGTTTTGTCTTTGAAGAGGTAAGATTTCCACACTGAGACCTTCAGCAAAGTTTATTAGGGTTCTCTGCGGATAGGTTTCAGATAATTCTGGGAAGTATCTGTCTGATTGAAATTTAAGTTTGGAGAATTGTGAATGTTATATAAGGAGCTATAGAAAAGGGAGGGGTCAGTGGATAGAGAAAGAAGACAAAACAGTGGCTGTGTCCTCACATTGATCCACTTAGGTGGCCTTTGAGGTAAGGCCTCTTGGGCATTGATGTTTGATGATGCATTCAGGAGCATGTGTCATCTGCAGTTCTCAGGGGCATGGGATTGCCTGGGAAGAGGCAGAAGCCAAAGCTGGCTGTTGCGCAGAGGGATATAGAAGGGATAGGAGATTGATCTATCCTGTGTCCTGTATTTCTCGTTATGGAGCCAGAGGATCAGAACTTAAACCCAGACCACTTGTAAGGTTGCTCATTAAAGTCATGCTAACAAAGAACAGAAATGTGAGTGGAAGGGTGAAGGGAAAAAAAGAGACCAAGCCCCCAGTATCTGCATGGATGCTCTGGGCAAGTGCTACGTGGGCAGTGTGCCCTTAGGCTTTTTTTTTTTTTTTTTTTGGAGACAGTCTCACTATGTTGTCCTCAGTATGGTGCCGTGACGTCACAGCTCACAGCAACCTCAAACTCTTGAGCTTAAACAATTCTCTTAGCTCAGCCTCCCAAGTAGTTGGGACTACAGGCACCTGCCACAACACCCAGCTGTTTTTTTTGTTGTTGCAGTTGTCACTCTTGTTTAGCTGGCCCTGGCTGGGTTCGAACCTGTCAGCCTCAGTGCATGTGGCTGGCGCCATAACCACTGTACTACAGGCTCTGAGTCAGCCCTTAGGCTTTTGATGAATACAGAGCCACTGGTCTGCTGTGCTTTTGGAGGTGGTGATTAGTTTAGAATTTAAGGAATTCTAGAAGGTTGACTGGTGAGCTGCACTTGAAGTGGGACCCAGAAGGGTGGAGCAGCTATCTGCCTTAGAAACCTGGTTTTAAAAGAGAACAATAGTAGCTAACATAAATGAAGCCCTTGCTACGTTCCACACCCTTTCTTGGCACTCATTTTGCTGTAGTTTGTTGAGTCTTGGCAACAGCCCCACTGGCAAGTCTATATTATTACCTTCAGTCTATAAATGATTCTGCAGAACTACATAGCAGAGTCAGATTGCCATTCAGTAACTTTATTTTATTTTTTTGAGGCAGAGTCTCATTATGTTGCCCTCAGTAGAATGCCATGGTGTTACAGCTCACAGCAACCTCAAAACTCTTGGGCTTAAGTGATTCTCTTGCCTCAGCCTCGTGAGTAGCTGGGACTACAGGTGCCTGCCACAATGCCCGGCTATTTTTTGGTTTGCAGTTGTATTGTTTTAGCAGGGTCGGGCCAGGTTTGAACCCACCACCCTCGGTGTATGTGGCTGGTGCCCTACCCACTGAGCTACAGGCATTGCCATGTAGTAACTTTAGAAAGAGCCTCCATTGACCATTTTCTACAACTTTTTCATCTTTTTCTTATTTCTTCTCTTTTTCTCCGTTCTCTGGCTGGCTATGATCTGTAATTCTTTCTGATTCATTCCAGCACAGTTTGCTGCTTTTCTGAAACAAAATATGCTGGTGAGGAAAGCTCTTCCTCCCGGCACCTCCTCCTGTCTCTTTGGTGAGTATTGTTCTTTCTCTTGCCTATTTGTCCTCTGCATTCTGCTTTTCTCCATTTCTCTCTTATTTCTGTTCCATCTCTGCTTCTTATCTGTCACAGTTTGGTTTCCACCCGATCTTAGTATCTTTTTCTATCTTCTGATTCTTTTCTTTTTTTTGACTCTTTTTGTTTACTCTGTAGTCTTTGAACCTTCTCCATTCTTTCTATTTGCTGCTCATGTTTTCTTTTTTTGGTCTCTTAGTGTGTGATTCTGTCACTGTGGTTCTTAGCTCTGCTTCTCCTTTGTGTGCTTGTGGCCTGTTACCTGTGAGTTTGTAATTCCTTGTGTGTTTTTCTCCCTGCCTGTTTTCATCCTGGCAGCCTCAAGCCCACCAGCCACTTATCAGCATAAAACTTGTAATTCCTTTCCCTACTACCATCTTCCTACTCTGATATTAGCCTTTGCATTTTTTTCCTAAGCAGCTCATCTAGCTGGCTATTCCCTGACTATGACCCCATGCAGAGACCCCTCCTCAATCCTTGCATGGCTGCTGCCCACCCTCACCCCCGTTCCTGTTCCTTGCTACAAAGAGGGGCTGGGTGGACTTGGGGGCTTAAAGAGGGAATTTATGAGGAAGCCTAAAGAATAACTTAAAAGAGTCTCAGTCCCAAAAGCTTGGATGTATGCATGGTCAGTCTATTTGATTCACTGGAGGGGGAAGCCCACGTGTGAATAGATGGCTTTTCTTTGTACCAGTACAAATACGACCTAGAGATTGAGTTGTGATATGGGCCACTGTTGCCCAGTTATCTGAGGTGCTTCCTTGCCTAGTAGTTACTCAAGCCAGCTTTTAGTCCTGGTAGTAACTCCTTTTCATTGCCTCCATTTGGCAAGTGGACCCTCAACCTTGGGCTTTTAGGGCAAGAAGGGCTTTGTGAGAACCTTGTAAAAATTGTCCCTTTTAGAGAGGACTAGATGACTTGCTCCTCTGTGAGTTCTCTGTGGAATATTTAATGTCCTCAGCTTTGTAGTGATATTGGGAGGTGGGAGCTTAAAACAGGAAAACAGTTGCATTCTTACAGTCTGAGAAGGACTGTTTAGATCCACTGTGGTGAGGTCCTTTGTTTTTGTTGTTGTTTTTGCTAGGCAGGGTCAGAGTGTCGTCTTTTTATTTCTACCAACTTAGGGCTCCTTCTCTTCTGACTCCAGGGGAGGGTAAGAGATGGGCTTAGAGCTATATTCTGAGAAAGCAAGGTTGGTTCCCACTACAGACAGGGCTTGAGGGAAGTGGGCCTAAAGCATGGGTAGTCTTCCTGTGAAGTGTGGCCCTGTACATGGGGTGGTTTTCTTGTATGTCCTCACACATGGCCATGCCCATGCTAGTGTTGACTGGCAGTGTCTATTGGGCTGTTTTGGATTGTAGAGGATCTCACCTCAGCTTCATCTCTTAGTTCCCATTTCATCAGAACCAACAGAAGAAACAGAGAAAGAGGATCTTAGGGTCCAGCTGAAGCGGCACCATCCATCAAGTCCCCTTCTTGGCAGTAAGACCTCCAAGCGACCGAAGATCAAGGTGTCCCTTATTTCCCAAGGCGACACAGCTGGAGGGCATTGTGCTCCTTCCCAAGGAGGAGCTTCAGAAAGTGAGTTTCTCTTGGCACATTTAAATAAGAACTGACTGACCTCTTCCAGGATAAGCAGCATTAGTGGCTGCTGGCTGGCAGCTCAGCCTCTGCTTCACTGTGAGGGGTGCCTGAAGCAAAGAAGGCACAAGGTTCCACATGCAGGGAAAAGTGGGCAGTGCCCTCATCTGAATGAGGGAGGCAGGAAATGAGAGGAACCTGGGGAGTCATTCAGAGCATCTTCTTATTTTGGTCTTTTTTTTTTTTTTTGGTTTCAATTAAAGCTATTAAAAGATTCCAGAAAGTTGAGAAAATAGGAAGAAAAAATAACCCCAAATCTCCCTGTTCTAACATAGTTCTTTTTTCCTTTGCTAGTTTTTGTCCATAGTATCTTGGGTTTAGTCTTAGATGTGGAACCTGGAAAGGTAGGGGCCAAATAGGACTAACCAGTGGCCTTGGGATTTTGTCTTTTGCAGCTGCAGGTGGGAAGCCTATCACCATGACCTTGGGGCAGGCTTCAGTATCGGCCAAGGAGCTCACAGGAATTCTCACCACAGCCAGGTGAGTCTATTTCTTGCTCTTTTTCTGTTTCCTTTTTGCCTTTCCCCTTTTCTCATTTCATGTAGTGCTTTGGAAAGATGATGAATTATGGATTCTTTCATTTTTGGGAATACGATTTTTTTCTGATTGGAATCTGTCTTTTGAATCAACTCAGAGTTCATTTTACTTAAAGATTGCAAGGTGTTTCCTGGCTCTTACATTAAGGGCTGGGATCTTTACTTTAGGCCTGACTTGTGGAAGGCCCGGTTGAGGAGATTGGACAAAGAAGTTGAAGGTTCTAGCCTTGTGTCCACTGCTGAAGCCTTGCAGGGCCCCATTCTGGATCCTCCCTGTATTGGGAGGGTCTGCTGCCCTAAGTAAGACTTTTGGATGACAGTGCTCCTTTCTACATCTCTAGGTCAAGCGCTTCTGAAGGTGGACTGTCAGCCAGCCCTACCCCTTCTGTAGTCGCGAGCAGCAGCGCGCCTAGTGGTTTGCACACAATCCAGAGCCGCTTGGTGGCCACCTCTCCTGGCAACTCCCTCCAAGGTAACTTATAGCCAAGCTTTCCCCCTTCCCAACAGTCTTTTTCTCTTGTTGGAGGATGATGCTAGGAAAGCATCCCTGGAGCTAAAGGATATGCCTCTGGATCTCAGGGTGGTCATAGAGGCTTGACATAAAACTGGAACTAGTTTGGGCAGGGGGAATAAAGGTCCCAGTCTGCAGTGCTGTGTCCTTTACTATATAGGGAAGAGAAATAGCTGATAGAAGATGTATGTACAGTCTTTGCTGTATATCCACTGGGGATTGGTTCTGGGACCCCCCCTTCCTATACTGCATGCCAAAATACATAGATGCTTAAGTTGCTTGTATAAAATGGCATCATATAGTTCTGTGTCTGCTGGTTCCATATCTGTAGGTTTCTATCTGTGGATGTGAAGCCCATAGATAACAGAGGGCTGACTCTTACTAATTTTGGTGTTTTAAACACATCTGATTGAGTAAAACTGGAAATGGTGCTACACTGGGCCTTAGCAGAACAAGACATTTTCCTGCCTGTGCTTTTGCTAACCCCCTACCCTGCATTGAAAGGTTAGTTGTCTGAGCCAGATACTCATCTCCTTTGAGAGGAACTTCCTGTGTTTGTTTTTTTTTTTTTCAGTTTTTAGCCAGGGCTGGGTTTGAACCCACCACCTCCGGCATATGGGGCCAGTGCCCTACTCCTTTGAGCCCCAGGTGCTGCCCCTGCATTTGTTTGCTTTCTTGTTTGAGACAGAGTCTCACTCTGTCACCCTAGATAAAGTGCAATGGGATCATTGTAGCTCACAGCAACCTCAAACTCTTGGACTTGAGCAATCTTCTTGCCTCATTCTCCTTAGTAGCTGGGACTATAGGCATGTGCTACTATGCCTGGCTTGTTTTTTCTATTTTTAGTAGAGGTGGGGTCTCACTGTTGCTCAGGCTGGTCTCAAACTTGTGAACTGAAGCATTCCACCCCTCTTGACCTCCCAGAATGCTAGGATTGCAAGCATGAGGCATAGCGCCTGGCCAGAACTTTTTATTTGAGGCCACTGTGTGAGGTGAAGTGTAAGTTAGGTATTTAGAATTCTTTTGGCTTAAAAAGTCCTTTCTCCAGCTCGGCGCCTGTGGCTCAAACGGCTGAAGTGCCAGCCACAGACACCTGAGCTGGCAGGTTCGAATCCAGCCCGGCCGGCCAAACAACAATGATGGCTGCAACCAAAAAATAGCCAGGTGTTGTGGTGGGCGCCTGTGGTACCAGCTACTTGGGAGGCAGAGGCAGGAGAATTGCTTGAGCCCAGGAGTTGGAGGTTGCTGTGAGCTATGATGCCACAGCACTCTACCCAGGGCAATAGCTTGAGGCTCTGTCTCAAAAAAGAAAAAGTCCTTTGTCCCTGGAAAGAACAAAAGGAATTTAGATTTCTTAAAACTGTCCAAAATGTAGGACTGGTGATTTGGAGCAGGTTGGGTATGCAGAGTGAATCCAAGGCAGTGTCTGGCATAGTGCCTTTCTTCCTGGGGCATTCAGTGTATATATACCTGCCTCAAGGGACCTTCCTGGCATCTTTCTGGGAGGCCAAAGAATGTCTAAGGATAAGATCACTGTTTTTCAGTTGGTGGTGAGGGGGATGAGAATGGCTGTTCTTGGGATACTTGCAAGTGATTGAGCCTGTGCTGATAGCTATTATGTCCTCTCCTAGGGGCCACATCAGCCAGCAGTCTCCTCCAAGGCCTCAGCTTCAGTTTGCAGGATATCAGCAGTAAGACCTCTGGCCTCCCAGCAAATCCTTCCCCGGGGCCGGCCCCACAGGTGCACATCTGTTATCCACTGGGTTGGGCAGGTGTGGGGACAAGTCTTCTGTGGTTAATTGGTTTTGGCAGGAATACTGGGTCTGCAGTAAGTGGGTCAAGGACACACAGCCTTCTCACTACATAGCCAGGAGCTGCCAGTGTTAAGTCCATCACTTAACTATGTGACCTTACGCAAGTTTCTTGACCTCTTTGTTTCCTTGTTGATAAATGAGGTAATAATAACATTTCCCTCATAGATTTCTTGTGTAGATTAAATAAGATAATACATGCAAAATGCCTGGAAGAATAGCCTGCATGTAGTAGCCACTCAATACATGTTAGCCTTTAATAATATGCTGTGGGCCCTCCAAAGTCGAATGTTTCTGCTGGGCAACAGCTTCTGATCACCTGGGCTTGTGTGTCCCACAGGCTACCAGTGTGAAGTTGCCCACCCCCATGCAGAGCCTGGGTGCCATCACCACGGGCACCAGCACCATTGTCCGTACCATTCCTGTGGCCACCACTCTGTCCTCCTTGGGTGCCACTCCTGGTGGGAAGCCCACAGCCATCCACCAACTGCTGACCAATGGGGGCCTCGCTAAGTTGGCAAGCAGCCTCCCTGGCCTGGCTCAGATCTCTAACCAAGCATCAGGTGAGTCTCTCATGAGAACTGTGGGGACTCCCAGAGCTGGGATCTTCCCCTAGGACCTTCCCATCTCTCATGGGCAAGGTATGATATTGAACCCAACCCCACAGTGTCCTGGCATTACCCTTGGATTCAGCTGTGTGGATCCATTCCCCAGAGAGGTTGAGAGAACACAGGTTGTTTCCTATTGCCTTTCAGATTGACTGTTAGGGCATAGATGGCCCAGATGGGGAGGAGTCTGAAGGGGTGTGTTATATGGGGAAGAAACCATCCAGTTAAAGCCTAAGAAAAAAGTAGAGGCTGTGACCCCAAAACACTGCTTCTCTCTTTCCTTCTCAGGCTTGAAGGTCCCTACCACTATTACTCTGACACTTCGTGGCCAGCCAAGCAGAATCACCACACTGAGCCCTATGGGCTCAGGAGTAGCCCCATCTGAGGAGCCCACTTCCCAGGTGCTGCCCTGCAGCTCACAGGTGAGTCTGCCTGGAACGATTGAGGACATGGGCTCCAGTAGTTGGAAATTTGGTGCCAGCATACCAGCTGACTGGAGGAGCTGCCAATACACTCAACTTGTAGGCAGATCAGACTCAAATACTGGGGTTTGTAGCTTTTTAACTTTGAGCAAATCATGGACCTCTCTGAGTCTCCTCTTCTGTAATGCTCCCTGGATGTTGTGAGGATTAAATATGTAAATATATTCAAGTGCATAACAGTGCCTGGTATTTAATGTTTTTGTTTACTTCCCCTCTACTGTCCTTTTTCCCTCCCATTCTTGGTTTCATCATTTAGAGGTTGTGAGTAAAGGCTAGTTGGCTAATAATGTTCTTTGACTAATGGCTTTCTAGCGCTGTGCTGTTCCAGATCTTGGCGTTCTTTGCTGTCTCTTTAGGGTAGGTTTTCATAACTCTTACCCAGAAAGTCACCATTAGTCCCTCCTAGCTGATCTGATTTTCCATTGTGACTTTTTCAAGTAAAATGTTTCTAATCTTACACTGGTGATGTGAGGAGCCACCCAAAGATAAGGGGTTAAGCAATGAATAAATAAATAAATAAAAATAAACAAGTTTGAGTCCAGTATTGAGTGTACTTTCCTTTAGTTTCTGCTGTTCTGTCAAGACCTTCTATATATAGGCTGGGTGCTATGTAGGATGCATGACTGCAGGACGTCCCTGGCCCTGTCTTTACCACCATGCCAACCCACCAGGGAACTGAGGCGCTGGGCACTACTGGCAGGTGACAGTTCCTGAGCCATTCCAGAAGCTCTTCTGTCTTTTCCACTTTAGGGGAAAACACTGTACAGGATCTGTACCTGACATTTGTTGGGATCATAGCTACCCCTTATTCACAAAGGGGTGAATGTGTTTTTTTTTTTTTTTTTACTTTATCCATAGTTTTTCTTAATTACAAAAGCAATTATGTTTAATTTAAATAAGTCAAACATAGAAATAATATAATTTAGAAAGTAAAAATTTCCTTGATGCTACTCTCAGAGATGATATGGATTCTTTCAGATTTGTGTTCCTATGCAAAGTATATTTATTTTAGACAAAAATGGCATCACAGAGTATGGACTATATTGTAACTAGCCTTTGCTTCTAAATCATGTTGTTGTATGTTTCCCTGGTAGTTGCATAGAGACACCCCCCCCATTTGTTGCTTCAGAGGCTGATTAATGTGGGAAAGTGCATTTCACTACCTTCTGTTACGTAGATAGTTGAGTTGTGTTTTTGTTTTTTGATATTATAAATAATGCTGCAGTGAACATCCTTGTTCTTGATTTTTTGCACCTCTGGGAACTTTTTGTTGACTAAAGAGTAGTAAGTAGGTGGCAGATATGTGCATCTAATAATCAGGCTAGCTGTTAATTGCTCTTCAAAAAGGTTTTTTTTTTTTTTTTTGAGACAGAGCCTCAAGCTGTCCCCCTGGGTAGAGTACCCTGGCATCACAGCTCACAGCAATCTCCATCTCCTGGGTTCAAGCAAATCTCCTACCTCAGCCTCCCAAGTAGCTGGGACCACAGGCGCCTGCCACAATGCCCGGCTATTTTTGGTTGCAGCCATCATTGTTGTTTGGCGGCCCGGGCTGGATTCAAACCCGCCACCTTAGGTGTATGTGGTTGGTGCCTTAGCCACTTGAGCCACAGGTGCCAAGCCTCTTCAAAAAGTTTTGAGAATATCTGATTTCCTGTACCTTTTGTCAGTTGTGGAAATCAGTATTTTTAATTTTTATCAGTCTGATGAGTGAAAAATGAAATTGTGTTTGTGTGTATGCTCTTGATTACTTTTTTTTTTTTTTGAGTTTCATTATGTCACCCAAGGTGGAGTGCTATGGCATCACAGCTCACAGCAACCTCAAACTCTTGAGCTTAAGCAATTCTCTTGCTTCAGCCTGCCAAGTAGCTGGGACTGCAGGTGCCCGCCACAACACCTGGCTATTTTTCCATTGTACTTGTTATTGTTGCTTAGCTGGCTGGGGCTGGGTTCGAACCCGCCAGCCTTGGTAACCACTGTGCTATAAGTGCTGAGCCAAGATTAATTCTGTTATGAATTGCTTGTCATATTTTTTATTTGATTTATAGCAGCTTTATATATTCAGGCGTTAATAATCCTTTATTTATTATACAAGTTGCATATACTTTATTGTAGTCAGTGACTTATCTTTTTTTTTCCTTTTTATTGAAGTATTAAGTATTTATCATTTAACTTTTATTTCTGGATCTTTTATCATAAAGACATATAAAAAAAATTTTTTTTTTTGTAGTTTTTGGCCAGGGCTGAGTTTGAACCCACCACCTATGGCATATGGGACCAGCATCCTACTCTTTTGAGCCACAGGCATCTCCCAACACATGAAATTTTTATATAGCAAAATCTTCAAATATTTCTCTTTATGGCTCAAAGGGTTTGTGTCTTAGGAAAGCTAGTCCTGGCTTGTCACCCATAGTTCCGTGAGTAGGTCGCCAGCCACGCACACCAAGGCCAGCAGGTTCGAGCCTGGCTTGGGCCTGCTAAAACAACAATGACAACTGCAGCCAAAAAATGGCTGGGTGTTGTGGCGGGTGCCCATAGTCCCAGCTACTTGGTAAGTTGAGGCAAGAGAATCACTTAAGCCCAAGACTTTGAGGTTGCTGTGAGCTGCAATGTTAACAGCACTCTACCAAGGGTGACACAGTGAGACTCTGTCTAAAAAAAAAAAAAAAATCTAGTCCTGTCACAAGAATATAATCTTTATTTCTTTTTAAGATTTTAATTGTAGTAAAATATATATAACATGCAATTTGCCATTTTAATTTTGTCCAACTGTACAGTTCAGTAACATGGAACCCATTCAGATCTTTGTGTAACCATCTCTGCCATCCTTCTCTAGAATTTTGTTGTCCCATACTGAAACTCTGTTTTCTTATAATGCTTTTCTTTGTTTACTTTATTTCCTTAGTCCTCTTGGCATTTATTTTTGTATGCTAGGTGAGGGATGAGTGCATTGAAATCCACTGCTGTCATGTACTGAAACTGTGTATACCTGGGCCTATTCTGTAACCTACTTCTCTAGTCCTGTGCTTTATGTAATTTGATAATGCAGATCTTCAAGTTAAGGAAGTGTCAGTTCTTTTTCTCCTTTGCTAAGATCATCTTTATTCTTTTACTTTCTCTTGATAAATAATAAATTCTGTATTTTGTGCATTGCTCTTCTAAAATCAAATGAGATGAACAACCGTAAACCATTTTCTTTCAGTTAAGATGATGAATTGCTTTTTTTTTTAGAGACAGAATCTCACTGTGTTGCTCAGGCTAGAGTGTTGTGGTGTCAGCCTAGTAGCTCATAGCAACCTCATTAACTCCTGGGCTCAAGTGACCCTTCTGCCTCCGTCTCCCAAGTGGTGGGGACTGCAGACACCTGCCACAACAGCTGGCTAATTTTTCTGTTTTTAGTAGAGACGGATCTCACTCTTGCTCAGGCTTGTCATGAACTCTTAAGCTCAAGGAATCCTTCTGCCTTGGCCTCCCAGACTCCTAGTAATAGAGGCTAAATTACTTTAATAGGTTTTTAATATCAGACTGTCTGAATTCCAGGTTCAGTGGCTTTTTCAGTGTGTCCTATTCTTTGCACATTCCCTATTTTTGTGGTTCATAAAAAGAAAACATGACCCTATCAAAAGAACAAATTGAAAAAAGAAGGATGCTAAGTTTTTCAAAGGAAAAGCATGTCTATTCCTTCTGTTTGCTCTTTGGCCTCTATGTAATATGTTTACTAGTAATTGGCCTATAGTTTTCTTCTTCTTTTATTGGAGGGTGAAGAAGAAGCAAAACTTTGTGTTTGATTTCCTTGCCCACGTATATAAAAGTGGTGAGTCAATCCTTATAGAATGAAATGGGAAGTGTTTTCTTTTTTTTTTTTTTTTTTGAGACGGAGCCTCAAGCTATCCTCCTGGTTAGAGTGCCATGGCATCATGCTCACAGCAACCTCCAACTCCTGGGCTCAAGTGAGTCTCCTGCCTCAGCCTCCCAAGTAGCTGGGACTACAGGTG
>NW_003852543.1:3780450-3791394 GCF_000181295.1 Otolemur garnettii | reverse complement strand
CTACTCCTTGAGCCACAGGCGCCGCCCTCTCCTTTTTTTTTTTGAAGACAGAGGCTCAACAGAGGCTTAGTAGAGTGTTGTAATGTCATAGCTTACAGCAACCTCGAACTCTTGGGCTTAAGTGATTCTCTTGCCTCAGCCTGCCAAGTAGTTGGGACTGCAGGCACCCGCCATAACACCTGGCTATTTTTTTCATGCAGTTGTTATTTAGCAGGCCCAGGCCTGGTTCTAACCTGTCTGCCTTGGTGTATGTGGCCAGTGCCCTAACCACTGATCTATGAGCCCTGAGCTGAGAATCCTCTTTTTATGGTTAACAAAGAAGAGTAAAGATCAAGGTCTGGCCTTTTTTCTACCTGATGCTGTTAACATGTCTTAGTAAAGGCCGGGCATGGTGGCTCACGCCTGTAATCTCAGTACTTGGGAGGCTGAGGCAGGTGGATTGCCCGAGCTCACAGGTTCAAGACCAGCCTGAACCAGAGTGAGACTCCTGTCTCTAAAAAAATAGGCAGGCTTTGTGGTGGGTGCCTGTAGTCCCAGCCTCAGGCTGAGGCAAGAGAATCGCCTAAGCCTAAGAGTTTGAGGTTTCTGTGAGCTATGACACTACGGCACTCTACTGAGGGCAACAAAGTGAGACTCTGTCTTAAAAAAAAGTCTTAATAAAATGGGTGGTATGTAATTACTAGGAGGGATCTAGTGGTGATTCTTTCTTAACAGGCAAGATGATGTTATTAGATTAAGGCCTGCTGACCCCAAAGCTTCTAATGGTTACTTTAGTATTGAGACCAGCAGCCATTGTATATTGAGGAAAGAGTCCTGGACTATGGATCAGGCCCTCTGTTTTCATCCAGCTAACCTCTCTGCTTATTGATATTCTTTTCTTTATTTTTTTTGTAGAGACAGAGTCTCACTTTGTCGCCCTCGGTAGAATGCTGTGGCATCACACAGCTCACGACAACCTCCAACTCCTGGGCTTAGGCAATTCTCTTGCCTTAGCCTCCCGAGTAGCTGGGACCACAGGCGCCCGCCAGAAAGCCTGGCTAGTTTTCTGTTGCAGTTTGGCCAAGGCTGGGTATGATCCTACCACCCTCAGTATATGAGGCCAGCGCCCTACCCATTGAGCCACAGGTGCCACCTTCTTTTTTTTTTTTTTAATCCAACATTTTTTTTTCTTTTTTGAGACAGAGTCTCACTATGTTGCCTTCAGTGGAGTGCTGTAGCGTCTCAGCTCACAGCAACCTCAAACTCTTGGTCTGAAGAGATTGTCTTTTTTCTTTTTTGAGACAGAGTCTCACTATGTTGCCTTCAGTGGAGTGCTGTAGCGTCACAGCTCACAGCAACCTCAAACTCTTGGTCTGAAGAGATTGTCTTTTTTTTATTTTGTTTTGTTTTGTTTTTCGAGACAGAGCCTCAAGCTGTCACCCTGGGTAGAGTGCGGTGGCATCACAGCTCACAGAAATCTCCACCTCCTGGGCTCAGTCCATTCTCCTGTCTCCGCCTCCTAAGTAGCTGGGACTACAGGCGCCTGCCACAATGCCCAGCTATTTTTTGGTTGCAGCTGTCATTGTTGTTTGGTGCACCTGGGCTGAATTTGAATTTGCCAGCTCAGGTGTATGTGACTGGCGTCTTAGCTGCTTGAGTCACAGGTGCCGAGCCTGCTTGTTGATTTTTCTCATCTAGCCTAGTGAGGAAATTAGTTTAAGTGAGTGATTGTGCTGATGGGATTAGTAGGAGCTCAGAATCTTCTCAGACTTTCAGAACATGAATTTTTTTTTTTTTTTTAAGAGACAGAGTCTCAACTTTGTTGCCTTTGGTAGAGTGCTCTGGCGTCATAGCTCACAGCAACCTCCAGCTCTTGGGCTTAGGCAGTTCTCTTGCCTCAGCCTCCCATGTAGCTAGGACCACAGGTGCCTGCTACAATGCCTGGCTATTTTTTTGTTGCAATTTGGCTGGGGCTGGGTTTGAAGCCGCCACCCTTGGTTTATGGGACCAGTACCCTATTCACTGAGCCACAGGCCCTGCCCCAGAACATGAATTTTTAAATGCTGAGAAACAAACTGTCCATTTTTTGACATTTATTAGGCAACTAGAAGTTTGAATACCAACTGGATAGTTGTTGATGTTAAGAAATTGTTAAGATCACCTATTTGGTCTGTCTAACAAGGGTACAGGTGAACTTTCCTAGAACTAGAGTATAAATGTTTTAACACAGTAACTAAGTAAATGACATAAAGTCTATATTAATCAGCTTGATGAAAGTATTTCAAATTGTATATGAAAACACTACACTGTACCCCATGTTTGCATTAATGTATACAGCTATCATTTAATAAAAAAAGAAAGAAATTGTTAACTTGGGCGGTGCCTGTGGCTCAGTGGGTAGGGCGCCAGCCCCATATACAGAGGGTGGTGGTTTCAAACCCGGCCCCAGCCAAATTGCAGCAAAAAAATAGCTGGGTGTTGTGGCGGGTGCCTATAGTCCCACCTACTCGGGAGGCTGAGGCAAGAGAATCGCCTAAGCCCAGGGTTTGGAGGTTGTTGTGAGCTGTGAATGTCATAGCACTCTACTGAGGGTGATAAAGTAAGACGGTCTCTTAAAAAAAAAACAAAGAAATTGATTATACATGGTAATAGTATTGTATTTAGGATCTAAAAACAATCCTTTTTATTTGGGGTGGATGGATTAATTTTAGTTTTTTTTTTAGGCATTGTCTTGTCTGTTGCCCAGGCTAGAGTTCAGTGGTGTCATTATAGCTCACTATAATCTCCAACTCCTGAGCTTAGGAGATCCTCTTTCTGCAGCCTCCCAAGTAGCTGGGACTATAGGCATCTGCCCTCACACCTAATTTTCAGTTTTTCTTAGAGACGAGGTCTCACTGTTATCCAGGCTCGTCTTGAATTCCTGGGCTCAAGGGATTTTCCCACCTTGGTCCCCCAAAGTGCTATAATTTAGAGGTATGAACACAGTGCCTAGCAAGAATGGAATGAATTTAAAAAGAAAAAAGATTATATACACCAACTAGACTTCTGTAAGGTCTGTGCAAGCCATTAAATGGTTTTGTTTCTGGCACTGATGAGCATTTACTATGTGTTTCCTTTATGGGAATGGACTACTGTTATTACTTAACAGCCCAGGAGCTTTGAGGAGGGAGGAGAGGGGTAGGGACAATGTGCTATGTGTCAGAGACCAGAAAATGGACTCCTTGCCTTTGGTGAGCAAACCTCTTAGGAATTTCCCAAGGGTGAAATCTAAAAAAGTGGGAAAAGCCTTGGTGAAAAAGGCCATACCCTCTCTACTGTGCTTCCTTCTTCTTGAGCTGCAGGGTACAATAGTATATGGGCTCATCCACGTACCTACATGTCAACGACCTACAAAGTGATATTGTCAGAGCAATCTTCGAAGTCTTCCCTTTAGTTCTATCGTTCTGTTAATAATGCACCTATTTCCTTTTCTTTGCATTCCCTTCCTGTTCTTGTATGTAATAAAAGCTGACCTTTATAGTTGAATGCATATTGTATTCGGGTGCTTTATGTGGACTGTCTCATTTAATCCTCACAACAACTGTGGAAAGTAGGTCCTATCATCTGCTTCTCATAGATGAGGAAAGGGAGGCTCAGAGAGTAAGATGAGTCTCTGACTGTAGAGTTTATGTTCTGTTAACCATTTGGCACGTGTCCTTTTGTATTTAGCTTCTTCCCTATTGTGAGTTACTTCTTCAGCATAAGTTCTTAGGAGGGGGATGACTGGCTTAAAGGGTCTGGATGTGGTAACCTGGCAAAGCTTTGACCCTTGTTCACTACCTCTCCTGCCACAGCGCCTGCCTCCAGCACCCTGAAGATGCCATGCGATATGTCCTCCTTACCAGGTTGGTGATGGCTGCCTCATGGTGGGCCCTGGACATATGCGGAGTCCTGCTGAGCTGTCCATGTGTCTGAAGACCTCTTTAAGACAGCCATTTTTGCCTCTGCCAACTCTCTTCAGGGTTGGGCCTTTGGGTCTTCAGAGAAGCTGTTAGGTTAGGTGATATGGCACCAACAAGGGAAGCACCATCCTCTAGGATCTGCAAGTACAGTTCCAGAATCCCCAGCCTCAGCAGATCTGGCTATGCATGGTTCAGAGCATACTTCCCTGCTTAAGCTGAAGTTTGACCCTAGTTTCAGTGTTGGACTGAGCACTGTATTACATGAAGGAATTTCCTTTTGGAAGTCTGCACTACCCCGAGTTGGGAAGAAATTTCCACATTGTCTAGGGCTACAGTAGTTAGGATTGAAAGCTCTTTGCTAAGGACTGGGCTGGTCCTGGCTTACAGGTGGTTCAGAGCCAAAAGGGATTGCTTTAGATATCACTGTTGCCTTCACTGAGCAGCAATGGGAGAGTTTTTTATGCAGCTCCTTTCAGAAACCACACCAGATACTGAATAACCTGTTGAGACTTGGAAACTTAAGATTTTTGTGTTTCACAATGAAGGCAAAGAGAACTGGGCTGTCATCTTTCCTCTGTTTTGGCATACTTTAGATGTGGGAAGCTCGTGGTTGCCAAGAGGTGAGAGGTGGCTCTGTTTTCTTTTTTACCATGCTTTGAGCAATTCCTATATCCAGAGAGTTTTCAGGTCCAGATAGGCTGAAGAAGAAGAATGGAACAGCAAAGTACGGGGTTAAAGAACATGCCAATAGTCTTATGGTGAAAAGAACTTGGGCGTGGGTCTCTGCATCTGGCACCTAAGGAACTGGTGATTCAGCTGGAGAGGAGAAGAATTTGCCAAGTCAGAGGGAAGAAAGGCCAAACCCCGAAAGTCCTATCTTCAGTGCCTGAAGGTGAAGTAGGAACAAGTTGCATAGTATTTTGGCCTTTGCCGGAAGGTTGGGGCATCAGAACACAAAGGTCGTCCGTTAGTGTTTTTGTTTCTGAAACTTTTTGGTGTTTGCTTAGAAGTGGGAAGATTACTGGCAGTGACTACTGTGCAGGGATATTGCTACCCGCCTGAACCCAGCAGGTATTAATCCCTGGAAAAATGGTTAAGAAGATGGAGCTCTGAACTTATCCTTACCTCTTTATAACACTTGTGTGCAAAGATAGTTTTAGGTTTGTTTTAGAACTTATCCTCCAGAGCAGATTCCTTTCTGTTCTATACTTAAGAGTGTTTTCCAGTCAAGGTAATGCATAGGGCAGCCCATGTGTGATCTTCTCAGTGTCCTTTTCTATAGGCAGGGAGAGCCACAGCGTGACTGAAATTGTGGTCCAATTAGTCTTCACTAGGCTCCCTGTGTTCAGTCCAGTTAGTGGCAGCTAGGTGGGAGTACAGTGTGCAGGAGTTTTGGATGAGGCTGGTCAGGGGGCTGTAGGTAGGGGGCTGTACCTTCCCTCACTGATCTCCTAAAGAACTGGTCTCAGCAATATATCCCAAAAAATTAGGCTGGATTTTTGCATTAGCTGGTAGATAACTTTCTGAAATGTCTGAAATTCAGGAGGTATTTATTATAATAAATTTGGGGAAGGTATAAAATTTGAAAAAGGCCTTCAGGATTCAGGTGTTTGATTGCTTTACAAATAGGATCATAACACACTAAAAGAGCAGAGTACAGTAAGGCTGTACAAGACTATGTGGAACTTTTAGGAATTAATTAAGACAGACAGAAGGTCTTAAACCATCTATTCTTGACTTAGGAAAGCAGCCTAGATGATGTTGCAAGTGCTACTCCTGAAAGATGCTGGCCCAATGTGTGCTGGGGCCAAAGAGAAACTAACAAGTTGACCAGCCTTTGTGGTCAGTCCTAATGTGCTTCCTATGGATGACTTCCTGAGGCTTGGGCTATACAACTTGGAGAACTCCAGAACTGTGGAGAAGGGGAGCTGTGAGAACGTTGGTGGTTCTATACCTTGAGGGACAGGCTAACAGGGGACCGGTTGAAGTTTATTTAGTCATGTCCCCCAGTTCCCTTCTCAAGCCACACTTTTTGAAATGCAAAAGCAAGGTTTACCTATTTCATAGCAAACCTTGAGTCTATACTTCAGAAAGTGATGTAATTAATTGGTGGAGAAAGTACAAAGATAAAGAAGGCCTTAAATTCTTGGATAACAGATGTATGTTGATACCTTATGAAAGATTTCCTTGGGCTTTGAGAATAGGTCACTGAGGGAGGAAGATCTACTCTTTATTCTTTGTCCTAATAGTGGAACAATTTTGGACTGGATGGGGTTATAGAGCTGAGCCCCTGTGGCAATTCTATTCTTACGATAACAAAAACAATTAAAAAAGCCAAAACCACCTTTGGATTGCTTCACCTTGTTTTCAGTTGACTTCTCATGTGTATTCTGGTAACTACCAATAAAGTGGGCACAGAAAATATAGCTAAAATACTGTAATGCTAGTGATCATCTCAAAGATGCCAGGTAGTGTGAGATAGGTACTATAATTCCCTTTTTACAGGTGAGGAAACTGAGGCACAGAGAAGTCACACAGCAGAAAGTGGCAGAAGCCAGTGACGGAACCCAGGCAGTCTGATATCAGAGTCTGTTCTACTCTGCACTGTTCTGGGATTCTGAGATTCTGAGATGGGAGGCTGGAAATGGAGGTTAGCCAAGGAGGCAAGGAGATGGTGGTTTGGCCTACATGTGATCCCTTTCAGTTTATTTCTCACCAGGTCAATAATGAATGATGCTGTTATGGGATGAGATGGGTGGGGAGGAGGGTTTTTGGCTGGGCCTGAGTCAGGAGGTGGGGTCCCTCACCCTTGATCCTGAGAGATCAGTATCCTTTTGCACATCCTATACTTCACCTACCCTTAATAAATAAATACTTAGAGATGAATGAATGAACTCTAGCCTCTAGATTTGTGAACTTGTTTCCAAGAGGACCTTCCTTCCAAACCTTAATTTCTGGGTCCTTACACTTGGCACTAGAGCCCTCTGGGTGGAGATTGCTTTAGTAAACTGCTTGTAGTATCTAGTATACCTGGGGCACATCTTGTTACTGTCCTTAGTGGAGACCAGGTGCAGGTGCTCTACCCTCCCTCTCAATTCTAGTCTTACTAACTCTGCTGGGGTGGATGAAGTAAGATGAGGATTAGATTGCTTAAGTGACAGCTGTCTTATTTCAGAAGTGTAGGGACAGGATTATAGCAAATTATAGTGCAGACAAGTCTTTGTTACTTTATCTTCTTTTCAAGCATACGTCAAAATTGTCAAAATTTAGTCAAAATTGATGGTTTCAAGAAGCAGAAACCTATTTATTCAACAAAAAAAGCTATAAAGGGGAATATTTTCTCTAGGGGCATTCTTATAGACAAGGATCCTCAACAGTTTTTGCTGCTTGCCTCATGACCTCAAGTGGCTTGGACTTACTGGGAACCAGTTTTTATCACACCATCACAGGGCTTTTCAGCTGTGGGAACCTTCATGGGTGGCCAGTCTCCCTGTCTTTCACTTCAAATTCTGAAGACAACCAGATTGGTTCAGTCTCACTTGTAAATTGGTTCTTCTTATCCCTTCCCTTTTGGTCTAGTAATAGTGTCCAGAGGATGAAGTCTTGTGGTTCATATTATTATCTTTCTAACAAGAAGTCTTTAGGGATTAAAAAACACACACACTGTTGGGCTATTTAGGTATATGTGTGTTTTTAACTTGCAGTGACAATAGAGGGAGGTCCATGTCTCCTTCACCATGTTTTCCCCATTGCTTGCATCTCGCATAACTAGTAGTTCAAAATGAAAACCAGTAAAATGACATTGGCATGATGTGTGTACATAGTTCTACATCATTTTATCCCTATAATCACAATCAAGACACAAAACTGTCCCATCAGCAAAAAGCTCTCCTTCGTGCTACCTCTTTATAGTTGTACACCCAGCCATTTCCAACCTACCATTCCTAACCCGTGGTAATCACTAACTTCTTCTACATCTCTAGACATAGAATGACATATGCCATATTTTTGCCATGTGTAATGTACACTTTTGGGCAAAAATTTTTAGGGAAAAATAAAGATGCTCTAAATTAGACATGGGTAGTGGTAATTTTATTATCTATATAAGTATTTTTAATTATGCTTATATGTTAAAAGTGTAACTGAAAAAAACAAATGCTAAAGTTCCTTTATAATACAATAAACAAGTACCTAAATACAAATAGAAATTTGAATTAAAAAATTAAAATGAGAGTTTTTTTTTTTTTCCTGAAAGTACATTCCCTTTTAAGATCGTCTTGTTTTTACTCAGTATAATTCCTTTGATAGTCATCCAAGTTATGTGTATCAGTAGTATTCCTTTTACTACTGAATAGTATTCCATGGTATTGCTGTACCACCATTTGTGTAACCATTCACCTGTTGAGAAACATTTTGATGTCTCCAGTTTGGGGCTATTACAAATGAAGGTCCTGCTGTGAGCAATTGTAGGTTTTTATAAAAACATGAGTTTTCATTTCTCTGGGATAAATGCCTAGGAGTGTGATTATTAGGTCATATAGTACGTTTTTAGTTTTTTAAGAAACTGACAAGCTGTTTTCCAGAGTAGTTGTATCATTTTACAGCATGAGGGATCTAGTTTCTCTGCATCCTTACCAGCATTTGATACTCTTATTTTTTGTTTTAGCCATTCTAACAGGTATGTAGTGATAATCTCATTGTGGATTTTTTTTTTTTTTTGAAGACAGAGCCTCAAGCTGTAGCCCTGGGTAGAGTGCCATGGTGTCACAGATCACAGCAACCTCCAACTCCTGGGCTTAAGCAGTTCTCTTGCCTTAGCCTCCCAAGTAGCTGGGACTATATGTGCCCGCCACAACACCTGGCTATTTTTTGGTTGTAGTAGTCATGGTTGTTTGGCAGGTCCAGCCTGGATTTGAATCCGCCAGCTCTGGTGTATGTGGCTGGCACCTTAATTAACCACTTGAGGTATAGGCACGGAGCCTCATTGTGGACTTTAAAAAATAATGTTGAGGTTTGTTTATGTTCTAGGATACAGTGGTCTAACTTGTGGGGGGGTGCTTGAAAAGAGCATGTATTCTGCTGTTGTGGGGTGGAGTAGTTTGTAAATATTGATAAAATTCTGTTGCTTGATGGTATTGGTGAGTTCTTGTATATCCTTGCTTCTGTCAAGTTATTCTATTGATTGTTAAAAGAATGGTGTTGAAATCTCCACCTGTATTTATGGAATTGTCTACATCTTTTTTCAGTTCTGTTAAGTTTTTGCTTTAAATATTTTGCGGTGTATTTGGTACATACAAATTAGTGATGCTGTCTTTTTGATGGATTGACCCTTTTATCATTATGTAATGTTCCCTCTTTGTCCCTAGTAATTTTCTTTGCCCTAAACTTTAGGGACTAAAGTCTACATTATCTGACATTCATATAGCTATGCCTGCTTGCTTCATTTTTATTTTTATAAGAGAGAGAGGGTCTTGCTGTGTTGCCCAAGCTGGAGTACAGTGGCTCACTTGTAGCCCATAGCAGTTTTGAACCCCTGAGTTGAATTAGCTCTCTCACCTTGGCCTTCTGAGTAGCTGGGACTATAGGCACCTCCCACAATGCCCAGCTGTTTTTAGAGATGAGGTTTTGCTCTGACTCAAGCTGGTCTTCAACCTGTGAGCTCAGGCAGTCCACCCGCCTCAGGCTCCCAGAGTGCTAGGATTACAGGCATGAACCATCGCTCCTGGCCTTAAGTGAGTTTCTTATAGCCTGCATCTGCAAAAATCCAGATAGGATTTTTTTTCTCTGCCAATCTCTGTCTTATAATTGGTGTTTTTAGACTTTTCCAATTATATGTAATTATAGATATGGTTTTTATTCTCTGTTTCTGTTTTCTTTTTCTTGCCTTCTAGTGAGTTACTTGAATACTTTTTTAGAATACAGTTTTAATTTGTTGAAAGTGTTTTTCTGTATGTCTCCTTATATTTTTTTTTTAGTGGTTGCTCAAAGTGTTACATTGTGTATACATAACTTATCACAGTCTCCTGGTATCCACATTACCCTCTCCCATTTCTAATGTAATTGTTTATATACTTTGAGAACCACTTCAGACAGTATTTTAAGTTTTGCTTCAGACATAATTCAGAAAACTCAAGAGAGGGAAAATCTGTTGTATTTATCCATATTTTTATCCTTTTTCTTTGTTCTTTCTTCCTCCCTAATATTCTGAGATTCCTTCTTTTATCATTTCCTTTCTGCTTAGAGAACTCCCTTTGGCCATTTTTCTTTTGTTGTCAGCTGGCAACACGTTTAGTGTTTCTTTGCCTAAGAATGTTTTAATTTCCTTTTCATTAATAAAGGATATTTTTGCTAGATATAAAATTCTGGGTTGACGTTTCTTTCAATATTTGAAAAATGTTGTGATACTTCTTTGTTTTTTGATGAAAAATTCACTGTCATTTGAATCATTTTCCCTTATAGGTAAGATGTCATTTCTTTCTTTGTGCTTTCAATGTTTTTTTCTTTCTTTCCTTTCTTTTTTTTTTTTAAGAGACAGAGTATGGCTCTGTTGCCCAGACTGAAACGCAATGGTACACAATCATTGCTGCCTGTAGCCTTAACTCCAGAGCTCAAACCATCTTCTACCTCCTGAGTAGCTAGGACTACAGACATGCCTCACCACACCTAGCTAGGTGTTTTTTCTATTTGGGGGTTTGTTTTTTTCTTAACATACTTTTAGAGATGGGGGTCTTACTATGTTGCTCAAGCTGGTCTTGAACTGGCCTCACGCTCCCCTTCTACCTCATCCTACTAAGTTATAGTCCTGAGCCACTGTACCCAGTTCCTCAATATTTTTTCTTTGTCTTGAGTTTTCAGATTTTACTATGATGTGTGTTGGCATAGATTGGGGTGGGGGGGAATCCTATTTAGGGTTTGTTCAGCTTAAATCTGTAAGCTTACGCCTTTTTACCAAATTTGAGGGATTTTCACCCATATTTTTTTAGCCCTACCTTCTTTTTCCTCTCTCTCTTTTTTTTTTTTTTTT
>NW_003852543.1:3775123-3780339 GCF_000181295.1 Otolemur garnettii | reverse complement strand
CACAACTCCTGCTTGGTTTTTTTTGTTGTTGTTACAGTTTGACTGGGGGCATGTTTGAACCTGCCACCATCTGTATATGGGGCTGGTGCCCTACTCACTGAGCCACAGGTGCCACCCCTTTTTCCTCTCTTTCATGACCCCAGTGATGTGACTGTTAGATGTCTAGGCATAGTACCACAGTCCCCTGAGGCTCTGTTTTTTGTTTTTCAGTTGGTTTACTCTTTGTTCAGACTATATAATTTCTATTTTTCCATGTCACTTCCTCTGTCCCTCTGTTCTGCTGTCAAGCCCATTCATTGAGGTTTTGATTTAGGTTCTGTTTTTTAGTTTTAAAATTTGTTTTGTTCTTTACATCTCCTCTTTTCTTCCTGAGAATTTCTATTTTTCATTTGTCTAAATGCTGAAGCATTTTTTATGATGGCTGTTTGAAAATCCATGTCAGACAATTCTTATATCTGTGTCATCTTGATGTATCTTTTTCTCATTTGAGTTGAGTTTTTTTTTTTGTTCTTGATATATTCTTTGAGTGGTTTTGGATGAAACTTGGACATTTAGGGTATTATCTATGAAATTCTAGATCTTATTTAAATCTGCTTTGGTAGGGTAAAAGGGAAGCTGCTTTGTTCTTGCTAGGTGGGTTGGAAGTCTAGGATCCCCATTTGGCTTTTACTTACATTAGTGTGGGGCAGACACTCCTCTTGACTGCTAGGTGGAGGTGGGAGTTTCAGCTCTTCACTAGGGACTAGGGACTGTACATGGATGCAATCCTGGCTGGAATGGGAAGAGATAGCCTGTTAGTCTTCCTCATGTGGCCTCAGCTAATGCTGTGGGGGTTGCATGGCCTCATTGCATGGCAATAATAAATGTCTTGACTCTCTACTAGGCTTTTGCTGACATCACCCTAGATGGGACCAGGGCACTCCTTCTTACTCTGTGCTGACTTCTTTGCTTACTATGTCCTTCTCTAAGCTCATCTGTGTTGTGGATGGGGATGGATGTCTAGGCCAGCAGTTCTCAACCTGTGGGTCGCAACCCCTTTGGACTGTATTAAAAGTTTGTGGCATTAGGAAGGTTGAGAACCACTCATCTAGGCTAACACTTGGTCTCTAAGGGCAGCAAGGATGGAATTGGAGGCTTTATTACCACTTGTTGGAATGAAAATTTTGGTTTCTCACTTGGTTGTCTTTGACACCACCTAAATAGCTGGACATTTGAGGAGTCAGTCACCTAAAAAAAAGGTAACAGTGGACAATAAATGTTTTGACGCACATATAGTGAATACACTTAAAGAGTTATGGTTAGATATTATCAATATGAAACAACAATAAGGAAGTCAAAAAGCCAGATAGAAATAATATGTAGAAGATATAATAAGTAAAGCAAGGTAATGATAGGATAAAGAGTAAAAGAGATTTGGCCAAACAATGCATTACTGAGTTGGAAGAAAGAATTAAAAAAGTAAGAGCAAAGTGGGAAAAAATAAAAACAAGGAAATAATTTTTTAAATACTGGAGGATAAGTTTCTAAGAATTAAAAGACCATTGAAAGGCTTAAATTTGAAAGGCTTCAATTTAACATGGAGTCTCAAATGGTAGCAATAGGGAAGACCCATATCTAGACACATTAAGCCAGATCCGTGGAGGCTCACACCTATAATCCTGGCATTCAGGGAGGCTGAGATGGGTAGACTGCTTGAGCTCAGGAGTTTGAGACCAGCCTAAGCAAGAGTGAGATGCTGTCTCTACTAAAGATAGGAAAATTAGCCAGGTGTTGTGGTGGGCGCCTGTAGTTTCAGCTACTTGGGAGGTTGAGGCATGAGGATCCCTTGAGCCCGAAAGTTTGAGGTTTCTATGAGCTAGAGAGCCATGGCACGTTACCCAGGACAACAGAGTGAGACTCTATCTCAAGGGAAAAAAAAATCCTAAAGGTTGGCTCAACGCCTGTGGCTCAAGCAGCTAAGGTGCCAGCCACATACACCTGAGCTGGCGGGTTCGAATCCAGGCCGGGCCCACCAAACAACAATGATGGCTGCAACCAAAAAATAGCCAGGTGTTGTGGCTGGTGCCTGTAGTACCAGCTACTTGGGAGGCTGAGGCAGGAGACTCGCTTGAGCCCAGGAGTTGGAGGTTGCTATGAGCTGTGATGCCACAGCACTCTACCCAGGGGGACAGCTTGAGGCTCTGTCTAAAAAAAAAAAAAAAACCCTAAAGGTTTACATAGAGAAAATCCAGGTCTCACCAGCATTTGAACTAAAATCAGACTGATGTGATATTAGAACATTAATGTTTTCTATGTACTGGAGGAAAAGAGCATAGAATTTAAATGTTAGGCATGATAAGAATGTTCTCAGGTATATAAAGCTTCAGAAGATCTGCCACACAAAGACTCCTGTGTTTATTGCAGCACTGTTCACAGCAGCCAAGGTGGAAAGCCAACCTAAGTGTCCCTCAGAAGAGGAATTGATAAGGAGAATAGGATATAGTCATATATACAGAAGGGAATACTATTTAGCTCTTTAAAAAGAATGAAATTCAGGGCGGCACCTGTGGCTCAGTGAGTAAGGTGCCAGCCCCATGTACCAAGAGTGGCGGGTTCAAACCCAGCCCTGGCCAAACTGCAACAAAAAAATAGCCAGGTGTTATAGCAGGCGCCTGTAGTCCCAGCTACTTGGGAGGCTGAGGCAAGAGAATCGCCTAAGCCCGAGGAGTTGGGGGTTTCTGTGAGCTGTTACACACCATGGCACTCTACCAAGGGTTAATAAAGTGAAACTCTGTCTCAAAAAATAAATAAATAAATAAAATTCTATCATTTGCAATAACATGGATGAGCTTGGAGGACATGTTAAAATAAGTCAGGCACAGAAAGATAAGTACTACATATTCTCACTCATGTGGAAGCTAAAATAAGTTGATTTTATTGAAGTGGGCAATAGATTGGTTGACTCGAGGTGGAGAAGGTAAGGGGAGCAGGGCGGGTGGCTAAAGGTTGGTTAATGGATATAAAAGTACAGCTAGATTGGAGGAATAAGTTCTAGTATTCTACATCACTATAGGGTGACCATAATTCACATCAGTTTATTACAGATTCAGATGGATTTTGAATGTTTTCAACATAAATAATATTTGAGGTGACAGATATGCTAATTACCCTGATTTGATCATTGCACTTTGTATATATATGTATTGAAATATCACACTGTACCCCATAAATATGTACAATTATATGTCAATTAAAAAATAATAAAAGCAAAAAAATTAACAGACAACCAGACTCAGATGTTTGTAATACTTACTTGACCAAGGACACATCCAGCATAAAAATTATTTCAAATCACTAATTTTTAAAAATGCAGTAAATATTGGCAAAAGCTAATCTACACGAAGGAATTTTCAACATCATTAGTCATCAATAAAATGCAATTTAAAACCAATAAAATAGCACTATATTCAAGAGAATGGCTAAAATTAAAAATGACAATACTGGCTGTTAGCAAGGAACATCTGAATGCTCATACATTGCTGGTGGTAGTGTGAGATGCTAAACCAACCTTGGAGAACTGTTCAGCTTCCAGCAATTTCTCTCCTGTGTGTTTACAAGAGAGAAGTGATAATGTGTCCATAAAAATATGGACTTACACATATACATTCCTATTGGCTTTATTTATAATAGCCAAAAACTAAAAATAGATCCAGTGTCCCTTAACGGGAAAATGGATATACATACTGTGGCATTTTTACATGGTGGAACACTATTTTAGTAATGAAAAGAACCACTGATGCTTAACGAATAACATGGATCAATCTCAACAGCATCATGCTGAATGGAAGAAGCTGGGCCCGAAAGACTATATGATCTGACTCCACTTACACCAAATCTAAATTCAGGCAAAGCTGATCTCTGGTTATAGAAATCAGTAGTTAAAAGGAGACTGGGAGTGCAGGAACATTTTCAGTGGGGAGAGAAAAGCTCTATATCTTGTTTTGCTTTGGAGGTTACAAGGGTGTATACTCATGTTGAGACTCAAGGACTGAGAGGGTTCTGCTTCAGGTTAATACCCAAGTAGGTCCCAACAGATCATTCCACACACAGACAATAAATATAAACTGAAAAAAAAATGTAAAAACAGGCTCAGTGCCCATAACACAGCAGTTACCGAGAGTGGCAGGTATGAACCCAGCCTGGGCCAGCTAACCAACAATGACAGCTGCAACAAAAAATAGCTGGGCACTGTGGTGGGTGCCTGTAGTTCCAGCTACTTGGGAAGCTAAGGCAAGAGAATTGCTTAAGCCCAAGAGTTTGAGGTTGCTGTGAGCTTTGATGCCACAGTACTCTACTGAGGGTGACATTATTAATGAGACTCTGTCTCAAAAAAAAAAAAAAAAAACAAAGACAAAAAATGTAAAAAACAAGTACCTGAAGCTACTAAAGTGGCAAGCTCAGATAATAAAAGGTTGGTGATACTTAAAGACTGAATTTCATGTTTATATGGCTTTTAGCCTGAGGGCAGAGCCACTAAAACTTGGAATTGTGCTGCTTTACTAGCTCAAAGAGCAAAGTAGCCAGGACCACAGCAGCTGGAAAGTCAGGGGATAATTCCATAAAAAAAGGAAAAATGAGCCTCAAGTATTATATATATATTCTGCACAAAACCATAGCTCCTAAATTATGCATGTGTGGTGGCTCATGCCTGTAATCCTAGCATTCTGGGAGGCTGAGGTGGGTGGCTAGCTTGAGCTCACCAGTTCGAGATCAGCCTGAGCATAAGTGAGACCCCCATCTCTACTAAAAATAGACAAAAACCAAAAACTGAGGCAAGAGGATCACTTGAGCCCAAGAGTTGGAGGTTGCTGTGAGCTATGACACTACGGCCCTCTACCCAGGGCAACAGCTTGAGACTCTATATATCAAAAAACATAAAAAGGGCAGTGCCTGTGGCTCAAGGAGAAGGGCACCGGCTCTATATACTGGAGGTGGTGGGTTCAAACTCTGCCTGGCCAAAAACTGCAACAACAAAATAAAGAGGGCGGCGCCTGTGGCTCAATGGGTAGGATGCCGGGCCCATATACTGAGGGTGGTGGGTTCAAACCTGGCCCTGGCTAAACTGCAACAAAAAATATCTGGGCTTTGTGATAGGCACCTGTAGTCCCAGCTACTCAGGAGGCTGAGGCAAGAGAATCGCCTAAGCCCAGGAGTTGGAGGTTGCTGTGAGCTGTGTG
>NW_003852543.1:3773515-3775024 GCF_000181295.1 Otolemur garnettii | reverse complement strand
TTTACAGATTGGTGGGGCAATATCAAATGATTTAACACAAAAGTTTCTGGAGTCCAAGAACAAGAAGAAAGGGAATGAATCTCCCCTTAAATATTTGAAGAAATACTGCCTGAAATGTTTTCATATTTGGGGAAAAAATCTGTAGATTCAAGATTCTCAGCCAGCCTTGAGTCTAGGTGATAGGATATGGATGTTCTCCATATAGTCTTTGTTTGAAAAGTTTTTCATGTAGCCGGGCGTTGTGGCGGGCACCTGTAGTCCCAGCTACTTGGAAGACTGAGGCAAGAGAATTGCTTAAGCCCAAGAGTTGGAAGTTGCTGTGAGCTGTGATGCCATAGCACTCTACTACCCAGGGCGACAGCTTGAGACTCTGTCTCAAAAAAAAAAAAAAAAAAAAAAAAAAGAGCAAGGAAAATACTACCCACTCTTGAGAAAAGGCAGTCAGGCTTGCAAAGTGGTTCATACCTGTAATCTTGGCACTTTGGGAGGCCAAGGCAGGAGGAAGATCACTTGAGGCCAAGATTTCCTGACAGTGGGGAGACCCTGTCTTTACAAAAGAAAATATTAAAAATAAGCTGGGTGTGGTGGTATATCCCAACTACTTGGGAGACTGAAGCAGAACGATCATTTTGAGCCCAGGAGTTCACTTAACAATGAGCTATGATCGGGCCACTGCACTTCAGACTGGGCAACAGAAGGAGACCTATGTCTCTGTTAGACATCTATAGCTCAGTGGTTAGACTGCCAGCCACATGCTCTGGGGCTGGTGGATTCGAACCTGGCCTGGGTCTGCTAAACAAGCAAACAAAAAAGAATACCTGGCTTGGTGCCTGTGGCTCAAGCAGTTAAGGCGCAAGCCACATACACCTGAGCTGGCGGGTTCGAATCCAGCCCAGGCCCACCAATCAACAATGACAGCTGCAACCTAAAAAAAGCTGGGCATTGTGGTGGATGCCTGTTGTCCCAACTACTTGGGAGGCAGAGGCAGGAGAATTGCTTGAGCCCGGAAGTTGGAGGTTGCTGTGAGCTGTGATGACACAGCACTCTATCTAGGGTGACGGCTTGAGGCTCTGTCTCAAAAAAAAGAATACCTGGGTGTTATGGCAGGCCCCTGTAGTCCCAGCTACTCAGGAGGCTGAAGCAAGAGAATCGCTTGAGCCCAAGATCTTGAGGTTGCTGTGAGCTATGAAATCAGCACTCTACTGAGGATAACAAAGAGACTGAGTAAAAAAAACAGAGAGAGACCTGTATCTGTAACAAATAAAACTGAAAACAAGTTTAAAAAAAGAAAAACCATGGCTTGATGCCTGTGGCTCAAGAGGCTAAGGGGCCAGCCACATACACTTGACCTGCCGGGTTCAAATCCAGCCTGAGCCCGCCAAACAACGACGGCTGCAACCAAAAAATAGCCGAGTGTTATGGCAGGCACCTGTAGTCCCAGCTACTTGGGAGGCAGAGGCAGAAGAATCACTTGAGCCCAAGAGTTGGAGGTTGCTGTGAGCTGTGATG
>NW_003852543.1:3766354-3772863 GCF_000181295.1 Otolemur garnettii | reverse complement strand
TGCTTTGGGGCAGTGCCTATGGCTCAGTGGGTAGGGCACCAGCCCCGTATACCAAGGGTGGCGCGAGTTCAAACCCGACCCTGGCCAAACTGCAACAAAAAAATAGCTGGGCGTTGTGGCGGGTGCCTGTAGTCCCAGGTACTTGGGAGGCTGAGGCAACAGAATGGCCTAGGCCCAGGAGTTGGAGGTTGCCGTGAGCTGTGTGATACTAAGGCACTCTACTGAGGGTGATAAAGTGAGATTCTCTCTACCAAAACAAAAACAAAAACAAAAAAACCAGTTACGTATTTCTCTTCATACACTTTAGGTAGGAGTTAACAATCTAGCTGATATTTCTACAAAAAGTATTGGAAAATCCCTTGGAAAACTTCAAAATGGTTTTTGTATATTGTAAGCTTTAAGCCAACAGTAATTAAATATGCTAAAAAGCATGGCATCAGAGCTGCCAAGAAACATTTTGGACTTCCTATCACAGAGAATGTCATCAGGTTGTGGAGGCAACAGGAAGAAAAGCCTTTTCAGAGGCCAAGACAGAGGGCAATGCGAAGGAAACCTCCAAAGTGGCCAGAGGTGGAGCAGGAGATGAAGACCTGGATTCTGAAGCCCCATCAAACTGGTATCTCTGTTTCAACCAAGATGATAACAGAAGAGGGTAAAAGGATTACGAGAAAAAAAAACATGATTTCAGGGTTGAGCATGAGGATATGAACAAAATTTGCCCCCAAAACTTCCAGCAGCCTATGGAGAATCAAGTTTTGGAATTTCATTCTTATGTTATCAGTCTTCAAAAGACTTTTACAACTTTGAGCTGTTCCACATTGTCGATATGGATGAGTTCCCATTCACATTTGATGTGTCATCCAACATAACCGGATGTCAAAGGAGCAAAGACTGTTGGCTGTTAAAAGTAGTGGACGTGGCTAAGGCGCCAGCCACATACACCTAAGGTGGAGGGTTCGAATCCAGCCTGGGCCCGCCAAACAACAATGATGGCTGCAACCAAAAAATAGCCAGGTGTTGTGGCTGGTGCCTGTAGTCCCAGCTACTTGGGAGGCTGAGGCAGGAGACTCACTTGAGCCCAGGAGTTGGAGGTTGCTGTGAGCTGTGCTGTGATGCCACAGCACTCTACGCAGGGGGACAACTTGAGGCTCTGTCTCAAAAAAAAAAAAAAAGTAGTGGACGTGAGACAACACATTTCACTGTTGTTCTAGCCCGTTGTACAGGTGGAACATAGCTACTACCTATGCTCATCTTTAAAAGAAAAACATTTATATATTTTTTTAAGAGATGGAGTCTCACTTTGTTGCCTTGGTAGAGTGCTGTGGCATCATAGCTCACAGCAACCTCTAGCTCTTGGGCTTAGGCGTGATTCTCTTGTCTCAGCCTCCCAAGTAGCTGGGACTACAGGTGCCTGCCACAATGCCCAGCTATTTTTTGTTATTGTTGTTGTTGTTGCAGTTTGGCCGGGGTGGGTTCAAACACGCCACCCTCAGTAGATGGGTCTGGTGCCCTACTCACTGAGCCACAGGCACTGCCCAAGAAAAACATTTCTAAAAGTGAAGATTTCTAGTGGAGTTATTGTCTTGTGCATGAAAAAGGATAGATGAATGAAGAAGGCATGAAAATCTGATTAACAAAGTCTGGTCCCAAAAGCCTGAAGGATGGCTCAGCACCTGTGGCTCAAGTGGCTAAGGTGCCAGCCACATACACCTAAGGTAGTGGGTTCGAATCCCGCCCGTGCCTGCCAAACAACAATGATGGCTGCAACAAAAAAAAAAAAAATAGCCAGGCGTTGTGGTGGGTGCCTGTGGTCCAGCTACTTGGGAGGCTGAGGCAGGAGACTCGCTTGAGCCCAGGAGTTGGAGGTTGCTGTGAGCTGTGAGGCCACAGCGTTCTACCCAGGGGGACAGCTTGAGGCTCTGTCTCAAAAAAAAAAAAAAAAGCCTGAAGGATTACCTTTAAAAAGCTCTGCTTGTGGGCGGCACCTGTGGCTTAGTAGGTAGAGCACTGGCCCCATATACCGGGTGGCGGGTTTGAACCCAGCCCCAGCCAAACTGCAACAAAAAAATAGATGGGTGTTCTGTTGGGTGCCGGAAGGTTCTGGGAAGCTGAGGCAAGAGAATCACTTAAGCCCAAAAGTTAGAGGTTTCTGTGAGCTGTGATGCCACAACACTCTACCGAGGGGAGTAAAGTGAGACTCTGTCATTTAAAAAAAAAAAAAGCTCTACTTGTTTTTGATTACTTCAAAGCCCATGTTACACAAAGTTCAAAAGGAATCAAAATGGACATGAAAACCCAACTTGCTGTGTTACCTGGGGTGCTAACCAGCTAACTCCAACCTCTTGTGTCAGTAAACAAGCCCTTTAAGTCCCTAAGGAAGAAAGAATGGACGTTGTGGATGTGGTCAGCTGGTAATGATTTAACACCTACAGGCAGAATCAAGAAAGCATCCATCACCCACCCAGGTTTGTGATTGGATCCTAAGATCATGGAACAGTGTCAAGAAGAAAGTGGTTGGTGGAGTGCCGTGGCTCATGCCTGTAATCCTAACACTCTGGGAGGCCGAGGCGGGTGGATTGCCTGAGTTCAGGAGTTCGAGACCAGCCTGAGCAGGGGCGAGACCCCATCTCTAAAAATAGCCAGGCGTTGTGGTGCACCTGTGGTCCCAGCTACTCAGGAAGCTAAGGCAAGAGAATCACTGGAACCCAAGAGTTTGAGGTTGCCGTGAGCCATGATGCCATAGCACTCTACCGAGGGTGATAAGTGAGATTGTGTCTTCAGAAAAATAAAATAAATAAAATAATTTTAAAAATTAAAGAATAAAAAATGAAGGAAGTAGTTGAGCAGGGTGCAGTGGCTCACGCCTGTGATCCTAGCACTTTGGGAGGCTGAGGCAAGAGGATCCCTTGAGCTCAGGAGTTCGTGACCAGCTGGATCGAGCAAGAGGGAGATCCTGTCTCTACTACAAATAGAAAAATCAGCCAAGTGTTGCAGCCAGTGCCTGCAGTCCTGGCTACTTTGGAAGCTGAGGCAGGAGGATCACTTGAAGCCAGGAATTTTAGGTTGCTGTGAGCTAGGCTGATGCCACAGCACTGTAGGCTGGAGCAACAGAGTGAGACTCTGTCTTATGACCTGGAATGCTGGATATTGGAGGGCAGAGAAAAAAGGCTTCTCCCTCCTATGAAGCCAACTCTAGGCATAGGAAGCATAGAATTGAGGGGCCAATTGTGTTTCTAGCATGCAGGGATTCCACACATGGCACTTTTAAAAATGCAAACTTTTTATTCAAATATACATGCAGAAAGGTACACCGATAGAAATAGGTGAGTTTTCACAAAAAACACATACCTTTTCTCTTTTTTATTTTATTTTATTTTATTTTTTTTGAGACAGAGCCTCAAGCTGTCTCCCTAGGTAGAGTGCCGTGGCATCACAACTCACAGCAACCTCCAACTCTTGGGCTCAAGTGAGTCTCCTGCCTCAGCCTCCCAAGTAGCTGGGACCACAGGCACCCGCCACAATGCCTGGCTATTTTTTTTGGTTGCAGCCATCATTGTTGTTTGGCGGGCCCGGGCTGGATTCGAACCCGCCACCTTAGGTGTATGTGGCTGGCACCTTAGCCACTTGAGCCACAGACACTGAGGCTTATTTTTTATTTTTATTTTTTTCAAGATAGGGTCCCTCTCTCTTGCTGAGGTTGGAGTGCAGTGGCATGATCATAGTTCAGTGCAGTTTCAAACTCCTGGGCTCAGTGACTCCTACCTCAGCCTCCCAAGTAGCTGGGGCTACACCTGTGAACCACCTGTTCCAACACACACCTGTTTAAGCATCATACAGATTAGAAATAGAACATTACCACACTATTCTGCTTCTGCTCCAGGACAACCTCTTTTCCTAATTCTGTCACCATAGGTTGGTTTTGCCTTTATAAAGATGGACTCATATACTGAAAATTTTTAAAAATTTTATTGCCTTTCTTACATGGGTGAGGGAATGGACTCATGTATTTTTTGTATGTCTAGCTTCTTTCAACTTTATATATGTGAAGTTTGTGTTGCATATAACCTCAGGTTGTTCTTTTTTCTTTTTTCAAGACAGAGTCTCTGTCACTGTGGGTAGAGTGCTATCTTGTCATAGCTCACAGCATCCTCAAACTCTTGGGTTCAAGAGATCCTCTTGCCTCAGTCTCCTGAATAGCTGGGACTATAGGCACCCACCATAAGACCAGGCTATTTTTTTTTTTTTTGAGGCAGAGTTTCACTTTGTCACCCTCGTTAGAGTGCTATGGCATCATAGCTCATAGCAACCTCAAACTCTTGGGCTCAAGGCACCCACCACAATGCTGGACTATTTTTAGAGAGGGGTCTCACTTTTTCTCAGGCTGGTCTTGAACCCATGAGCTCAGGCAATCAACCCATCTTGGCCTCCCAGAGTGCTAGAATTAGAGGCATGAGCCACTGTGTCCAGCCCTGCCTGGATAGTTGTTCTATTTATTTATTTGTTTTTAAGACAGTCTCACTGTGTTGCCTATGGTAGAGTGCTGTAGCGTCACAGCTCACAGCAACCTCAAGCTCTTGGGTTTAAGCGATTCTCTTGCCTATTTTCAACAAAAAGTAGTTATTGCATCTAACTTACAAAAATGGATAAACAATCTTTTCAGGAAAAAAAAAAAAACCAGACAGAGGCTCATTCACTGTATTCCATTGCCCAGGTTTCATGAAGCTGTAGTGGATAATACCAGCTCTGGACCACCACTGTGGTGGTGGTGTACATACTGTTAGGTTTTGCTGATGAATATTTGGTTTGGTACTGTGTTTTGGTACTTCATCTTTATCCAGCCATTTGCTAAATGTTTGCGATTGTCAAAAAGAATCCATTTTCCATCACACATAATGTAGAAATGGTTCGTCTTTATGTCTTGTCAGCAAAGAAAGGCAAGCTTCGAGATGATTTCTGACGCTTGTTTAATTCAGGGGAAAATCATCTATCCAGCTTCTTTACCTTGCCGATTTGTTTCAAATAGTCCAACATCATTAGAATGGTAACATTAAAACTTGTTCATAATTTGGGTGTATAGATTGAGATGGTTTGGCTTCCACTACAGTTTTCGGTTCATCATTATCCCCCTTGGTCTCAGGTCGTCCACATGGCTCATTTTTAAGATTAAAATCACCAGAATGGAACTTCTCAAACCATCAACATACTGTGTGTTCATTAGGTGTATCCTTCCCAAACACTTCGTTGATACTTCAAGCTGTTTGTGCTGTCTACAGATGACCTGTGCTGGCTGGGGCCGCTGAACACTCACCATCAGCTGGGTGGCTGATGGTGGTAGAGTGGCAAGTAGCAGAAACTGCTTCTGGCTGGTTTATGCCCAAAGAAAGATTTGTGGAGAGGATTCTGGGAATTCTCTCAAACTCTGGGGAAGATTTAGGATGCCCTGTGATGTCCAGGGCCTCCCTAGAGCACAGTTAGCACCCTGAATGAGCCCCATTATTCCAATTAGCTGGGACTACAGGCACCCATTACAACACCTGGCTATTTTTTAGAGATGAGGTCTTGCTCTGGTTCAGGCTGGTCTCAAAACTCCTGAGCTCAGGTAATCCACCCACCTCAGCCTCTCAGAGTGCTAGGATTACAGGCATGAGCCACCACACCCAGCCCCACTTGTTGGTTTTTAGAAGCTGATGGTGTGGTCTCTGTTTGATATTCTTGTCCCTGAGTCAGTACGCCCCCTCCTGAGCCAGCGTTGACATGGGAAGCTGCCCCAGACCCTCCCAATATCACACACTATCACTTCTGCCTTATTTTATTATTTTATTAGTTAGACGAGTCACTAATTCCAGCCCACACTCAAGGGGAGGGGAAATAGACTCTACTTTTTGAAAGGAGTACAAGAATTTGTGGGCATAGTTTAAACTACCACTGTCTGCCCTCTGGCCACAAATTATTTACATTCCTCTCTGTATTAGTGTTCTATTGCTGCTATAATAAATTACCACAAACCTGTGGCTTAAAACAACACACATTTATTATATTACAGTTTTGGAAATTAGAAGTCCAAAATGAGTCTCAAGGTGTCAGCAGGGCTGTGTTCCTTCTAGAGGCACTAGAGGAGAATATTTTCTTATCTACAAGCTACTAGAGGCCACCCACATTCCTTGGCTTGTGGCCCCTTCCTCTGTCTCCAAAGTCAGCTATGTATGAATCAAGCCTTGTCTCTAGTTCTCCTTCTCTCCCCCTCTTCCAGTTTTAAGGGCATTGGGGCCACCAAGATAATTCAGAATAATCGCTCCATTTTTAAATTAGCTAAGTAGAACCTTAATTTGATCTGAAACCTGAATCCCCCTTTTCCAGGTCCCCTGATATATTCATGGGGTTCAAAGTTTAGAACGTGGACATCTTTGGGAAGCCATTATTCTTCCTACCACACTCCCAAATACAGAATATACTCATCCTGTTTAAAAGTTTTGTTATTGGCTCGGCGCCTATAGCTCAACCGGCTAAGG
>NW_003852543.1:3764028-3765930 GCF_000181295.1 Otolemur garnettii | reverse complement strand
CCAGGCTATTTTTAGAGACGGGGTCTTGCTCTGGCTTAGGCTGGTCTCAAACCTGTGAGCTCGGGCAATCTACTGGCCTCAGCCTCCCAGAGTGCTAGGATTACAAGCATAAGCCACTGCGCCCAGTTTAGGTTTTTTTTTTTTTTTATTGTTGAGTGTTCATTGAGGTACAGAGAACCAGGTAACACTGATTGCATTTGTTAGGTAAAGTCCCTCTTATAATTGTGTCCCACCTCCAAGACTGTGACTTCTCCATCCCCTCCCTCCTTCCCTCTCTCCGCTCCCCCATTGCCCCCTCCACCACGTACTAGGTCATTAATTGTCCTCATATCAGAATTGAGTACATCAGATTCTTGCTTCTCTATTCTTGTGATGCTTTACTAAGAAGAATATGTTTCAACTCCATCCAGGTTAATACAAAAGATGCGAAATCTCCATCTTTTTTAGTGGCTGAATAGTATTCCATGGTATACATTATACCACAGCTTGTTAATCCATTCCTCTATTGGTGGGCATTTAGGTTGTTTCCACAGTTTGGCAGTTGTAAATTAAGCTTCAATAAACAGTCTAGGGCAAATGTCCTTGTGATAAAATGATTTTTTTTTCTTCTGGGTAGATGCCCAGTAATGGGATTGCAGGATCAAATGGGAGGTCTAATGTAAGTTATTTGAGGATTCTCCATACTTCCTTCCAAAAAGGCTGTATTAGTTTTCAGTCCCACCAGCAGTGTAAAAGTGTTCCCTTCTTTCCACATCCACATCAGCATCTGCAACTTTGAGATTTTGTGATGTGGGCCATTCTCATTGGGGTTAGGTGATATCTTAGGGTTTGTATTTCTCTGATATCTTAGGATTTGTATTTCTCTGATAATTAGGGGCGAAGAGCATTTTTCATATATTTGTTAGCCATTTGTCTATTATCTTCTCATTATGTCACCTTCCGTAGAGTCCTATGGTATCATAGCTCACAGCAACTCAAACTCTTGGGCTCAAGCAATTCTCTTGCCTCAGCCTCCTTAGTATCTGGGACAAGAGGCGCCCACCACAATGGCTGGCTGTTTTTTGTTTGTTTAGCAGGCTGGGGCCGGGTTTGAACCCATCAGCCCTGGTGCATGTGGCTGGCTCCCTAACCACTGAGCTATGGGCACCTAGCCCGTCTATCTTCTTTAGAGAAAGTTCTGTTTATCGCTCTTGCCCATTGATACAAGGTATTGTTGGCTTTTTTATGTTGATTAATTTGAGTTCTCTGTAGATCCTAGTTATTAAGCTTTTGTTTGATTCATAATATGCAAATATTTTCCCTTTCTGATAGTTGTCTATTTTTTTGGCTGTTGTCTCCTTAGCTGTACAGAAGCTATTCATTTAATTAAGTCCAATTTGTTTATTTTTGTTGTTACTGCAATTGCCACTGAAGTCTTCTTCATAAAGTATTTCCCCAGTCTGATAACTTCAAGCGTTTTCCCCACAGTTGCTTCAAGGATTTTTATTGTTTCATGCCTTAGACTTAGATCTTTTATCCATCTTGAATCAATTTTAGTGGGTGGAAAAAGGTGCGGGTCCAGTTTCAGTCTTTTGCATGTGGTTATCCAGTTCTCCCAGCACCATTTATGAATAGGGATTCTTTCCCCCAGTGTATGTTCTTGTTTGGTTTATCAAAGATTAGGTGGCTGTAAGATGTTAGTTTCATTTCATGGTTTTCTATTTGGTTCAGATGTCTATGTCTCTATTTTTGTGTCAATACCATGTTGTTTTGATCACTATGGCCTTGTAGTACAGCCTAAAGTCTGGTAAGGCTGATGCCCCCAGCTTTGTTTTATTTACTAAGAATTGCCTTAGCTATATGGAGTTTTTTCTGGTTCCATGCAAAATGAAGAATTATTTTTTCCAAATCTTTTTTTTTTTT
>NW_003852543.1:3759184-3761483 GCF_000181295.1 Otolemur garnettii | reverse complement strand
AAAAAACTCAAAAAAAAAAAAAAAAAAAAGAGAATTTTTGAATCTATATTCATTAGTGAAATTGGTCTGAAATTCTCCTTTTTAGTTGAGTCTTTTCCTGGTTTTGGTATCAGAGTGATGCTTACTTCATAGAACGTGTTGGGGAAGATTCCTTCCTTCTCAATTTTTTGGAATAATTTCTGCAGTATGGGTATAAGCAAGCTCTTTTTTGATGGTTTGATAGAATTCTGGTGTGAAGCCATCTGGACCAGGGTTTTTTTGTTTGTTTGTTTGTTTTTAGATAGAGTCTCACTTTGTTGCCCACAGTAGAGTGCTGTGGCGTCACAGCTCACAGCAACCTCAAACTCTTGGGCTTAAGTGAGTCTCTTGTCACAGCCTCTTAAGTAGCTGGGACTACAGGCACCCACCACAATGCCCAGCTATTTTTTTTGTTGTAGTTGTCATTGTTGTTTAGCAGGCTTGGGCTGAGTTTGAACTCACCAGTCCCAGTGTATGTGGCCAGTGCCCTAACCACTGAGCATGGGTGCCGAGCCCAGGGCTTTTTTTTGTTGGGAGATTTTTTTATTGTTTCTTCAATTTCAGTTCTTGAAACTGTTCTTTTCAACAAGTTCTTGAAACTTCAAGAGATCTGTTTCTTCTTAGGTCTAAGTAGAGGGTGTGATTTCAGGTACTGATCCATTTCCTCTACATTGTCAAATTTGGGGGCATAGGGTTTCTTGTAGTACTCAGAGATGACCTCTTGTATTTCTGTGGCATGTGTTGTTATTTCCTTTTTATCGTTTCTGATTGAGGTTATTAGGGATTTTACTTTTCTGTTTCTAGCTAATCTGACCAAAAGTTTATCGATTTTATTTATTTTTTGAAAGACCAACTTTTTGTTTTGTTGATTTTCTGAATAATTCTTTTGTTTTCAATTTCATTAATCTTTGATTTAATTTTGGTTATTTCTTTTCTTCTTCTGGGTTTGGGATTAGATTGTTCTTCTTTTTCCAATTCCATAAGATGGTTTATGAGTTTGTTGATGCCAGTCTTTCTTTTTTCAAATGTAGGCATCTAATGTGATCAATTTCCCTCTTAAACACAATTGTAAGAAGGATTTTACCTAACAAATGCAATCAGCGTACCTGGTTTCTTGTACCCTCAATGAATCCCCAACAAAAAAACAAAATTTCCCTCTTAAGACTGCTTTTGCTGTATCCCACAGGATTTCGTAACTTGTGTCATCATTGTTCTTATGTATGAGGAGTTTAATGATTTCCTCTTTTATCTCTTCCTGAACCCAACTATCATTCAGCGTAAGGTTGTTTAATTTCCAAGTCTTTGTGTGGGCATGAACGTTTTTGTTGGAGTTGAGTTCTACCTTTATTGCCTGTGGTCTGAGAAGATAGAAGGTATAATTTCTTTCTTTCTTTTTTTTTTTTTAGAAACAGAGTCTCACTTTATTACCCCTGGTAGAGTGCTGTGGTGTCACACAGCTCACAGCAACCTCCAATTCCTGGGTTTAGGGAATTATCTTGCCTCAGCCTGTAGTCCCTCAGCTGGGACTACAGGTGCCCGCCACAACGCCCGGCTATTTTTTTGTTGCAGTTTGGCTGGGGCCAGGTTTGAACCTGCTACCATTGGTATATGGGTCTAGTGCTCTACTCACTGAGTCACAGGCACCGCCCAGAAGGTATAATCTCTATTCTTTTAGTTTTGCTAAGGTTTGATTTGTATCCTAGGATGTGGTTGAATTGGAGTATATACCATGGGCTGATGAGAAAAATGTATATTCCTTAGCTTTGAGATGGTGTGTTCTGTATATGTCTATTAATCCTAATTGTTTACATTTAAGTCTTTTGTTATATTGGTTTAATTTCTGTTTAGAGGATCTGTCCAGTTGTGTCAGAGGGGTGTTAAAGTCCAATTATTATGGTGTTTTGGGATATCATATTGCTGAGACAAATCAAGGTTTGTTTCATAAATCTAGGAGCATTTAAGTTGGATGCATAAATATTTAAAATTAAAATGTCTTCTTGTTGAATTTTTCATTTGATTAGTGTAAAGTGTCCATCTTTGTTTTTCTTTTTTTTTTTTTTTTTTTCAGTGCATTCTCAGCCCATGCTGCTTTATTGCTAAAAAATATATATATACACAGGTGCAGAGTTTCTGACCCTCATAACAGTTCCTTTTTACATCAAAGAATAAAATTTCTTCTTCAAAATCTCAAAAAATGCATAGAGTAAAAAGCAACCTGCCTTTTGTAATACTTCAAACATATTCCATACAATTCTTTTATTGTTATGATATATACTAATGA
>NW_003852543.1:3742314-3758781 GCF_000181295.1 Otolemur garnettii | reverse complement strand
GTAGGGTGCTGTAACATCATAGCTCACAGCAACCTCCAACTCCTGGGCTCAAGCGAGTCTCCTGCCTCAGCATCCCAAGTAGCTGGGACGACAGGCGCCCACCACGAGGCCCGGCTATTTTTTGGGTTGCAGCCATCATTATTGTTTGGTGGGCCCTGGCTGGATTCGAACCCGCCACCTTAGGTGTATGTGGCTGGCGCCTTAGCCACTTAAGCCACAGGCGCTGAGCCTTAACCCTGAGTCTTGATTTGTCCTTCAAGGCTAGGTGTGTCTCCTGGAGACTGTATATGGACGGCTTGTGCTTTTTTATCCAATCAGCCAGCCTGTGCCTCTTTGGTGGTGAGTTCAGTCCATTGACATTTTGTGAGAAAATTGTTAAATGTGGTGGAGTTTTATTGATCTTATTTTGTGCAAGTCCATTGTGTAGTTTTATCCTTTGGGCCATTGCGGAAGCTATGTTTTGACCTTTAGCTTCTGGGTGTTTACTTTGCTGGTGGTCCATTGTGGTGGTCAGTGTTGAGATTAGGTCTAAGTGTTTCCTGCAGAGCTGGTCTTGTTGTGGCGAATTTCCTCAGTGCTTGTATATCTACAAAAGATTTGATCTCCATCAATTTTGCAGCTCAGCCCTCAGAATTGTGGACTGAAAATTGTTTTGTTTAAGAAGGTTGAAGGGGGCATTGCCTGTGGTTCAATGAGTAGGACTCCGGCCCCATATACTGTGGGTAGTGGGTTTGAACCCAGCCCCAGCCAAACTGCAACAACAAAATAACCGGGTGTTGTGGTGGGCTCCTGTAGTCCCAGCTACTCGGGAGACTGAGGTAAGAGAATCACCTAAGCCCAAGAGCTGGACGTTGCTGTGAGCTGTGATGCCACAGTACTCTACCAAGAGCAACAAAATGAGACTCTGTCTCTTAAAAATAAAATAAATAAATAAATAAATTTGGGTGGCACCTGTGGCTCAAAGGAGTAGGGTGCTGGCCCCATATGCCAGAGGTGGTGGGTTCAAACCCAGCCTTGGCCAAAAACTGAAAAAAAAAAAAAAAAAGAATGTTGATGGTGGATGACCATGCCCTTCTGGCTTGGAAGCCTTCAGTTGAAAAGTGTACTGTCATCCTAATGGCTCTGTCCCAGTAGGTCAATTGGTGCTTACTCCTGGCCGCTTGCAGAATTTTTTCTTTCATCTGGACTTTGGACAGGTTCATTGCAATGTGTCTTGGAGAGGCTCTGTTTGAGCTGCAATGACCTAGGTTTCGATATCCATCTGAAAGGAGTGTGTCGGGGTCTTTAGTAAAACTTGGGAAGTTTTGTTTATGATGATTTCCAGTAGGACTTTTATTCCTTTGAGACAGTCTTTCTCCCCTTCAGGAATCCCTATTATTTGTATATTTGAACACTTCATGGAGTCTCATAGTTCTTTAAGTGCCTGTTCTGCTTTCTCTCTCTTCTTTTCTGCCTCCTTAACTACCTAGGTTAACTTGAAAACTTTATCCTCTAGCTCTGAGCTTCTTTCTTTTCCATGATCTAACCTTTTGTTGATACTTTTTACTGCATCTTTACGTTCCCTGATTGTCTCCTTCATTTCCTTAAGCTCTGCCATATACTTTCTATATTCTACATATCTCTGGTCTGACTTTTGGTTCTGTCTTTGCATTTTCTCATCCATTCCTTTTTTTGTCCTTATCATTCATATTTAAAATTCCCATTCTGTCAAGTCCATTAATCCTTTATAAGTGGAGTCTTTTGCCTATAGCTGCCTCATGGTCCTTTGGGGGAATTCCTCTGTTTTGGTTTTTCATGCTGTCTGAATTTTCCTATTGGTTCCTCCTCCTGTGTTCTTTCTTCTTGTTCACCTCCATGTTCTCCTTTTACTTCTCACTGCCTCCTTTGATTTAAACAGAAGTCCTTGCTCTTGATGACAGTATGTTGCAGTGTGTCACTGGGACACCAGGTAGCGCTGTGGTATTTTTAGGAGACAGAGAGCATAGCCAGCACCTTCTATGGTCCTTATTCCAAACTTAGTTTCCTTCAGTGATCACCTGATTATTTCCTCAGCATTCACACCCTGCTGGGCTGGGATTTTAAATCTTACAAGAATCCATCAGGGGCAGGTCTCACAGTGCCCCCTGACTCCAGTTCCCATGGGGTGTGGGAGTCCCTCAGCCTGTCCCAAGAGTGGAGTTCTGATCCTGGCAGGCAGAATTAAGATGGCTGTGCTTTAGGCTTCTGCTAAGACCTTCTCATGACCTTTCCACAATGGCAGCTGCCTGGCCACCAAGACCTTCTCAGTATGGCCACCAAACCTATGGCAAATCCACTCCAACCAGCATTTGAATCTGGTTGCTGTATACTGTTCAAGTCTATCCATTCTTCCAAACTTTCCACTCAACATGCAGCTTCCTCCAACTACTAAAAACTCTGGAAAGGCTTCCTCCCATCCTGGCTGGTTGCAATCACTTCCCTAATTCATCAGATTTCTACCACTCCGGATCCTACTCTGTATCCAGCTCGCCGCCTCCTTGCTGTGCTTCCTGAGCTATGACTCTGGGTAAAGTCTCTTCTCTGGCTCCTATTTAAAGGTTTCTCCAAAGCCTCAAAACTTTACAAGATCAGCTAAAAATCCAAAATATTGCATGTGGGCTTGGTGCCTGTAGCTCAGCAGCTAGAATGTCAGCCACATACACTGGGGCTGGTGGGTTCGAACCCAGCCCTGCCCTGCTAAACAACAATGACAACTGCAACAACAACAAAAAATAGCTGGGCATTGTGGTAGATGCCTATAGTCCCAGCTACTTGGGAGGCTGAGGCAAGAATATCTCTTAAACCCAAGAGTTAGAGGTTGCTGTGAGCTGTGATGCCATAGTACTCTACTGAGGGCGACATAGTGAGACTGTCTCAAAAAAAAGAAAAAAATTGCATGTGGCCTTCTAGTTCCTTAAGTGTGGCCTTTTGAGTAAATCCACATTTTACAGAACAAATTATCTTTTTTTTTTTTTTTTTTTGCAGTTTATTTTGGCTGGGGCTGGGTTTGAACCCGCCACCTCCCACATATGGGACCAGTGCCCTACCCTTTTGAGCCACAGGTGCTGCCCTAGAACAAATTGTCTTATTAAAAGGGATGTAGCAAAGAAAAATGAGGCTTTTCTTGCATCCTTTGGTGCTGGGAAAAAAAAAAAAAAGAACAATCTTGAACTGAGAAGGCCACAGGTTCCCTATTCCATACATGTAGGAGGCACATAATAATCACTGATCCATGGGAATCTTAGAATCCAGCTGGGTGAATGTTAAAAGTTCCTCGATTTACTCCTGCTCTTCCCTAGGAATGACTCTTCATGAGGTAAAGGGGGAGAAGCAAAAGCTTCCCAGAAGGCCTTCTTAGCAGGTTTCCCCTTAGATCTTGTTTTAGTCAGCTCCTGATATTCTGCCATGACAGAGTACTGTAGACTGAGCAGCTGAAACAACAGACACTTATTTTCTCCCAGTTTTGGAAGCCGCAGTGTAAGATCAGGATGTTGACAGCTCTGGTGTCTGGTGAAGCCTCTCTTCCAGGCTTGTAGACAGCTGCCTTCTTGATGCAACCTCGTGTGGCTTTCTGGGCTCAGAGCAAGAGAGCGCACACTCTGGTGTCTCTCCCTCTTATATGGACACTAGTGCTATCAGAGTAAGTCTGATATAACCTTATTTGTGATCTTGTTTGATCTTTTTTTTCTTTTAAAAAAAATTGACTGGGTGCAATGGCTCATGCCTGTAATCCCAGCACTTTGGAAGGCCAAGGAAGGAGGATTGTTTGAACCCAAAAGTTTAAGACCAGCTTGGGCAACATAAAAGACCCCATCTCTACAAAAAATGTAAAAATTAGCTAGGTACCGTGGCAGGCAACTATAGTCGCTTCAGCTACTTGGAAGGCTGAGATAGGAGGATCACTTGAGCTAGAGAGTTCGAGCTACAGTGAGCTATGATGACACCACTGCACTCCAGACTTTGTCTCTGAAAAAAAAAATTATTTTTTCTTTTTTTGTTTTTGCGTATTTTTTGTTTTATTTTTCTATTACTCCCCCAAATATAAGGATTGTTGAGGCTTCATTTAATCTTAGTTATCTTGTCAAAGACCCTATCCCCAAATATATTCATATTTGGGGGTAGGACTTCAACATATGAATTTGAGGGACCGTGAGTCAGTCTTTCATAGATCACAGTGGCTAGAGCTGAGTCATGTGGCTCCTGGTTGCCAGTGAGGCTGGGGAGTTAGGGAACAGAATTGTTATAATTGGCTACCACCAGTCATATCCTCTTAGAGTGCTGCTATGCCATGAGTCATATCCATCCTGGAGTGATCCTTTGCCAGGATTCTGTTAGCAAGGAAGGGATGTTAGTTGACAGGGTCTGGTCTGCTTTTTCTGGGGAGAGGGTTATCCTATACCAACCATTTTGATTGGATGACTGCTTCTAAGCAGAGGTGATTTTCAAAAGTTTTAATAATTTGTCTAGTACCTATCAACCAACAGTTAATATGTTGATTCTGGGACTGGAAGATTTAGAGACAAGCTCCAGAAGAGGGTGAAGAAAAAAATAAACTCTCCCCTTTCTCTGAGGCAGAGAGTTGAGTTGGGTTCAATTCTCAAGCCCCCCAGAGCTGCAGATGGTGGCTGGAAGTCTGGGCTATCCCAAGGAACCAGCATCCTCTGGGTTGGTAGGGTTGAAAGGCAGCTTCAAGAAGTATTTGAGGATTATGTGTTTGTTGTTCATCCTTTCTGCTTTCAATAAACTTTAATAAAACATTATTAACTTTCCCTGACTGGTCTCAATTTGTGTGTGTGTCTGTGTGTAGGTGGGGAAGGGATGGGCCATAGCCCATGTTTCTGAAGGAAGAATCAAGGGTGGATTCTATTCCTTCTCCAGAAGTTAAGTGGAATTGACCAAGATCATTGGTGCAAAGAACTGCTCCTCTTCAGGCCACCAGCAATTTGGGCCAATGGGGTAAGAAAGAACTACAGATGTCTGCTGAGCATGCAGAAGTCCTCTGAGAACCACTTAGAAGTAGGGGAACACTGAGATGTGTTTCTGAATGTTGGCCAGTAGGTATATGTACCATAATAATTCAGGACTTGCCATTGTTGACCTAGACAAATACAGGATCCAGAAGTCAGGGTGACTCTGAGTCAGAAGCCAGTCAAGAGGGCAGGGATTATAAAAGCAGTAGGGTAAAGGGCAGGGCAGGGGTGGTCAGGCTGGATGAGCAGAACTGTGGGTGGGAAGGAGGTGATAACTTGAATTCATCAGAACTTCAGTTTACAGAGCACTTACACTAAATGCCTGTGACTTTTGAGGTAGAAGTGACTCACCTTCATGTCAGATGAGGAAATGGAAGCCCAGAGAAGTATATGCACCTGGCATTATCCAGGGTAGTGGCTGCTGCTGTTTTGGTTACCTGGCTGACACACTTTCTCTGGGTAACAGGCCTTGAGAATGTATAGGTAAGCACAGGCTTTAGATCAGATTCTCTCCTGAAAGTGTATCCTTGAGCTGGACTCACAGGACAGAAAGCAGTTGGTGATGCATGTGGCCAAGTGATTAGCCACTGGCTGGAAGTAGGGGGACCCCTGATTTCTAGCGCTTGCTGAGTTTTTTGGTTTTTTTTTTTTTTTTTTTTTGAGGCAGTCTCAATCTCAAGCTTTTGCCCTGGGTAGAGTGCCAATGGCATCATCATAGCTCACAGCAACCTTCAACTCTGGGCTCAAGCGATCCTCTTGCCTCAGTTTTTTGAATTTTTAATAGAGACAGAGTCTTGCTCTTGCTCAGGCTGGTCTTGAGCCTGTGAGCTCAAGCAATACACCTGCTTAGGCCTCCCAGAGTGCCAGGATTACAGATGTGAGCCACCACACCTAGCCCACTGGGTTGCTGACTTCTGAAGGGGTGTAGATATCTCTGCTTCACCTACCTCAAGCTCCTAGCAGGCACCATTGAATGCAGAGTCGGGAAGAGATGCCTATAGGCCAGCTTACCCACCCAGAAACGAGGTGGAGGTCTGTGGTACCCCCAGTGCGGTAGTCAGGGCATCCAGCTCTCCCTGCAGTTCTGTGAGTCACTCAGGCTCTCTCCTGCCGGGGTTAGGGTTTGTTTGTTGCTAGCAAGTAAAAGGCCCAAGAACAGTTTCTGATACACAAACCATGTGAGGGAGTCGTCCAGCCTCAAGGGCTTGTGTTCTGGCTTCCAGCTTCTTGATCTTTCCTTTCTGTCTGCTGTCCCCTCAAGGGCAGGGTGGCAAGGCCCACAATTGGTGGGAATCCTAGACACACCAAAATATCCCAAGATGGAAAAGAGCCTTGGAAGAGACCAAGCAGTGGCAGGGTCCCTCTGGCTTGGGGAGGAGAGCTGGTCTCCCTGTCCAAAGGGTAGCAGCCATTGCTCAGGCCCAGAAAGTGGTCCCATGTGGTCAGAAATTCTAGTGTTTTTTTTATTTTTGAGACAGAGTCTCAAGCTGTCACCCTGAGTAGAGTGCTATGGTGTCATAGCTCACAGCAACCTCAAACTCTTAGGCTTAAGCAATTCTCTTGCCTCAGCCTCCCAAGTAGCCGGGACTACAGGCACCTGCCACAATGCCCAGCTATTTTTTTGTTGTTGCAGTTGTCATTGTTGTTTTAGCTGATCCGGGCCAGGTTTCAACCTGCCAGCTTCAGTGTATGTGGCCAACGCTCTAGCTACTGAGCTACGGGCGCCACCCCAAGAAATTGTTTTTTATACAGCAAACTTATAATCAGTTTTTCTATGTGAAGTCTGATTTTTAAATACCAGCAGCTATATTTAAAAAACATTTAAACATCTTAGGCCACCATTAGCAGCCTCTGGTCTTGAGTCTATGTCTTTGCTAAGCCATGGACATCTCTTACTGACCTGCCTGGGCTCCTGGCTGCCCCTCTGGCACTTCCCCAGACCACACCCGTGTAGTGACTCCTCCACTGCTCTGAAGGAAGAAGGTGAGGCTCTTCTTGCAGCCATAGCCTGTTGCCACCCTGTATCATGTCCTTGCTGGCCCCCCCAAGTCCCTCCACCCTGCACCTTTCTTTCTCACTCCCTCCCACTCTGCCCCTGGCCTACTTGCTTCCCCAACACCACTGCTGTCCTCATGTGTGGTGATCCTTGGCTCCTCACCTCCTGGCCTCCTCTCCTCTACTCAGTCCTATAAACATGCCCAACACCTGTGATGACTTCAGCCGGCCCTCTGATCTCCCCAGCAGTCCCTTGGTCCCAAAGCCTATCCCTGGCTCAGATTCCACAGCCCTCTGTGGCTTCCTGCACCCACATCAGGTCCCTGTTCCTCTCTGCTGCACCAGCCCCTGGTTAAACTCCCACTCAGGGGCATCCAGCTCTCTAAGTCTGCACCCAGCTGGCTGCCTGGTCTCACTGACACCTGAGCCACTGACTTCAAGTGCAGCCTCTTGCTTTCCAAAGCCCGTGGGACCTTTCCCCTCTGTGGACTTGCTTCACTCAGTGAGCTCACTTGTTCCGGTTTTCCCTTTACCTCAGACCTCCAACCTTGGTCCCTATCCTCACTCTTCGCTTACAGTAGCACTGGCTGGGCTCCACCACACTGTGTCTTCTCCTGGGAATCGTGAGGAGTGAATGAGAACTGTGTAAAGCTAGCACACCAGGGCTTCGAGGCACAGAGGCCCACAGAAACCCAGAGGTTTTCCAGGAAGCATGACCTACAGGCAGCATCTTCTGTGGCAATCCTGCCCAAGACAGACATGCTACAGGGAAGGTGTGTTCTCTAGACTGGCCTCCAGAGGGCGCCACAACCATAGCGCTGAGCCTTCTGCACCCAAGTCCTAGAGTCAGGCGCCTGTCCACCTTTGTCCCATGGCCAAACCAATGTTGCTTTGCAGCTGAAGGGGACCCAGCAACTCTGCCCTGTCTCAGGTGAAATCCTGCTCACAATAGACAGCTCTCACCTCCCCTCTATCCAGGAGATCGGTCAAATGACTCACAGCCCAGTTCTTAGGGTGTTTGCTAGCAGGTGGGCAGAATTCAGGCCCTTCCCTATTCTTCATCAACCACAGGGCCTCTGGAGGCTTGGAGAGGTGAGCTCCAGGCAGGTGTGTGGGGGAGTTGGGAGCTCAGGGCTAGTCACACAGATTCTCAGGCTGGCATCTTGGAATCTCTCAGAAAAGCAGCAGGAAATTGGAGATGCCCCTGCAGAGCTGAGAGTGCTCACATCAACGGGGACCACTATTCCCTGGCCACCCCATCAGTGGCCTCACATGTGGCCTGAGCCCCCTCCACAGGCACTTCCTGGAGGAGGTTGGAAGTGGAGGCTGGATAACGTGGCCTTTTTGCCCTCCCACCTTACTCCCTGGTGCCAGGCATGTTGCATATTCTCCAACTGAGGCTGTATCCTGGATGGTGGCCCTGGGCTAGCAAGAACCCTCCCACCCCTGGCCTTGATCTCCCCACTCATGAACTAAGGCAGTCACACTAGATTGTCCCTCCTATGGCCTGAGGTCACAAGCATCCCTGCAGCCATAGCCTCTGAGGGCAGGGGGAGTTCCAGTGGCACAAGGGACACCTGCAGCCCTGGCATCCATTTAACCAATGGTGGCCCCGCTTTCCCAGGGATAGGTGTAAAGCTGTTCTGAGACAAGCTGCCTGTGGAGGGACACCTCTGACAGGCCCCTACTCCCCACCTGAACCCCCAGGAAGGAGAGCATCAGACTGCAGGGCTTGTGTGTGTACCTCCTGAACACATCCCAACCTGTTTTATAATGCAGATGCTGAGGCCCAGACTGGCCCTTTCATTCCCTTCACCCCCAGCTCTTCCCATCCAGTGGGCCTTCCTGGCTGGTCCTTATGGGGCAGATGGGCAAGAGGATCATGCAGCCCCACAAGTCCAACATGGGCTTCCTGGTCACACTCTCAGCTCCCTGGAACTCTAGTAACAGCCACAGGGTTGGTTGGTCCTGTAGCTCAGCTGAGAACACTGGAGTCAACACTGTGTCTATGGCCTACCCTGCTCCTAGCCTGCTGAGGCAACCTGGGAAAGTCACCTACCCTCTCTGAGCCTCAGACTCCCATCCTCACAACAAAGGCAATAGGCAGCTGCCTGGAGCTTACCTAGGAAAGCAGGTTGAAGGAACAGGATGGGAATAGAGCCTGCTAAAAAGTGAGCAGAAGGCCAAGGCTTACTTTGGGCCCACTCTTCAGTGAGGTGGGGCCTTCAGGTCTATCTTCCTGACTCCTCCACTGACAGGCCTACCCACAAGCTTGTCCTGTCTCAACTGCCCTTTCAAAGGTCCACACCATGCACATGTTGGAGTTGGGTAGATTCACATTGGTGTCTTTTTATTGGACTTTCCATGGGCAACTTGAATGCCTGAGCTGCCAGCCAGCTCCCAGCTGCCAATCCTGCACCTTCTTTCCTAAGCAGCTCCTTGAGACAAACCCAGTTTTCCCACTGTCTTCCTCCTTACACCAGGCTGCCTGGCCAGCAGCACGACCCAGGGCTCTTGGTTCGTGTGATCTAGCCCTGACCCGAGTCCCTGCTCATACTAGGCCATGGCAGATCCTCTGCAGGGCAGCCCATCACAATGCTGTCTGCTGAGACCTACAGCTTGGTGTTGAGATGGAAGAAGTGGGGTGCTGCATAGGTTGTGACCGGTGGTGCATGCCAGGCAGACGAAGCTGGGCAAAGTCTGTGGCGGAGGGCACTGTTGAAGGATGCAGGGGGAAAGTGCATCAGGCCAGTGGCCATAGGTGACGGGCCTGTAGAGGCCAGAAAGTGGGCTGGGAAGGCCGGGATGACCAGAGGGCTGAAGGGGAGTGTGGTCTGGCCTTTTAAGGGGTCCGGGGTGCTGGCAAAGTTCAGTGGACAGCGCAGCATGGTGCCCCTGTAGGCTTCCGGGGGGGCAGGCCCCAGAGCTGGGCCCAGCAGGCAGGAGACAGCCAGGCCAGGCCCTGCGGGTTTGGTCCCACACTCTTTGGCGTCCACTTCCTTAAGAAAGGGAGACACTGCACGCAGTTTTTTGCCACCATGGGCAAAACTGTCTTCCTCCAGGCTGCGCTTATTGCTGAGGCCTGGGCTGCTGGGGAAGGTGGGTGGGGGCACAGAGCTCTCAGCTGGGACTTTGGCCATGGGGGATACCCAGCAGGCTTTGGGTTTGGGGTAGAGGCTGCCCTTCCTGGAGCCGCCTCTGTGGAATGCAGAAGGGCGGTTGGCATCACCGCCCCACACCAGCTGGGGCTCTTTGACTGACAGCCCCTCCTTTTTGCTGGGAGGCCCCAAGAGCACCCCATCTTTAAGCCTGGAGAAGAAGTCCTGGGGGTGCTGGCTGATAGGCTTCAGCACCTCGGTGGGACAGGTGTGGAAACAGCCTGTGAAGATGGGGGCTGCTGGGCAGGGGCCCATCTGAGCCTCTTCCCTGAGGCTGCTGATAGGGGCCTGCAATCCCTCCTGAGGGGTCAGCTGGTGCCTGGAATTCTCAGCCAGCCCTCCTGGGCTCCCAGGACTCTTGCGGGGGTGAATGGCTGTGGATGCCTGGGGCTCCTTGTTGGGGCTGTCTGCCCCATGGCGACAGCCTTCCTCCTGGCACCGCAAGGCCTCTGCCTTGCTCACTTGGGCCAGGAGCTTCTTTTTGGCCAATGGTGACATGATGCCATGTGTCCCTTTGCAGAAGCTGGACAGGAGCCGCTTGTAGGCCTCAGGGCAGCCGCTGGCACCCACAAAGGGAAGAGAGGGCCCAGAGGGTGGACCTAGCTGTTCTGTGCTGTCCCTGGGGGGCTCCTGGCTGGGAAGTGGTGGTGGTTCAGTGACATCTGTTTTGGTCTTTCCTGGCATCATCTATAATGAGAAAAAGCCATGCCTCAGGACAGGGCATGACACCAGGATCTTGGGAGTGCCCCGGGCCCTCTGCTAGCCTCTGTAGTACCCTCATGCAAAATTTTCAAAAGGTGCCTTGTCCTCTGTGTGGACAGGACATAGGGCTTAGGGGATGGGTTATGGGCTGGAGCTCAGACCCTACTCTCACAGCCATTTACAGAGAACCTGGAGCCCCTCTAGGTCCTGGTGTTCTGACCTCTAGGTCCTGGTGTTCCTTGCAGGGGAGGGAGCTGCAAGAGGCAGACACTGGGTAACCCCGAGAGGGCTGGGTGCTCACCTGGTCCATCTGCCGCTCCTCCTTGGCCTTCTTCGGCTTTTCAGTGGTGAAGTCATCCCCTCGCTGCTCCTTGGCCATCTTGTATTGTTTCCTGGGCTTGGAGGGGGGCAGCGGCTTGTCATCCTCCCCCTTCAGGTGCCGCACATATGGGAGGACCAGCCTGGGGAAGAGCCAGGCAGGTTGCCAGGAGGCCATGCCATCCCTACCTCTATGCTCCCTGGGTCCTCCTCCCTTACTGACTGCACACAACCCTGGCCATGATGGAGCACAGCCCTGCTCCGCTGGTCCTGCCCCTTCGTCTATACTCGCATACTCAGCCCAAGTCCCTTAGAGGAGGGCCTGGGTGTCCTATACCCGGGGTCCTGTGGTGGTCACCCTGCTGTACCTCTCATAGTGGCGGCGTGTGCAGGTGGCCGCACTGGTGCTGCCGGGGCTGCCCCCCAGCTCGTCGTATACGTTCTTCCAGAGGCGGCGACCTGTCACCTGCAACAGCACCAGGTGAGTACACAGTGGGCGGGGACCCCCTGGCTGCGGGGTCTTCTCAGTTCTGGGTCCCCCTCTGGGGATCAGGCCAGGACTGTGGTTCTGCAGCTGCCTCTCCAGCAGCTGGCAGGTCAGGAAGTCCAAGGGGGCTGCCAGGAAGCCAGTAGAAGGCCAGCCCAATCAGGTTTCTCAGCATGGGGTGGGAAGAATAGATGGAGAAGGGAGGAGGAAAACCCACCTCGAATGGCAGAGTACCTGCAAGGCAGGCTCCTCCCCACAGCAGGCAGGGGCAGGATTGGGGATTGAGCTCTCTCTTCTGATAAGGAGAGCTGAGCCGGGTAGCCCCTTGCCACTGACCCTACAGGGAGGTGCCTTCCTTACCAGCTCATAAGCTCCCAGCTTCTCTACTGCCTTGTAGATTTTCCACAGGTTAACTGGAGGAAAGAGGGACAGGTCTGTCAGTCTGTCCCTCTGGTGGCCAAGCAGACAGTACACACCCAAGCAGGGCCATTGCCATGGATAGGCAGGCTGGGCCTGGTGCATAGGTGGCCCAGTGGCCAGTGGGGATGGAAATCCAGCTCTACCCAGCCCCAAGCATGGAAGGGGGAATCCTGTTTGCAACCCTTGCAGGGCTAGCAGCATCCAGAGTTACCCAGAGTGGAGGTGCCTGCCTGGTGCCCTGCCTTGGTGGGATCCCCTGCTAAGCCCCCACTCCCTGCCTGTACCCCAGGAACGCACTCTGCTTGAAGCCGAGATGGGGCACCCTCTCGATGGGTGTGTGTCGCTCCTTCATGAACTTGTAGAGGCTGACCAGGAAGGCCTGCTCCTCCTCTCGCTCCCCGCCTGCCTCAGAGGAGTCCTGGGGAAAGAACAGGAGGCATTGGGATGGGCCCCAGTTGGTGGGTGGCTGGGGACATGCAGAAACCACTGCATGTGGGGAGGAAAAAGGTGCCTGCCCCAACCTCAGGCTCTCCAAGAACACCCAGCCCACTGCTCTGGGGTGGAGTGACTGTTCTGGGTCTGACCGACACAACCAATAGCTCTTGGTGCCTCCAGCCCCAGGACAGGGCCTGGAGTCCAGGACCTCCTCAGAGACCTGACAGCTCTAGAGGTGGCCAAAGGTACAATCCCCAGCCTTCTCCAGGCCAAGACCACTTCTTCATCTTGCTTTTAGCTTTGTTAACATTTGTATCTTCCTTAGCTCCTCTGCCCCACTGTGAGCTACCACAAGGCAGACTCTGTGTCCCCAGGGTGCCTGTGATGAAGGAACAAAGGTGTCTAGCACTGTGGGGCCACTCTGCCAAGCCTGAGTCCACCAAGCCTCTGCTGTGGTGGCCTCCCTCTCTGACCCACTGGCTTGCCATACTGAACCTAGGGAGTAGAAGCTCTGGGTGTCTTATGGCACGGTGCTGTCAGGTACATGGGACTTTTGTTTGCCAGTTCCAGAGGGGCAATTCCTACTGAAGCTTCATTTGACAGGGAGGTCAGGGCAGTGGGTTATGGCTGGGTTGAGGCTGAGGGTCCAAGGGTCCTATCCTGGCCCAAGATAGGCTGGTGGTCAGAGAGCACACAGCTCCCAGAAGCACATAAACTATGTAGGCCTAGAACAGCTCAGAATGTGCTCCGATTTCACTTCCTTTTTAGTTGTAAATATCTTCTACAATATTTCAATGTTTTTAAGGTATTAAAGCCGTTTGCTATTAAATGACACACAAACTTATGTGCTATCTATGAAGTTGTGAGACACTGGAGACACAGAGGGCTGGTTTTGGGCAGACCCCTCACAACTAACTGCTCATGTGAATCTGCCCTTCTAGTCCTCTTCTCTGAGTTCCAGGCAGGTTGTTAAAGACCATTACCAACTCACTTTTCTACATGAATCAGGATATTTTCTCCAGACTGTGCCACCAAAACAAATGGCCAAAATGAATGGAAGCTGAGGCTGACTGTGCTACTAAAATGCCATCTGCAGACCCCCCTTCAGATTCTGTGCTCATCAAAATAGCCTTGTTGAGCTCACCAAGTGACTTCCTATGTCTGTGTTATAAATGTGGAAGGATGGGTGTAATGCAGTTTTACATTACAGATTGGTGCTTTTGTCTGTTTTATGGATCAGGGTGTCAGGTCATCTGCATCTGAAAAACACGTTCTGCTATAAAAACTAAGACTGAAACCCTCTTCCACAGGTGATGGGCGAGTTCCCCCACTGCCTGTGAAGGTCAGGTAGAGGGACACAGCTCCCTTTTCAGGGCTTGGTGAGTCTCCAGGTTTACCTGGAGTCTAAGCACAAGTGAAGGTGGCAGGGAAGAGCCCCCAAGGGAGTCACCCAACTCACCTCCAGCTGGATGGGGCTCTGGCTCCTGCTCTGCTCACCATCAGGTTTAGGGGATGCAGGTGGGTCTAGGGTGTCACCCTCCTCTGATTGTTTCCTTTTCCCTTTGACAGGGGGTGCTGTAAAGAGGGAGGTGGAAGGGGAGGGAGAGAGAGCACATGAGATATGGGTAGGGAGGACAGGTGACCAAGGAGAGGTCCCCCACCCTCAGTTGGAATGGCCAGGGGAAAAGGGGTGTATACCTGGCTGCACATAGGCTGTTCCTGTGCATGTGCACACCCCTGCCACACACACACACACACACACACTGCTCCTGCTGGCTCTCCTCTTACCTCACCTCTAAACCAGCCCTGCCTGCTCCAACCTTGCCTCTCTCTCTTCTCTCCTCTACTCTGGCCCTTTCCCCACATCTTTGAGGGATACCCTAAACCACCTGGGGTTGGTCAGAGGGAGCCAGAGCTGGGCCATGGTGCTTGGGGAAACCCTGTCTTTGAGGACACCCCACGTTCAGGCACGGAGTTTCACAGCAGCTCACTCTCACCCAGGCAGTTGCTGAGGGTCCCCTGTCTGTGGGCCCCCAAAGCACCACAGGCGGTGCCTGGACAGAATTTCTTCCAAGAATAACCAAGAAGAGAGGAAGTGCCCATTTGTGACACATCTGACTTTTCCCTGAACACCTGCAGAATTCTGACTGCCCTCAATTAGGCCACAGGCTCCATTCACCTGTAAGGGTCCTGGTGACCCTTTAGGTCTCTGCTGACAAGTCTCTTTCTCTGGGTGGCCTTTGCCAGCCCCAAGCCAGGTGTAACTACCGCCTTTCTCATCACCCTCTGCTATTCACAGCCATCCTGACGGAGCTGTCTGTCGCTCATCTGGCTCTCTGAAAGCTGTGAGGCCTCCCAGCACCCACACATAGTAAGTGTCAGTAAGCTGGGATGCCTGATGCTCATGACAGCCCTACATGGGGGGCAGGAGGAGCCATGGTCCCTATTTGACTAAGGGCCACCGTGTGCTGATGGCAACACCTCTGCCACCGCAAAAAACACAACCATTGGAAACTGCCTCAGGCCACGTGGCAGTTGATCCACACCAGGAACCCATATCTTTTGACAACCTTTCTTTTTTCCTTTTCATTACTCTAGCATGGACTATGCCATACTCCTGGTTCACTCCAGCTCAGGAGAGTCTTACTGTCAGGAACCTGTGAGATTTCCCCTTTACCTGAGTTAGAAAAAGAATCTTCTTAGGAAAAATCAACCCATACCAATATGACCCACGAGGCCAATGGTACTGAGAGGCACATGGGGTTAGAATCTTCACTAATGGGGTGGTCTCTCCTTTGGTAGTTGTTCATATGAGTGCTGCCAAGCCTGCAACCACTCTCTCATGTGGTATGGGCCCTTGGCTCTGTGTTCCTGGCTCTTTTACACACAGAAGTACCTTGGATATATTGTGTGTTTGCCCCACACTACTGTGATAAAGTGAGTATCACAATAAAACTCATCTCACAAATTTTTTTGGTTTCTCAGTGCACACACAAGTTATATTTGGCTGGGTGCAGTGGCTCACGCCTGTAATCCTAGCTTTCTGGGAGGCTGAGATGGCTGGATTGTTTGAGCTCACAGGTTTGAGACCAGCCTAAGCAAAAGCAAGACTCTTCCACCTCTAAAAATAGCGAGGCGTTATGGCAGGCTCCTGTAGTTCCAGCTACTCAGGACGCTGAGGCAAGAGAATCGCTTGAGCCCAAGAGTCTGAGGTTGCTGTGAGCTATGATGCCATAACACTCTACTGAAGGTGAAAAGTGAAATAATATTCATAATAATATCCAAAAAAGTGAAATAATATTCATAATAATGTCAAAAAAAAGTTATGTTTACACTGTGGTTTATAAGTTATGCAGTAGCACCAGGTCCAAAAAAACAACATACATATCTTAATTTAAAAATACTTTATTGCTGAAAAATGCTAATGATCATCTGAGCCTTCAAGGTGCAATCTTTTTGTTGATGGAGGGTCTTGTGTCAGTGTTGATGGCTGCTGAATGCTTAAGGCAGGGGGTTGCTGAATGTTGGGGTGGCTTTGGCAATTTCTTAAAAAACAAGACCAAAATGAAGTTTGCCGTTATCAATTGACTCTTTCTTTCATGAAAAACTTCTTGAAGCAAAGGATGCTGTTTGATAGCATTTTACCCATAGAAGAACTTCTTCCAAAATTGAAGCCAATCCTCTCATTGCCACTGCTTTATCAGCTAAGTTTATGTAATACTCTTAGTCCTTTGTTGTCATTTCAACAATGCTCACAGCATCTTCACCAGGAGTAGATTCTATCTCAAGAGACCACTTTCTTTGCTCATTCGCATGAAGCAACTCCTCATTCTTTCAAGTTTTATCACAGCATTGCAGTAATTCATTCTCATCTTCAGGATCCAATTCTAATTCTAGTTCTCTTGCTGTTTCCCCCTCATTTGCAGTGCCTTCCTCCACAGAAGTCTTTTTTTTTTTTTTTTTT
>NW_003852543.1:3720846-3741656 GCF_000181295.1 Otolemur garnettii | reverse complement strand
GGCGCCTAGCCAGTTTAATGTATTCTGATAGCAAACTTACAGGAACAGCACAGAAGACAGACAACATTAAAAACATGTACTTGCATGTAGGACAACTCAGTTAGAAAAGTATAGTGAATGGATGGAATCTACCGTATGATAACAATGCTGCAAACACCATTTAGTTGCCATCAATAAGAAATTTATTTATTTTTAAAAAAATCCAAATGCTGGCATTGTCCAGAAAAATTTAACAGGTTTATTTATAATTGTTATAAATGTTATAAACTGCTGAAACTTGTTCACTGAAACATTTTGACTCACTTTAATGCTGCACATCCCCGCATTTTATATTAAAAATTCACACACAAATGAAAATGGAAAAACTGCCAATACCTGATTTCCGTACCCTATTTTTCCAGTCGCAATCATATGCTTAAGTATCTTTTGACTCCATGGGGGAAAAAAAATCTAACGTTCAGAACTACCAATAACAGGAAGAAGAGAATTTTTTTTTTTTTGATAATGAAATGTTTTTCCATCATAGCAGACTCTTAAGCATGTGCTCCATGTATGCAGCGTGCTAGCTGGATGTCTTTTGGCATAATTGTTACATGTTTGGCCTGGATAGCACATAGGTTGGTGTCTTCAAAAAGGCCAACCAGATAGGCCTCACTTGTCTCCTGCAAAGCACCAATAGTTGCGCTCTGGAAGCACAGATCTGTCTTAAAGTCCTGAGCAATTTCTCGCACCAGACGCAGGAAAGGAAGTTTGCGAATCAGAAGTTCAGTGGACTTCTGATAACGTCTTATTTCACGGAGTGCCACAGTTCCAAGCCTCTAGCGATGAGGTTTCTTCACCCTTCCACTAGAGGGCGCACTCTTGCGAGCGGCTTTTGTAGCCAGTTGCTTCCTGGGTGCTTTACAACCGGTGGATTTGCGGGCAGTCTGCTTTGTATGAGCCATGGAATAAAGACTTCCTTACTAAACCCCCTTCTTCGGCTGGAGCTCGGCGAGCTAGAGGCAGCTGCTGCGAACACCGCAAAATGTATTTCTTAAATAATAAAGCTTGAGGCTCAGCGCCCATAGGCAGCCACATCCACCAGAGCTGGCAGGTTCAAACCCAGCCTGGGCCTGCCATACAACAAAGACAACTACAACCAAAACGTAGCCAGGCATCGTGGTGGGCACCTGTAGTCCCAGCTACTTGGAAGGCTGAGGCAAGAGAATCGCTTCAGTCCAAGAGTTTGAGGTTGCTGTGAGCTGTGACACCACCGCACTCTACCTAGGGCGACATAGTGAGCTTCTGTCTCAAAAATAATAACAATAATAATAATTATAAGGCTTGAAAGAGAATTTACTCCTTAATCCATGGGCTGCAAAACAGATGTGTTAGGAGGCATGAAAACAACACGAAATCTCCTTGTACATCTTCATCAAAGCTCTTTGGTGACCAGGTAGGTGCGCTGTCAATGAGAAGTAATATTTTGAAAGGATTTTTTTTCCTGATCAGTAAATCTTAATAGTGAACTTAAAATACTCAGTAAGCCATGCTGCAAACAGATGTGCTGTCATCCAGGCTTTGTTTTTCCATTTATAGAGCACAGAAAGAATAGAATTAGCATAATTCTTTAGGGATCTAGGATTTTTGAAATGGTAAATGAGCACTGGCTTCAACTTAAAGTCACCAGCTGCATACCCCTAACAAGAGAGTCAGCCTGTCTTTGAAGCCAAACATTGACTTCTCCTCTCCAGCTATGAAAGTCCTAGATAGAATCTTCTTCCAATATAAAGCTGTTTTTTCTACACTGAAAATACGTTGTTTAGTGTAGCCACATTCATCACTGATCTACTGATCTTTGCTTAATCTCCTGAATAACTTACTGCGGCTTCTACATCAGGCACTTGCTGCTTTGCCTTGTCTGTCTGTCTGTTTTGAGACAGAGTCGCACTCTGTCACCTGGGTGGAGTGCCATGCGTCATAGCCCATAGGAATCTCAAACTCTTGGGTCAAGCAGTCCTCCTGCCCCAGCCTCCCAAGTAGTTGGGACTACAGGCACCTACCATGACGCTCATCTAGTTTTTTTTGGTAGAGATAGGGTCTCATTCTTGCTCAGGCGCATCTTGAACTCCTGAGCTCAAGGGATCCACTTGCCTCAGCCTCCCAGAGTGCTGGGATTATAGGCATGAGCCACCACTCCCAGTTTGTATTTGAGATAGTCTCTCTCTGTGGCCCTGAGTAGAGTGTAATAGTGTCATCATAGCTCACAGCAATCTCAAACTCCCAGTAATCCTCTTGCCTCAGCCTCCTGAGTAGCTGGGACTATAGGAGCACATTACCACAACCAGCTAATTTATTGTATTTTTAGTAAAGATGGGGTCTTGCTCTGGCTCAGCCTGATCTTGAACTCCTGACCTCAAGAGATCCTCCCGCCGTGGCCTCAGAGGGCTAGGAGTACAGGTGTGAGCCACCACTCCTGGCTTTCATCTTGTACTTTTATGTTACAGAAAAAACTTCTTTCCTTAAACCTCATAACCAATCTCTGCTAGCTTCCAATTTTTCTTCTGCAGCTTCCTCACCTCTCTCAGCCTTTATAGAGCTGAACAGAGTTAGCACTTTGCTTCGGATTAGGCTTTGGCTTAAGGGAATGTTGTGGCTGGTTTGATCCTTTTATCTAGACCACAAAAATTTTCTTCATATCACTTGCTTTCTTTTCATTCATGTGTTCACTAAAGTAGCACTTTTCTTTCTTTCTTTTTTTTTTTTTGAGACGGAGCCTCAAGCTGTCCCCCTGGGTAGAGTGCCATGGCATCACGCTCACAGCAACCTCCAACTCCTGGGCTCAAGCGAGTCTCCTGCCTCAGCCTCCCAAGTAGCTGGGACTACAGGTGCCCGCCACAACGCCCGGCCATTTTTTGGTTGCAGGCATCATTGTTGTTTGGCGGGCCCGGGCGGAGGATTTGAACCCGCCACCTTAGGTGTATGTGGCTGGCGCCTTAGCCGCTTGAGCCACAGGCTCCGAGCCTTCTTTCTTTCTTTCAAGCACTTTCTTTTGCATTCAAACTGGGCAAACTGGCTGCAGGAGGCCTAGCTTTCAGCCTATCTCGGCTTTCAACATTCCTTCCACTAAGTTTTTATCATTTTAAGTTTTTGATATAAAGTGAGAGATGTGCAACTCTACCCTTCACTTGAACATTTAGAGGATATTGTAGGGTTTTGCTTTTTTTTTTTTTTAGAGACAGAGTCTTACTCTGTCACCCTCAGTAGAGTCCTGCAGCATCATAGCTCACAGTAACCTCCAGCTCTTGGGCTTAAGCAATTCTCTTGCCTCCATCTCCCAAGTAGCTGGGACCTCAGGTGCCCACCACAACACCCGGCTATTTTTTTGTTGCAATTTGGCCAGGGCCGTGTTCGATCCTGCCATCCTTGGTATATGGGACCAGCGCCCTACTCACTGAGCCACAGGCACCTCCCCATTGTAGGGTTATTAATTGGCCTCATTTCAATATTGTTGTGTGTCAAGGAATAGAAAGGCCAGAGAAGGGAGGGAGAGACTGGGGAATGGTCAGTTGGTATAGGAGTCAGAACACACACAACATGGATCAAGTATGGTGTCTTATTTGGGTATGGTCCATGGTGCCTCCAAATAATTACAATAGTAACATCAAAGAACACTCACTAGGCTCAGCGCCCATAGCATAGTGGTTATGGCGCTGGCCCCATGCACCGGGGGTGGCAGGTTCAAACCTGGCCTGGCCAGCTAAACGACAATGATAATTGCAACAAAAATTAGCTGGGCGTTGTGGCAGGTGCCCATAGTCCCAGCTACTTGGGAGGCTGAGGCAAGAGAATCGCTTGAGCCCAGGACTTTGAGGTTGCTGTGAGCTGTGATTCCACAGCACTCTACCAAGGGCGATATAGTGAGATTCTATCTCCTCCCCCCCAAAAAAGGGCGGTGCCTGTGGCTTAGTGAGTAGGGCACTGGCCCCATATACTGAGGATGGCAGGTTTGAACCTGGCCCTGGCCAAACTGCAACAAAAAAATAGCCGGGCCTTGTGGCCGGCACCTGTAGTCTCAGCTACTCTGGAGGCTAAGGCAAGAGAATTGCATAAGCCCAAGAGCTGGAGGTTGCTGTGAGCTGTGACACCATGGCACTCTACCGAGGGCAACAAAATGAGACTCTTGTCTCTAAAAAAAGAAAAAACATCACTCACTAATCACAAATCTCCACAATAGATATAATAATAATGAAAAAAATTGAACTATTGCAAGAATTACCAAAACGTGACACAGACATGAGGTGAGGACGTGCTGACCTGTTCTTGCCACAAACCTTCAATTTGTATAAAAGCACTATCTGCAAAGTGCAAGAAAGCGAGATATCCCTGTATGTTCTCTCATTTAGTCCCACAAGAGACCCCATTTCAAAAGAGGGAAATTGAAGCCAGAAAGATTAAGTTGCTTGCCTCTCTGGGTAACCAGGATTCAAAACAAAGTCCGTCTGACCAGTGGCTGCTAGGGTTATTATCCATATTTGCAAAACCTTGATGATGAGTCCAAATAAGCCAGAATAGAAACCAATCCTAAGGCTTGTCAAAAAGAAAGAGACTTGGCCACACTCATGGACTAGTGTCTCATATGGCCAATCTCCAGAAATACTGGTTACTAACAACTGACCCATCAGATATACTTTTCCAACCAAGTCCTTGGGTGACTTGGTGCCTCAGGCTGACCTGTGAATGGGAGAGAAAGGCCACTGAATCCTTTGCTAATTCTCTGTGAATTCCTGAAGTCTTCCAGGTCACTGGGGTCCCTCTTCCCACTGGCTCACCTCCTTTCTCCCTGCACACTGCACTCTGCTTGCATACCCTCTCTCCATTAACTCCCGTTTATCGGGACCTCAGTGTCAAAGGATCCTCTGAATATCTGAGTGTGACCTGAAAACCTGCTGTGTAATCCAGGCACATTCCTTCTCCCTGAGCTTCAGAAAAGCAAGGTGGTTGGAACAGTCTCCATTAGCATCACCTGGACAACTATTTTAAGACACTGATGCCTGGGCTCCACCCAGAGTCTGATTTAAGTTCCCACATAGGACATCAGAGTTAAAGCCCCCCAAGGAAGCCCAGTGGGCAGCCAGGTTGAGAACCATGAGGCCAGAGGATCCGTAGTCCTTTCTGTTTGGTTCCAGACTTTTTTGTCCCGGGTCACACTCAGGGAAAATCTTCCAGAGTTAGGCACTTGGGTTACCCGGAAAGGAGGTCAATAATCCAAGCTGTTTAACCCCAGATGGGAACAGGATAGAGCTGTTGCCTTAAGCCACAAAAGGAAACACTCTTTATCTGTGTCCAGCCAAGTCCCCAAATGAACTTGGCCTCCATTCTTACCCAGCCAGGCCTTGCCCTTTGTCCTGGCAGAGCCTTCTGAGCTGGACTCCCCCAACTGTAGCCTTAGGTGAATGAGAAGGGAGAATTCTCTCCCTCTTTCTCCAGGGTGCCTTCCATCCTGCCCCTGGAGGCCCTAATTCTGCCCTTCCCCGACCATTTACAGATCAGGGTTCTAATAAATCTTCACTTGTAAAAAGGGTTCTGCTATGAAAAGTTAAGTTTGAAACCTGTTGCCATAGACACTGGGCATATCTGCCTGCCTGCCAGCTCCCAGATCTCAAACCTCCCAATGAACAGCAGTGCTGGGCCCCCCTTCCAGTGCTGCAGGGCAGGGAAGGGGCTTATAAGGCCCAAAGCCCAGTCTCCCAGCTCACAGGCAGGAGAAGCCCACCTGCCTCTGCATGACTACTGCTGCCACAAGCCACCAAGTTCCTTTCTTGCTCCGAGCTTGTGCGTGTTGATCCCTCCCTGCACAACTCCTTGGATGTCCTATTTGTAACCAGGGAGGTGGATCCAATGATAAAAAGAAAACTGCTCTCCACAAGAATGTAGCATGCCAGCCACATACACGGAGGCTGGAGGGTTCAAACCTGGCCCAGGCCTGCCAAACAATCACCACTGCTACATAAAAATAGCCAACATTGTGGTGGACGCCTATGGTCCCAGCTACTTGGGAGGCTGAGGCAAGAGAATCGCTTAAACCCAAGAGTTTGAGGTTGCTATAAGCTATGACTCCACAGCACTCTACCAAAGGTGACAAGTGAGTCTCTGTCTCAAAAAAAAGAATGTCATTCAGACATGAGTTTTTGCATCCAGGAAACAATAATGATAATAATGATGATGACTATTTCATTGTTTTAACACATCTGGAATCTATTCCGGTATAAGATATGAGATACGGATCCTAACCATCTTTCCTCCTCATTGGTTAGGGGGTCCCAGTATTGACTGAGACACTCCATCCCCCAATGATTTGAAATGCTACTTTCCCCACAATCTTAGTGCTTACAAGGAATACATTTGGGACTGTTCTGTTCTGTTTCATCCACTATGGAATGCTGGGACCTATGCACACTGTTTTAATTTTTGTAGCTTTGTAAAACAAGTCACTATCCAGAGGGTAAGCCACCCAATAGTACCATTCTTTTTAAAATATTCCCTCTGAATTTTAGGATAACTTTGTCATATTCACTTAAAAAAAAAAAAAAAGGCCACCATTAGGGTTTTGATTGCACTTAAATTTAGAAACTACTTGGAGGAAAAGAACACCTTTTCGGCATTGTGTCTTTTTTTCAGGACCATGTGTCTCCAATGACTCAGAAGTCCCTTTTGCAGTCTTCAGAAGTTCCTTCTTAAAGCTCTTGTGCCTTTCCAGTTGACATTTTCTCCTAGTTTGTTTCTCAAGTTTTATGCAGCTAGATAATAAAGTACTGATAATGCTAAGACTCCACAAGCCCTCTCTGATTTCCTCATTTCACTGCTGAGAGGACTGAGAGAGGGTAGGTGGCTATACCAGAAGATGAGCCTGGGCCCTACTGAGGCACCAATGGGTGTGGCAAGGTGCTGGGTCAGAGGCTTGCCCAAGGCCCTTCCTGTGTATGAATCTGATTTCTGTTCAACTCCATGCATGTGTCTGAGTCAAGCTCAACTCCTAGATCCTAAAACTATACCAGTGAAGAGGTTAGTTTCAGTCCTGCATTCCAATAGAGCTGTGGTCTCCAACTGTGGTCCTCCGCACCCACCAAGGACCAATACCGGTTAGGAACCGAGCCAGACAACAGGAGGGGAGTGGTGGGTGAGTGAAGCTTCATTTGTCTTTACAGTTGTTCCTCAACAATCTCTATCACTGCCTGAGCTCTGCCTCCTGTCAGGTCAGTGGTGGCATTAGATTCTCACAGGAGCACGAACCCTCCTGAACCCAACTATAAACTAGCTCAGGGCTTCCACTTATTCTGCATTACAGTGAGCTGAAGGTTACTTCATTATACATTACAATGTAATAATAGTAGAAATAAAATGCGCAATAAATGTGATGCTCTTGAATCATTCCAAAACTATCCCCTCTACCTCCAGTCCATGGAAAAACTGTCTATCATGAAATAGGTCCTTGATACCAAGGGGACCTTGGTTGCTCCAGGTTGGGGACCACTATAATAGAGGATGCTCCAGCAGGTCTACTTGTTCTCAAGTCATCCCCTACTTCCCTTTCTAGACTATTCATTTCACCAACTCAAACCAGTCCTTTGGCTGGCCTTGGACTAGGCATCATGTACTTTGCCTTATTCAATTTTCCTAACCACCTAGTGGGTATTATTTCCCCCTTTAACAGATAAAATATCTGAGGTTCAGAGAAGTTCAGTGACTTACCTGAGGTCACACAGCTTATCAGTGGCAGAGATAAGATTCAGAACCATAGCAGACTGACTGCTCCAAAACCCTGAACCCTGAGATCTAGAGGTTTTTTTTGTTTGTTTGTTTGTTTGAAATAAGGGTTCTTGCTCCAGGCTTGAGTCAAGCTCCTGGGCTCAACTGCTCCACCCACCTCAACCTCCATGTGGACAGAACTATAGGCCACACTACTGCACCCAGCTTAGAAGTTTTTTTTCCCCAAATGGGAACAGGGACACCCCAAGTTCCTTATCTGCGCTCAAAGGGTACAAACTTGCCTGCTTCCCCTAAGTGAATCTGAGGCTCCCAGCCTTATAATCACTGTTGCTCTGCTAACACAAGCTGGTCTGCACTGACTGCTAAGGCAACCATGCCCTGGGATGTGAAGGGGCCTGTCACCCCTCTGAGAGGTGCAGCTGGGTGGCAGGCAGAGCTTCACCAGTGAATCAACTTCAGGGATCCTCAGAGGGCCTATCATCTTTGAATAAGGGGTATTACATCCATAATCTTAAGGAAAGATATAATTCCATAGTTATAGCTATAAGGAGGTGTCAACTGTTGATACCTATTGAGATTCCTTTAAGAAACTGCGACCTCTTACCTGAAGGAGCAGGGGCCAGCTCCTAGCTAGGGTTCAGCCTACCAAGGGGAAGGGAGATGGGGAGGACTCCAAAGGGAGGAAGGTGAAGGCGCTCAGTGTGGAGAGCCCAATGGAGTGGAATCACTGAAGACAAACTCAAGAGGTCTCATCCAGGCTTGCGTAGGGGGCGTCACCAGGTCCCTGGGAACCTGCCTCCTACCTTGCTAGACAACTGGGTTGACATCAGATGAGAGTGGGGCAAGAGGTGAGATGGGCAGGGGTTTTGGGCACCACACAGGTGCATCTTTTACCAAGTCAGTTATTGCTCCTGTGCCAGCAGTTCCCCGTTTATCAAATGATTGTGCTAGACTCAACGGGCCCAATGGTCTAAGTAGAGGAAAGCCAGAAATGAGGCTTCCCTGACAAACCACAGCTGAGCTTGGTAAGATCTGAAGCCTGTCTTGCTCACCTGCCTGGGTACCTCACTCATCCCACCCCCAACACAGGTGCTCTAGAAACATCAGCCTCATGGACGCGGGATAAACACACTTGACCTTATATGCCCCTAATGCTCAGAGAGGGGCTCTGACTAGTCCAAGGCCCCAGAGCCTTGAGTTTATGGGCCTGCTCCCCACCCCTTTCTCTTGCCCGCCCTACTCACCCTCCTGTGATGGGAAGGAAGTGACACTTCCTTTCATGAAAAGTCACTGACTGGGAACACTGCGTCAATTACCACAATAATGGTAACAGCAGCCTCAATAACAACCAGCAGACACTGCCCCACCCCCTCGCCTGAGGTTGTTGGCTTAAGTTTCTCCAAGCTTGAGCTGGAGCAGAAACAAAGAAGGCCTTTGAAGCAGCCAGTCCACTCCGTGGCCCAGAGCTGGCTGCCTGGTGGAGTCTCTGCGTGGAGCTTGCTCCAGTGGGTTGTTTGGGGAGGAGGGACCTGCCAGGGGCTGTGATGCAGCCAGCAGTGAGGACAGAGGAGCTGAATATGGGACCCCCTCTAAACCAGGATGTAGGGTGCAGCTCACACCAAAGCCCAGCCTCAGTACACAGCTAGGGGAGAAAGGAGGGGACAGTCTTAAAGTAATGGGGGCCAAGATAAGAGCCTTCAGAAGCTACAGAAAGGGATGGGAGTTGGAGGGGTCGCCAAATGTGAGAGGCCCAACTCCCAAGACCTCCTGGGGCTCCCTGTCTGTTTACCCAGCTCTGGGATGGATGCCTTAAAAGATCCTATTCCAGGATGGGACTGAACCTTCCCCCACCAACTCTAGCTAATATTTGATGATAACATAATAGGTCGCTCTGATTGTTTCCTATGTTCCCATTCCACCTCTGGAGAAACAAGACTCAAAGATATTGAAAGATTTGTCTAAGATGTTACCCAAATGTAGAGACAGATTTTCTGAGGCCCTTTCTACGCTGCCATGCCAGGTCTTGGGACCCAGAATAGACTCTGAACCTTCGTGGCTGGACCCTCAGCTGCCATCTCCCAACCCTCTTCCTCCGCCTTAGTCAGAGACCCCAGTTTCCAACAGCAAGAATCTGGTGGGGCCAAGAAGCACCTGTTATATTCCCCTAGGCCTCGCAGACCCCTCCCCGTCAGCCCAAGACTCCCCAAACAAAGGGACGCTGGGCTGGGCCAGAGCCAAGTCAGGGCCCGCCTCGATCCTGCCTCCGGGAAGCCCCATTACGGCCGTGCGTAGTGGAGGGTGGCGCGACCCCAGCGTGGTGGCGACCCCTGGGCACGGAGGAGGGACCGACACGCGCCGCGCACGGGTTGCGCCCGTAGAACCTGCTGAACGCTAAGCCGAACACCTCCTTGCACACACACTCGCAGCTTGCGCTTCTGCTCTATCTTCCCGCTTCACTCCCAGGCCGCCACCCCGTCCCTTCTGGAAACCCGAGGGAAAAGAAGAGGACAGACAAAAGAGAGCAGAGCAAAAAGAGAAGCCAGGGGCTGGGATGGGTGGACAGGAGACAAGCAGGGAAAGACCAGAGAAGAGGGAAAAGAAAAGAGAAGAAGGGGCACGAGCGAGAAGCTGGCAACCGCCAAAAGATCGGCACATCCCTCGGCCGAAAGAGGAACAGTTGATTCTTCAAAGCGCATTGAGCAAGTTCTTCAAAACCCGCGCGGTCCCTTTCAGGAAACGGCGGCCGCAGTGGAAAGCGCCCCGCGCGCGCCCACCCGACCCGGCGCCTCTTCTCGACGGCGCCGGCGGCTTCTGAGAACCCACGGGGATGTCACGGGGGCTGAGGGAGGGGGCTGGGAGACAGGGAAACTGCTGCTGACAGCTGTCACAACAAATTAGCTGAGACCAGCTCGAGATTGAAACCGCAGCAGGAAGTGGGATGACAGAACCGTACAGGGGTTGGTAAATTTCAGGCAAGAGACGGCGAAAAGAGTTTCGAGATAAACGCCTGGGAAGCCCCTGACCACTAAAACTTTTTATCTTTCCTTTTTTCGAAGAGCGCGCGCAGACATCCAGCCTTACCCCTCCCGCCCGGGTGAGGGGAGCTGGCGCCCCGGGGAGGGCTCGCTCCCCGGCGCCCTCGCCCTGGAGCCCACCTCAGGACCCTCTCCGCCCCCCAAAACCGCACCGACTGACAAGAGGGCTGGCCGACACCCAGTGCGGATACTTGCGCCCTCCCAGCAGGGCCGCCAACCCTTGTCCCGGGCCGGGCCGCAGTGTTGCTTACCCATGGCCCGGCAAGGTCCCGCGGCGCCCGCCCTGAGACCCTCCACCCGCGCGGCTCTCCGGACCCAGCACTCTCGACTCTACTGCCTGGCAGCGGCGCTCGCCGGCTGCCTCCCCGCAGCTCCGCCCCGCCCGGGAACGGCCCCTCCCCGCTCCTCCCTGGGCTCTCATTGGTGGACCCAGTTCTTCGCTAGGAGCAGGGACCGCCCCCTGAGCCCGGTGATCTCTGGAAGTTGTAGTGCACCCTTCCTGCCCCGGCTTAAAGACAGTACTTTTGGAATAGGTTCCTCACTTACAGGGCCTGAGGCAGGACACCCACTGTTGCTTTGTGCCTTGGTTTCCCTAGACACAGAACTACAGCCTTGAAAAAATCCTACTTGCTTTCAGCAGGGCACTGAGGACTGGATGGGGTGAACAAAATGCTTCTTACTTTGACTTAAAAGTGCCCCTGAGCATTTCCCAACTCCCACCAACCCAGTATAGGAGAGAGTGTTAGCTAAACAAGAACCAAACTAGTCCTTGCCTAGACTGTAGATTCCCAGAAATGCCTGCTGTCCCAGGCATGCCCATACGTGCAGGCAGAGAGTGGCACCTAAAGCTAAGCACCCCAGCTGAGAGAGGTGAGGTGAGATTTCGGGTGAGTGGAAACAAGAGGAGGTCCAGAGCCAGCCATAGCAGTGACTTGGACTTCCGGCCTGCTCTTCCATGTGCAGGCCACAGTGGGGGAAACTGAGGCTTAGGGAATTGGTCTTAGTGAGTGCCTAGCTGGGACTTGAACCTTGTTCCTAGCCCATGGTAGGCATACAGAAAGTTTTGTTAATTTTTTTTTTCTACACAGGGAAAGCTCTGTCACCTGGGCTAGAGCGCAGTAGCATCATCATAACTTAGCTCACTGCTATCTCAGAGACAAGGATTTTAAGTGCCCTCCCACCTCAGCCTCCTATGTAACTGGGACTGCAGGCGTGCAACACACTGCTCAGCTAATTTTTCTATTTTTTATAGAGTCTTGCTATTTTTCTTAGCCTAGTCTCAAATTCCTGGGCTCAAGTGATTCTGCCACCTTGCCCTTCCAAAGCACTAGAATTTACAGGTGTGAACTACTGCACCTGGTCTCATTAATTATAATAGTCATAACAGCTCTATGCATTTCACATCATCATTCTTCTCATTGTATAGAGTAAAGTTGAGGTCTGAGAGCTGGCAGGTGATGCTGTCAGAACTAAGCCCAGGAATTTGGGCTCCAGAAGTGGAGCCTTTCCTCATACCAACCCCTTCCTGACCCCCTGCCCAGTCTGCACCCATCACTGCCCACTCTTCACGCTGGTGTTTCTTTTCACACTAACCAGATGGACCAGGGCTGCAGTTTGGTGAACCTGAAACCCTGGCCCTTACCCTTTGACTTTGGGATGGAAGATCTCTGCAAGCTCAGCCCAAATCAAACACTGAGCTCTGCAGAATAAATCTGTGGTCTACCTCATAATGGGTTGGTTTGTAAGAGTCAGCACCTGTAGATTTAGTGCTAGACACATTGTTATCAATATTTAGTAACTGCCCCAAGCACTCATTATAACAGTTAATGTGACAGTGCATCCCACTCCCTAGTTTACAAGCCACTCTCCCCTCCAGGGAGCTAAGGCCATGGCTGGAGACTACTATGGAATGCTACCAGGAAGCTTAACCAGCTTCTAATTACACCTTTGTCCATTTTATAAGCACTGATGGGATCAAGCACTATGGCCAAGGTTAAGGATAGATATGAAGATGCTGTGCTCGGGGTCAAAATCTAGGCCAATCCCTCCTTCCTGGGTTGCATATCCCACTGAGGAGAAACTCACTAACAAAGCAGGATCTCATCCTGCTACAGGATAGAGTTATTCTGCCATCCAGGCAGCTGGGCACACTCTTACAGACAGTAGCTGTTGTGCAAAGCCTCAGCAAGTCAACACCTGCCTGTGCCAACCTGGGAACAATATGATCTAAATTTAATTGCCTCCTGAGGCAACTATTTGCAATAGAAAGTAATTTACAACAGCCAATAAATCCTGTGCAAGAAAGATATCTCCATTTGCTTTCCTAAAAGCATAAACACTTCCATTGCTCAACTTTCTCTATCTCACACACCTCCTCTCTGTCCACAGCCACTCTCCTCCTGCATCCTTCAACCACAGGATCCCATTCAGGATGCCTGAGAGATATCACACAGCCCCTCAATGTCTTGGTTGTCTGCATGTCTCAGTTAGCAAAACTAACCCTCACTACTAAGTAAACACATTCTTTCTGTAAAAACATTAAATCAGTCTTCTGATGCTACTCAAATCCAGTTCCCTCTTGGTCCCAGAGGTAAGGACTATTGTCAGATTGGGTAAAGTCTTCTATAACTGTTCTCTAGATAGTTTCATAAATATATGTATCCAAGGTGTAGAAAAAATATGTAGCTTTGCTTTACACATGTGTTTAAACAAATAACACAATTCTGATTGTTTCATTCTGAAACTTGCTTTTTTGACCAACAATAGATCTTTCCTTGTTAGATTGATCCTTGTTAGAATACAGATGGCTTCTCTCTCTCTCTCTCTCTTTTTTGAGACAGAGCTTCAAGTTATAAGTTATCCCCCTGGGTAGAATGTTGTGGCATCACAGCTCACAGCAACCTTCAACTTCTGGGCTTAAGCGATTCTCTTGCCTCAGCCTCCAGAGTAGCTGGGACGACAGGCACCCGCCTCAACACCCGGCTACTTTTTGGTTGTAGTTGTCATTGTTTCGCAGGCCTGGGCTGGATTCGAATCTGCCAGCTCTTGTGTATGTGGCTGGCACCTTAGCCACTTGAGCTATAGGCACCGAGCCGATGGCTTCTCTTGTAACTGCTGGGCTGTGTGCCTTCCTGTAAAACTACCTACAGTATATTTAATCCTTTCTTAATGGCACTTAATCTTTTTGTGACGACATGAATCCTGACGAGAACATTCTCGTCCCTCTTAGAACACTTACAAGACTCTGGAACTCACAAAGTATTCCCAGAGACTGAGATAAAAGCTGCCTTCTAATTCCCACCCCCATGTCCTAGCGTTTCTTGTTGGCCCATTTCTAGAAAGAAAATCTGGCCCAGGGGCTGTTTCCTGGAGCTCTCAGAACTGTAAGGACTATTCAAGATCATCTGTCAAGATCATCTCTCATTTTAGAGAGAAGGCCACAAGGCTCAGAGAGGTTAAGTGAATTGCCCAAAGTCACATGGCAAAGTCAGTGCTGTTCTTCTGGGACCTTCAAGCTCATCCAGCTCACTCAGGAAACAAAATACTCAGCCAATTTTCTGCCCTGGGAAGCTCAGTTCCCAGGCTCAACAGTTGCCAAAGGCCCCCAGGGCTTTGTTTTCAAAGGAGAAATGAAGCGGGAAGTATTTTTAACGAAGGCCCCACCTCACTCCCCCCCTAGCTAGCTGTCCAGGAAAGGCAGGCTTCACAGTGGCATTTGCAACTCATGGAAAACAACAAATGCCCAAAATAGATGATACCCAAGCTCAGGAATGGAAAAAATTGGCTCATGGTTTCAAATGCCTGTTTTAGAAAAAGACAAGAATAGCTTTTGGCCTTTGGGGAACAGTCAGGGGTGAAGGAGTGGGGAGGTGGTAGTGCTGGGGTAGTGATCAGAGCCCCAGATCTGCAAGGGTCAACAACTCCTGTCTGAAAGAGCTTTGGTCACTATCCCCAGGGCATGACTAGCTTCTGAGTTTCATCCAGATGGGGAGCCACAGCTGTACCTGGCTATAGGTTCCCTCTAAGCCCAGTGGAATCTGGAACACTTCCTTTGTTGGGCTAGTGCTGGGCTGGGTGAGCCTGCCGACCCTATCCCTCCTCACCAGATCCCAGCAACTAGAAACCCAAGATTCTTAACTTACTGAGCCTGAAGGGTGAAAGTTGAATACTCTTAGGTGCGAATGGGCAGAGATGAAATTTGGGTTTTCATCCCCACTCAGACACAGCCCAGCTGTATCTCTTAATCTCTCAGAGCGTCAGGTCCCTCAACTGGAAAGTGGGGATAATGTTTCATTTGTTCATTCATCTCCTCTTCCAATATGTGTTATGTAGTCTGTGATCTGACTATGTACCAGCACTGCGCTAGACACCAGGACATAAACCTGCCAGAACAAAGTTCCTAACCTTACGGAGCAAAAGATGTAGCCCTTGCCAACCTCATAGGCTGCGGACAGTTACTCACAATCAGTTACTGAGCCAACTCCTGTGCAGTGAAAATGCCTTTGACCAGTGTACTCTGTCAGACAATGTGGCAAACACGCTACGCTGATGATTTCATTTACTATCACCCCAGCCCTATGAACTGGGCATTATATTATTTATCCCCATATGTAGCTGAGAACCGGAGAGTGAGTGCTAGACAAGTTCATAGGCTCACCCACAAACAGTAAAGAACAAGGTAGGAACAGTCTGGCATCAGGATAACTAAAGCTTGGTGTAAGTCTAGACCCAAAGTCAGTGCAAAGTGCTCTGAACAAGCAATTTTTTATTTTTTTGCAGTGTTTGGCCAGGGCTGGGTTTGAACCCGCCACCTCCAGCATATGAGGCCGGCATCCTACTCCTTTGAGCTACAGGTACCTTCCAAGCAATTTTTTAAAAGTGGGACCTGTGTGGTGTTTTTGCTTAAAATAAGATCTCAGCTGACCCTTCAGTCCTATGTTGTAGGACTGTCCCGCCCATTTGACAGATGAGCAAACTGAGGCATGCAGAGAGTAAAAGACCTCTGCTAGCCAGGGGCCCAGCTCCCCGCAGTAGGAAGAAATGAGGTTGGAGCCAAGGCGCCTGAGAGGCACTAAGCGAGGTGGGGCCCCGCCGGGGCCAGGAGTGAACTACAACCCCCAGGATGCTGTGCAAGGGGGGCCGTGCAGGGGCCGGACCGCCGCGTGCGCGAGGCCGTAATTTCTTGGTAATAAGAAAAAAAAAAAAGACCAAAAGAAAAGAGAGAAAGAATCAAAGCCTCAAGCGTCACGTCTAGGAATAGCCTCGGAGTCCGGCCAAGTCATTATAGACGATGAGTAATCCGGTTAAGTCATTTCTCTAAACACCATTCCTTGTAAGAGAATTAAAATATCAACTTACATCAGAGGGGGAGAGGCGGACTCCAGAGGCCGGAGCTGGAGCGCGGCCAGGAGGCGGGTGCGGCTGGCGCGCTCCGCGGCTCGGCTCTGCCCCGCCCGCGGGGCCCTAGCTGGCGCGGAGGAGCGGCCCGCCGGGGCTCAGTTTACTGGGTTGTAAAGGGCCCCAGGGGAAGTTTGCCTCTTCTCTGGGGAACCGTTGTCCTTCAAGGGAGCCGCTGGAGATTTTTGGTCTTCAGGGCCCTTCCCTCCGTCCTAGATTCCAGAGCTGATCACTTGACAGCTTCAGGTCCACCGTTGGAGTGAAGGGCTAGGGACCTGGCTGGGCACTTAGTGGGGATACGGGGAACACACCTCCTCAGTCTCCCAGGATTTTCCCTCTAGATTTCCAGAAAAGTTATGGTGGGGAGCTGGCTTACTTTCCATTTCCTGCTTTTCTCTTAGGTGAACATTGGGCTAGGGCAAACCTCTAGACTTTTGAGAGGGGCGTGACTGCCAGTGCTGCTTTTGGAATCCTGAAGGCAGACTAGTGATGAACTGAGGAGTGCAAGCTAGTCAGGACTCTGCTCCTCCAACTGAGCCCACCTCTAGGGCTAACAACACACACTGGGTCCCAGATGTGAGCTGGACGCAGATATCGTATCACCCCCCCAGCCCTAACTGAGGCCCAGAAACTGCCCACTAGCTTCTAGCCAGTCCCAAGGCAATATAGAATAACTCCAGTTTATGGTGGCAGCCACTGAACACTCGAGGCAGGCCAAACCCAGCTCTAAGCTCCTCACACATGTTAACTGTTGCAAGGACAGGCCTGGAGAGATTGCCAATCCACTAAGCAGAAAGCTCCCAGGCTCTGGCAATCTGGGTAACTCTCGTGCAGGTGTGCCCTTGGCCAAGTTAGTCACCATCCATCATTAATCCTGTTTTCCCCTGTATGAAATAGGGTTAGCAATACGTAGCTTGCAAGATTACTAGGAAAGTGAAAATTAGCATTAGTTTCCAACAGATGGTCATTCTGTTGTGGTGGTCTACTATATGAAAACAGTCCCCTTTACCAGTGATATCAGGACTTCAACCAGGTAGATTCTGTGTGCTTCCAAGCCTGTGGAAGAAGTAAGGGAAGTAAATACTTAATTCCTTCTCCCAACAGACCCAACCATCTCTTGACACCAAGGCCTCTTTCCTATACCAGAAGACTAAGCCCTGGCCACATTACTGGTCTCTTTGGATGGCCCTGTCCTGTGTCCACTCAAGGGAAGGCACAGGCTGAGTTGCCCTCAGGCCCTGGCCTTGGTGACCTGGGGCTGGGCTCTGACACTCTCCTCCTGATCAGGTTTTCCAGGTGTTCAGGTAGTAGTTTCCAGATGCTGAGGTTTAAGGTTCAAGGTTCCTGGTGGGTTTTAGGGCCTGGCTAGGGTGTCAGAATGCAGAGAGAAAGCAAGGGGTGTTTAAGTGACTCATCCCCATCCTAAATGGGCCCCACTAACCCTTTCAATACTGGAAGTCTGACTTTGAGGGGAGGGACTGCTCTAATTCCTGCTGTCTAAATGAACTAATGGAACTTTGCAAATGTGAAAACTAAAGCTTTCAGGCCTGCAATGGTCTGGGTGGGATCTATTGGCTCCAGGAACTCAAGGTCCTTTAGTTTTAGTTTCAAACTCTCCCTGTGGCTCCCCATACCAGACCTGAAAGCTGGGCCTGTGCTTTTATCCTCTTGGTGTTATCTACCCAGCAACCACCACCAGTGGGGCTTGTGCCCTGCCCTCCTGACATCCCAACAATGTTAGCTCTACTCAGCACCTGCCAGGAGAACCCAAGGTGAACCCAGGTCTAAATGGTCCTGTTTACATCTCAGGCTACCTTCCTACCCACTCTGCCAACCAAGAGCTCATGTTCTGCCCATATCCAGTGTATAATCTTTCTGCTGCTACATACCCAGCATGTGTGCAAACCTGTGTACGTTCACCTAGGCATCTGCATGTGGGTCTCACGTGGGATTACACAAACACATGTATACACTGTAACTCACCAGAGAGCCTGCAAGCCCCTGAGGCTTTCTTCCTCACATCTGGGGCCCCACCCTGGCCTCCCTTGGACACCTTGAAGAGGACAGATGGTTTTGGGGCTCACTGCCCTCTCCCCAGCTATCTACTTGTGCCATGATGTCTTTAGCCACGGGCTGGTCTTGGGAGCTTTGCTCTGTCAAAACTGACTTCTCTCTCCCCTTGGCCTCAGCAGGCTCTTCCAGACCTGCCTGAGTGGTACCTGCCACGGCTAAAAGCAGAGGGCTGCGGGGAGGGGACTTCTCTGGCCATTGGGTCTGGGATAAGGACACCTCTGCTCATGGTGGTAGCTTAGCATCCATCCTCCCTGACAAATCTGGCAATTCAACTATACTGGGAGAGCTGTCCTGCCAATGCGCCATGCTCTGTTTCCACCACAGTGCTGCATGCGCTGTATCCTCTGTGCCTGCAAGCCCTCTTCCCTTGCTGGGTGGTCCCTGCACATCTACCTAGTGAACTGCCCATCCCTCAAGGCTATACCAGAAGCAGATATCTACATCCTCTAGTCCTCCCAGCACAAGCCTCTGCTATGGCATCTGCCACACCAGTGCTCCTGTATAGGGTAGTCCTATGCCACTGTGTGACTGGTCTGCAGCTGCTGAGGCTCTATTCCCCAGTGAGAAATGGCCCTTACTACCTGCTCTACCTGCTCATACTGTGCTGGGTATGAGCAGGGGGCAGAGCTGCAGCACCCAGGCCACTGCTCTCCCAAAGAGGAAACCCAGGCTCTGAGTGGGAAGGGACTTGTCCAAGGTCCCACGGTTATCTCAAAAGATCTGAGAGTTGGTAAATAAAGGAATAGGATGGAACAGGAAGAAGTAGGAGGCCACAGAGTGCAGGTGCATAGTAGGCACTCAGTGAAGATCCACCAATGGCAAATGAAGGGGACATAAGGAGAGGAAGGAGGAAGAACAGGCAGGATGCCCACTTCCTCCCACAGCCCACTGCCTCCCTCTCTCCCCATGCTTCCTCCAGCCCTTTCCCAAGGGCTCCACTTCCTAATTGTTAAAGACAGACATACTGCGGTGATATTTGGGCTTGGAGCCCACACATACTCCCTTTTGTCTGCAGTCCCAGGGCTGAGTGACTCTGCAGGCCTGGTTGGCTATGCCATCCTTCTGGCCCCGGGCTGGCAGCTCAGGTCAGAGCCCCCACCCCCACCCCCTTTTTTTTTTAGCACAAGCCCATTCACCAAGTGGAGATCCCCCTTGTTTTAAAAATTAATTAATTAATTTTGGGGAGTAAAGACAGGGGTCTCAGTATGTTGCCCAGGCTGGTCTCAAAGTCCTGTCCTTAAGCAATCCCTCTCTGCCTTGGCTCCCAAAGTGGTAGGATTATAGGTGAACCGCTCCACCTACCCAGAGCCCTCTGATGGGCAACCCTGTTGCTGCTGGATCCCAGGAGGGAGCGGTGAGGAGGACCTAAGTCCTTGGACTCCACTCAGGGCTGCTGGATCTCAGCTCCTTAGGGAGCTCAGAGTCCCCTAGTCTCCCACCCTCTTGCTGCCAAGAGGGAGATTCTGAACACCCAGTATCTTGACTCTGATGAGTCTGAGCAAGATCTGCTTTGCAGAGTGTGGAAGTGAGGGGCATCTTTCTCCACAAGAAAACCAAGTACCCCAAATCAGTTGAGCTCTGCATGCTCATCTTATTTATAAAATGGGGATGGCATAAAAACAGCTCTCATGCCTCCTAGAGCAGTTACAGCATTGGACAAGCTATTTTCATTAAGGGCTTAGAACTGCTGCAGACAGGAGAAGACTCTTCTTAAATATTAGGTTTTTTCCACCGCGTGGGCTGCGAGTGGGTCAAGGCTGGGGGAGTAGGGAGGTGGCCAGGAAACCTGAGTTCCAGATCCAGCTGTAACACAGCAGATAGGCAATTTGGTCCTAGATGGTCTCTGCCCATCCCCCACTTCCCCCCTTCTGTATGCCTGTGTCATATTTTGTTGGCTTTGGGGCTTTTTTTTTTTTTTAATAAACAAAGTATGTAACCCCTAATATTCTGGGTAAGTGTTGAAACAGCTCAAAAATCCCCACCTCCCCTTGTGAGTCAGTGGTAGAAGCAATAAGCAGAACTCTGCGAACTAACAGCTGGAGGCCCTGCGACCCCAGGGATTTGAGATGGGGCTTCCAAGATAATTCGGGTGTCCGGAGAGGCACCAGGACCTGAGGGCCCCACAGATTAAAAAAGATCGTGAAGCCCAGCCCCTCTGCATAATGGGGAAGAAAAACAACTCCGGACGTTAAATTAGCGAGGAAGTCCCGCAAGACTTGACTTTTCCCGTAACGGCGATTTCGATACTCGCTGGGAAATATCAAATTCTTTCCAAGCATTTTTTTTTCTATTTTGGTGCCTTAAGCACGTGCTGGGTCGATCAAGCCCGCCGCCCTGTCCTCAACGACCCCGGCGAGCGGGCACGCTGCGGAGAAGCCTCCTGGTCCTCAGCACCGCCGGCTCCGGGAGCGGGCACAGCCGGTGGAGGGCGGGGACCTGGGGGCTCGGGGCTGCGCTGTGTGTGTGTGTGTGTGTGTAGGGGTTCCGGCACCCTGGCTGGGGTAGGGGGTGGGAGGGCGCGCCCATCCCAGCAGTTCCCAGGCCGCGGCCCCGCGG
>NW_003852543.1:3714602-3720796 GCF_000181295.1 Otolemur garnettii | reverse complement strand
GGGGGGGCGGGGGACCAGCAATTTCGGAAAGCGCTTTCCCGGCCCAGCCGGATCTGAGTCAAAAAGGGGAGCTGGCTCAAACCGAAAGAATAATTCGGTTAGCCAAGGCAGCCAATATTTGTCTGGGGCCCAAATTACTGCCAGGCAAGGAGCTCTAGTGCCTGAGCATCGCTGGCCCTTGGGGCCCTGTTGAAAGCCCCGAACCTCACATCATCCCCCTTCCCCAAAAGGGGCCAGGAAGGGCTCAGGAATAGGCTGGGCCAACGGAGGGAGGGTGCTCCTGCAGCCCTACAGGCTCCACTGGCTGCCTGGGGTCGTCCTCCCTTTCCAGGAGGCCCAGATGGTGGTGGTGGGGGGGGGGGTCACTGGAGCTGGTGGAGGAGGGCTCCCTCTACCTGTCCCTGCAGGCCTGGCCGTGCCTTGATCTTCCTGGGCCACTTTTAGAACCCCGGTCTGTTCCCCCTGTGTTCCCTGGGTAAGAAGCTTTTCTGGAAGTCTAATATCACTCATGGTGCCTCTACCCACTTTTGGAAGTGCCTGGCTTGAAACTAATTTGAGAAGAACCACACAAGTAGGTTCAACACCCCACACCTACCCCCCCCTCCCACATACACAATTTCTCTTCCAGGTCCCTTGGCATGGCAGGCTCACCCTCTGGCCAGCTTTCCTGGTGGGCATGGTGAGGCCCAATTAACAGGGTTTTATTGAACAGACATTTGCTGGGAGAGAAACGGTGATCTATGCAAAGTAGTTAATCATTTTTTTTTTCAGGCTGAACTGCCAGGTGGAGTGGGGGAGAGAGTTGTCCAGGGGGCTTCCCTCACCAATCTGAGGTAACCTATGTGGTCCAGTCTGAGGTCATCTGAGTGAATTTGGGTCCTTCTTGACCTTGACTCAGCTGCAGGTTGCCCCTCAGTCTGGGGATGGTGGTCTCTCAGGCTTTGCAGGCAAAGAAACTCTCTGGCTCAGGGACCCTGCTGGACTCAAGCTTGTCCTGACCTCAGGACAGGTGTGGGAAGGAGATGCTGATGGCTCATTTCCCTGGGTTGTCCAGAACACCTGGCTTGGGCCTGCTGCACTGCTGCCTCAGCCCAGCTCGCTGTCTCAGCTTAAAATTTGCCCGGTAAGCAGGACTGTCATGAACTTCCAGGCAGGGCCAGGCACATAGCTGCTGTCACAGGGAAGAGTCCTACAGACAATGAAATAGCTGTAACATAGTGCTGCATACAGGCCTGGCTGGTGCCCACCACACACAAGTACAGGCACCAAACATGGCCAAGGTCAGGGCCATGCAGAGTGCGCAGAACATGTGAGGGGGACACAGATACCTGCAAACTCCCCTTCTCTCTACCACAGGCCACAGCCAATGCCAGGGGCCAGGATCTGCAGGGCTGGGTCAGCATGGCCCTGACCTGTCAGAAGACCTGGCATCTTCACCCTTTAGTTGTTATATTGCTGAGAAGACTGGGAAAGGAGGTGACCCCAAGGTAGCCCAGTGATGGTAGCCACCCTGGGGCTTGGAGGAGCCACTAATACTGATACTGAAGTATGTCAATATTATAATAAGTGGTTTAGAGGAGGCGGGAATTGACTGTTAATCTCTCAACTGGTGAAAGGGCCCCTGGATTCCCAGAGAAAGCTGAGACTATGTCCATTTTAAGATGCCAAATGAGAAGTTGAAGGCAGGACAGGAAATAGAGATGGTCCAGCCATATTGTATACTTTGTGGGAAACCTCGCTGGCCCAGTTCTTAGACATGAATATGTCACTGAGGGATAACCAAGACTGCCCTAGGCTTGGCCCAGAAGGGTTGGTGCCCAGGGGTCCCTCAGCTTCCCTGTAGAGCACCATTCCAGTGGTGTGGCAGGGTACTCGTGTAAGCTCTGGCTTGAACACACACACACACACACACACACACACACACACACACGCTCCACGAACTGTCTAGCGCACCTCCATGTGGGAGAGCATCCTTCCTTCTTGCTTAGCAGTCGGTCTTTTAGATTAACTCTAACCCCATTAGAGGGAGGTAGAAAACCAAAGAAAATATCAAGCTGTCTGCCCAGGCAGAGGAAGCCTTGTGGAGGGAGGAGAGAAGGCTCCTGAATTTTCAGGGAACCTCTTCCCACTTCCCATGAATGCTTCCACGGGGGAGAGAGAGAGATCTCTCCTAGGACCTCCACCCAAGGTCCAAGATCTCTCTGGAGGGAGGCACCTGCTAAGGGGCAGTAGTCCTAAGATTTCCCTTGGGTCCCTTACAGTTTGGTCTCCCCTGATTTTTCCAGATGAGAAAACCAAAGTCTAGAGTGGGACAGTGGCCTCCTCAAGGCCACACTGGAGGTTGGTGGCTGAGCTCTGTTTCGTGCAGGCTGGTAGCCATCACACTTCTTTTTCAAAACTGTAATCAGTAGAAAGTGGTGGACCAACAACTCTGGCTCAGACAAAGGGATTCTGAAGGGGGACTGAATGGATGCATGTGCCCTTAGTGGCAGTGAATGCGTCATACCCCATCCCTGGTTTCTTTGATCGAGGTATGTTTTGCTAACCTTTTACCTGGGGCTCTCCAAGCACGCGATGAATTCGGAGAATATGTTTTTGGTTTCTGTACTTTTTTCCCCCTGTGGTCTAGTCTGTTTATCAAGAGTTCTGCTAATCAGAATATTCAAGTGCATGTATGCACACAGGCGTACGTGATGTGCGGGGTGTTCTGGGGAATTCGCTTTTCTGGGTAACTGAGGGTTAACTGGAAATCTGTGTTCTTATGCCTTCTTGAAAATTTTTCTGCAAATGATGAGCATTTCCCCAACTTAGTATTTTGAAAAGTTCCACCACTTTCTAAATATGTGACCTTGGTCAAGTTACCTAACCTCAGTAACCTCAGTTTCCTTATCTATAAAATGTGCACAGCAATACCTCTCTAGGTTATGAAAGTAGCTAGAAATAGAGGCAGTGCACAGCTTATAGTACGTGCTTTAAAATGGGGCCTTTGTTACAGTTGTTGTGACTGTCATTAGCTAGTCAAAGGAGCTGAAGTGTTGACTGAGGATCTTTGCAGAGATTTAAGATTATGGTTTGGATGCCATTGCTCATTCTGTACATGTCAAGATTGGGCAGAATTGGCATCGATCTGCAGTTTTCATCCCAATTAAGTCCTTCCAAGGAGATAGTTTTCTTGTGATTTGCTTCTTTGTCATAAAAGCAGGTGCACTCATTAGGGATGCATGCAATTAACCAAGGACCTTGGGTCTGGAGCTCATACCTTCTCTTTGAGTGTATTGCACCTACTCTGGGAAAGGGTCAGTGGATGAAGAACAGGGTATGGGCTCAGCTTTCCCAGTGTTCCATCCCATGCCCCGTGCACACAGCACAGGCCACAAAACCTTCCCAGAGGGCAAGCCAGGAAAGAGACAGGGAAGGGGATCCCTGGCCACCTAGGAGGCTGAAAAGGCACTTTGGGCTAGGGAGACAGCTGGGTGGGCTCTGGATCCTCAGCAACTATAGGGGGATAGCCCACTGCAGGCCTCCATACAGAAGCCTGCCAAGCAGCATGAGAGCTACTGTGGGCTCAGGAAGTGCTTGCTGTGTAGTCCCACTTCCTTGTGTCTTACTTTTTTCTACATGGAGACAGCATTCCTGGGCACCTAGAGGCTCAAGATGGTACCTAAGCTCTTGTACTCCCAGCAAAAGCTGGAATGGTAGGAGAGAGGGAGGGAGATGCATACACGGTGTATGGAGCAATAGAATAATGCACTGAGCACATACTGTGTGCAAAGACAGTTCCACTGGTGTCTTAGTCCATGTTCTGCTGCTATAACAGAATACCACAGATTGGATAATCTATAATAACAGAAATTTATTGACCTACTGTTCTGGAGGGTGGGAAGTCCAAAAACATGGTGCTACCATCTAGTGAAAGTCATCCCACAGCAGAAAGAAGAAGGTGAAAGTGAGCACATCAGACAGAGAGGAGGTCAGGTCAAACTCATCATTTTTATCAGGAGCCCACTTTCATGATAACTAACCCACTCCAATGATAATGGCATTAATCCATGTATGAAGGCAGAGTCCTCATGGCCTAATAACCTCTTGAAGGTCTCACCTCTTAGTACTGTCACAGTGAGCATTAAGTTTCCAACACATGAATTTGAGGGGAACTAGGGTTGTGGGAAATTGTGCAAAAAGCATTCTAAGTAATAAAATACCACTTTGTACATGTATGGAACAGAAAACTTCACAAATACTTTCTTACAGCAGCTTGTTTTCATCCTTGCCACAATAGTCTCTGACTTCACTTTGCGGATGGTACACGGTTTATGTAATCTTTGAAGTTTTACACATGCCTTAGCAGCAAGTTTGCCACAGGGCTACATTTTCCCATTTAGAAGATACCACATTTGACTACAAGTGGCCCATTGTTGGGGTGCCCTGGAGAAACTCAACATGTTTCCCTGCTGGCAAGACCGTACTTCTTTTTGAGAGGTTCTGGCATAGAATTGGGATGAGGGTCTGCAAGAAAGGAGAGGTGGCCTGTCCAAGGAAAGACTTTAATAGAGGGGGAAAGCAGAGTGGAGACTGACTCGGTGTCAGCTCAGCTCCCACATAGTTGCAAAAGGCTTTCATTAGCCTTATCAGTATAGCTGGAATGGAGAAATGAGCCCGGATACTGCCCAGGGCTCTTCTCCACTGTGGGTCGGGATCATGGGCATGTCCTTAGGGTCAGGATTATGGGTACAGTGTTTCCAGGAACTCTAGCCTTGAGGAGTCTGGGGAAGAGATTGCTGGTTTCTGAACTGATTTTCTAAAATGACTGCACTCCTGTGAGGGTTATGAAAATTCTGTTCCCTCACTTTTTCCAGCAGCTAAGCCTGGTCACTCCAAGACTTCAAAAAGCTTATAATTTAGTCACTGGAGAAAGTTATGAATGACTGTATACAATGCAGTGAGGGCAATGTGAAGAGGGTGGGAAATATCCCTTATCTAGAAGTATCTAGAGGTGATGACTTGAGAGATCTTTAAAATGGTAGCCAATTAACAAATGTAGGTTAATTTGTTGTTAATGAAGGAGGTGGCAGAACCTTGATTTTGATTGGGAGAGGGTTGGCACAAAATTTACATTTCCCAGCAACCCTTTCAGTCCCAGGGATCCCAGACTGGCCAATGGGATGTAAGTACGGGTAGAAGTTAGCTGGGGATTTCTGGGAGTTTGACTTTCCTGATATAGCCCACTCCCCCTTCCTCTTTGTCACTTCCTTTTTTCTTCCTGACTGAAAGGTAGAGTGAGGCTGAGAGGGAATAACAGAGGTCATGCTATTGCCTCTCTGTCACATACTAGGTTTAGGCATCTGAGAAGCTCATTGCTAGATTTATTTCCTTATCTGTAAACCAGAAGTTGAATGAGATAACTTCTAAGCTTTTTAAAAAAGCACTCTTGTGAATGCTTTTTGTAAAAGCATTTTTTTGTGAATTTGTAAAATGTGAACATACAGGACACATCTAAGCATCTGTAAGTATCTGGGAAATAAAATTTAATTGAAAAAAAACCTAAGATTACTGCAACTTGGTGTATTAAGGAGCGCAGTTACACTCTCTGTAAAGTAGGTGCACCTGCATGTTTAAAGGAACTCCATTTAGGACATCTGCCACCCTTTGAAGCTGATGCATTTCTGACTGGAAAAAATGACTATTTTTGCAGAAAACACTTGGCTATCCACATTTATGCTGCCTAAAAGGTGTGCAATTATTCAAACAATGGGAGGAAGAACTTCTGTGCTGCCTCCATCAGACTGGTTGGTGAAAAAATTATGTCTAGTAGGTGAAAAAATTAGCCTCTTAAAGAAAATTGTAATCTTAAAGTGTCTGTGAGCTGGACATGGTGGTGCACCTGTAATCCCAGCTACTCAGGATGCTGGGGCAGGAAGATCCCTTGAGTCTAGGAGGTTAAAACTAGCCTGGGCAATAGCAAGACTCTGGTTTAAAAAACAAACAAACAAACAAAAACAACAACAATAAAAAAACTATCTGTGATTCTACCATGGAGGCCTATAGTCAATAGACTTTTGTTTAAAATCTCTTACTATGGGCTCGGCTCCTATAGCTTAACCGGCTAAGGCGCCAGCCACGTACACCTAAGGTGGCGGGTTCGAATCCCCAGCCTGGACCCCCCAAACAACAATGATGGCTGCAACCAAAAAAAA
>NW_003852543.1:3708281-3714227 GCF_000181295.1 Otolemur garnettii | reverse complement strand
TTTTTTTGGTTGCAGCCATCATTGTTGCTTGGCGGGCCCGGGCTGGATTCGAACCCGCCACCTTAGATGTATGTGGCTGGCGCCTTAGCTACTTGAGCCACAGGCGCCAGGCCGATTTTTCTTATAATTCTATAAATATTTACTGTATAGTTTTTGAAGTTATTAGGGGCAATCAGGTTCAAGTTGTATTATCCTATTGGTGAATTATTCTTTTTATCATTATAGGCAGTCCCCTGGTTATGAACAAGATAACTTCTGTAAGTCGGTTCTTAAGTTGAATTTTTATACAAGCTGGAACAGTTAAATTTACTTATTACCTGTAATAGTTTCCATTCATAAATGCAAGTCATACATCAGTCAGATGTTTATAACTCTGGGAATTACTGTAATAACCTCCATTTGTAAGTGTGAGTTGTATGTAAGTTGGATGTTTGTAACTCGAGGACTGTCCGTATAAAATGACACCTTTTCCCTAGAAATGACTTCTGCCTCGAAATCTTTTGTTTAGTGTCTGCTTAGTAAAATACTTCCAACATTCCTGTATTACTATGTTTTAGGTGTATCTCTTATAAATAGCATATGGCTAGAGCCAAGTGCAATAGTTCACTCTGGGAGGCTAAGGCAGGAGAATCCCTTGAGGCCAGGAGTTCAGGCTACCGAGCCCGAGCAAGAATGAGACCCTGTCACTACAAAAAATATAAAAATTAGCATGGTGTGGTAGCATGCACCTATAGTCACAGCTGCTTGGGAGGCTGAGGCAGGAGGATCACTGAGCCCAGTAATTTGAGGTTACAATGAGCTATGACAATGCTCATTGTAGTCCAGGCAATAGAGTGGGACGCTGTCTCAAAAAAAAAAAATTATATGGCTGGATTTTTTGAAACAGAATTAAAGCATCTCTATTATTTAGATGGAAAATTTAGCCTATTATTATTTATGTATTTTGATTTAATTCTCCTATTTCATTTATCTTATACAGTATTTACCATGTGTGTACTTTGCTTCTTTCTTACTTTTGCTAGTGTTAGTATACTCAATTTTCTAGGCCAGACACAGTGGCTCATGCCTATAATCTTTGCACTTTGGGAGGCCAAGGTGGATTGATCACTTAAGGCCAGGAGCTCCAGATCTTATCTCTAGGAAAAATAGAAAAATTAGCCAGGTATGGTGGCACATGCCTGTAGTCCCAGCTACTTGGGAGGCTCAGGCAGGAGGATCCACTTAAGCCCAGAAGTTTGAGGCTGCACTGAGCTATAATGATACCATTGCACTTTAGCCTGGGCAACAGAGCAAGACCCTATCTAAAAAAAAAAAAGAAAGAAAAAGAAAAAAAAAACTTTATGGGCGGTGTCTGTGGCTCAGTGAGTAGGGTATCGGCCCCATATACTGAGGGTGGCAAGTTCGAACCCAGCCCCAGCCAAACTGCAAAAGAATAGCTGGGCGTTGTGGCAGGTGCCTATAGTCACAGCTACTTGGGAGACTAAGGCTAGAGAATCGCCTAAGCCCAAGAGCTGGAGGTTGCTGTGAGCTGTGATGCCACAGAACTCTACTGAGGGCAATAAAGTGAGACTCTGTCCCTAAAAGAAAGCCAAACAAGATTCATTGTTACTTCCCTGTTTAGTGGGTAGATTCTTTCCTGAGGGGCAGCCCTTTCAGGATTCTAGCTTTATACAGGGGTCTCAGGTCCATACGTCCTTCATGCCACACCTCTTGATCCTAAGTGGGCACAGAATTCCAGCTGCTGTCATTTGGGCTCATATCCATGTTCAGTTCCTCACGGGGCCACCTGGGTCAAAGCTCAACTGTGGTTCTAAGTTCTCTCTGGAGATGGGACATCTTGGTGTTTCTTTACCTTTTTCAAGTTCCACTGTGGTTCTAATGTCTTTCAGTTATATAGTGGAACCTCCGTAGTTGACCACCTTCTTACATTGACCACCTCCCTGAGATGACCTAATTTTCATAGACCAGACATGCACCCCACGTATATATCAGTACAGGAGGCCTAATCCTTATGTTAACCACCTCTGTATATTGACCAGTTTGTTACAGTCCCTTGGGTGGTCAACTTACAGAGGTGCGACTGTATGTTGTTCTGAATTTCTCAATGTTTGTAGTCAGAGTGGCATTAGGGTTAGCTTAGTCTGTGACGCTGCCAGAATCTGAAAGCAGTGGTTTCAACGTTTAGCAGAGCACCTCAGGGAGTTTTAGGGGCCTGCAAGGTTGGGCCTGGGGAGAGAGTACTGGTTCAGAGGGGGAGCTAACTTCTCTACATGAGAAGCAAACAGGAATTTGGGGGTGAGGAGGTTGGAGCTGCCCGAGAGAGGCCAAGAACAAAGGTCTGTGGGGTGGAGGGAGGCTGTGGCTTATAAAGAATGAACAGTGAGGCGTCCTGCTGGCAGAAACACTGCAGGGCCCTTCAAAATGGTGGTTGTGTGAGATCGTTTAACTTTGTTCTCTGTGCTGAGCAGCTGTAACCCCCTCTGCACACACACTGTGTGATCCTAAATCTTCAGTAAAAGTCACTGTTCACAAATGTCTGCATCAAGGAACGAATGCAGACATTTCCTTGTCTAAAATCAAGGAAAAAGAGGCTATGTGGGGTGTGCTGGGCTGCAGGGAAGAAGACATCCACAGAAAAGGAGAATTTGGCAGAAGGAAGAAATAGGGCAAGGAGGAGCCAGGAGAAATGTGAGGGTGAAGCTGCCTTCATTGCTGCTTCCTTTCATTCTAGGGAACCTTGGACGGGGACCTGGGGCTTCCCTCTGAACTGAAAAAGAGGATTCAGGTCTTTTTACTTCAGCTCAGGTAATACCACAGCCCACTAGGCTGAAGGACTTGAGGGGCTGGCCTGCAGGCTCTGTGCTGAGATGGTCTGACCGAAAGAATCAATGAGTTACTGAAGTCTCCAGTGAAGACTACACACCAAGTAGATACTTGTCCACTCACAAATAGAAAGAATGAAATGCACAAGGGCGATTTATGCACATGTGTGGCACCTGCAACCCATGCTTGTATTTAGCTACTGAAAGATCCATGACAAAATCCATCCCATGGACCACTTAAATGCGTTTAGACAGAATTTGAAGACCCTGTCTTCCTTCCCTCTGTCATTTCTCTCCACAAACAATGAGGAGCAGACAGAGGCAGCAGCAGTCAATGGTGAGAGCAGACAGTCCTTCATGCCTGAGGGCCCATCCTTATGGCTCAGGTGGAAGAGGAGACAGAATGGACTGGAGCCCACACCAGCGGGGGACATTTGGAGTCCTAGCTCTGCCATGGTGAAAGGGGAGGGCCTGGGGTCCAAGGAAATGGTGACTTCTTTCCCAAGGACTGTGCCCATGGCCTCGGGTATGGCACACAGTAGAGACAGTGGCCACAGCAAACCTTGAGAATGGGTAGGAATTCAAAGGAACGGAAGGAAGATATTTTCTTATTCTCTGTGCTATTTTGGATTTGGTGAGGGGCCAGAAGGACCTCTAGGGATCTTGAAAAACTCTGCTAGAAAGGTTGGCAATTTTGCCTCCTGGCCAGCGGAGCTAGTTCTCAGCAACAATGGCCCCCTGTCCACCCTCCTGCAAAGCCCTCCCAAGGGAGCTCCTGGGCTCAGGGCTGGGTGGTGCACATGTGCCCACAGGAGCCCTGTGTGCTTGCCCTCTCAAAGCCTCTCTGTCCCTATGCTCCTGGGATGCCACATCCTCTCTTTCCCTATGCTATCTATTCTCTCCTTCTCTCTTATAATATTGGGACACCCCTAATTTCTAGCTGGGCACATTCACTGCCCAGAGTAAAGGCTACATTTCTCTGTTCCTTATGGACAAACTGCTGTAGATGTGGCCAAACTATAAGTTTTGGCCATTGGAATGTGAGCTAAAGTTTGGATGATATGTGATCTGTGGTCTGACCTTTAAGGAAGCTGGCACGCCAGCCTTTGCTGTGGCTCCTTCTTCCCACCGGCAGGAGGTGTACCTCCCCTTCAGATCCCTGGTCTAGACTGTAGATGTCTCTGCCAGGAAGTTCAATGGATCTAGGGCCTGCCCTGGCCTTGCTGGCTCAAAGGTCCTCAGGGCCCTGGAGAGGCACAGTGCTGTGAGTTACTCCCAAGGGTGCCCATGCAAGCGGGAGGTCTGCAGGGAATGTTAATGTCCACTTGGGTAAGTGGAGAGCTGCCGCTTTAGTGGTGAGAGCCAGTATTTCCTGCCCACGGCAGTTCCCCACATGGAAATGTGCTGAACACTTATTACTCATTCAGTCCTCCTTTCAGCCTTCAAGGTGGGCTTCTTTATTCCCATTTTGCAGAGGAGAAAGCTTAGGTTTAGAAAGTCCCACCAGCCTGCCTAAGAACTATGGCTGTTAATTGGTGAAATCTAGATTCAAAGCCAGCTCTGTCTGGCTCCAAAATTTGTGCACTTAATCACTCCATTGTCCTCCTTCCCTAGTAACTCTGGGGAGTCCGCTTTTGCTGAACAACTGAACACCCTGCCTGGCTGATCTCCTCCACCCCTGGATAACTGGTCACATCCGGGCTATATCCTCACCTCTGTCTTCTTCTTCTTCTTCTTTTTTTTTAGAGACAGAGTCTCATTTCGTCGCCCTTAGTAGAGTGCTATGGCATCACAGCTCACAGCAACCTCTAGCTCTTGGTTTAGGTGATTCTCTTGCCTCAGTCTCCTGAGTAGCTGGGACTACAGGCACCTGCCACAATGCCCGGCTGTTTTTTGTTGCAGTTTAGCTAGGGCCAGGTTTGAACCTGCCACCCTCAGTATATGGGGCCGACACCCTACTCACTGAGCCACAGGTGCTGCCCCATCACCTCTGTCTTCTTGTGTAAGCTTCCATGTGGATTCTCAGCTACCTTTGAGCCATCTGACTTGATGGCCTACGGCTGCCTCATACACAAATACCCAGCACTCACCCTATGCCTACCCCAGCAGGTCTGTGTCCCTCTCCTGGGACCTGGCACCACCTCCCACTGTCAGCAGGCTTAGTCTTGGCTCTCCTATGGCACCCTTCCCTATCTCCTGCCCTTGTCACCTCCTAACATTTCTCCTCTTCTCCACTCATCCATTATCTTTCTGATAGCTCTTTACCCCAAAGACCCTCAGCTCTTGCCTAGAATCCTTCATCAATTCCCTGTTTTCCACAGAATAGAGTCCAACCTTCCTTAGCCTGGTTTCTATGCTCTAGTTGCTTTGCTGACCCTTCTCTCCATGCTGAAGGACCACATGCAGTTTCTCTTTCTTCCTTAATATCAGAACACTAATTTTTAGCTGCTCCTTTCATTAAAGACTACAATTTTCAGCCTCCCTTGCAGCTAGTTGTGGCCATCTGACAAAATTCTGGCCTGTGAGATACAGATGAAAGTGTTATAGATGAAAGCCCTTTGGTAAATTAGCTTACGAGAGAGTTGACTTAGTTCAGAGACGTGCCCATTTGAGTGTTTCTCCTTCCTGATGCCTGAAATTGATGTGTTCCAGCATCCCTCTTGGTCTATGAAGTGACCTTGAGAATGGAGGCCAGTGCTAAAATGGTAGAGCAGAAGTATAGATAGAGCCTGGATCTCTTATGGCCATAGAGCTGTCATGGAGATGGCCTACCTTCAGCTTATTTTAGTGAAAGAGAAATGAACATCTCTTGTTTAAGCCATTGTTGTCTTGGATATTCTCTTATATGCAAACAACCCTGATCCTACCTGACTGTGCACGACTACCTCTATATGCCTTTGCACATTCTGTTCCTTCTCCCTGGAATGTCTTTCTTTCTTTTCTTGGCTGTTGAAATCCTATTTATTGGCTTGGCGCCTGTGGCTCAATCGGCTAAGGCGCCAGCCACATACACCTAAGGTGGCGGGTTCGAATTCCCAGCCCAGGCCCGCCAAACAATGATGGCTGCAACCAAAAAATAGCCAGGTGCTGTGGCGGGCGCCTGTAGTCCCAGCTACTTGGGAGG
>NW_003852543.1:3706973-3707908 GCF_000181295.1 Otolemur garnettii | reverse complement strand
CCTGCCACTTCCGGCATATGGGGCCAGCGCCCTATTCCTTTGAGCCACAGGCACTGCCCATCAAGGCCTGGCTATTTTTAGGGGCAGGGTCTTGCTCTAGCTCAGGCTGGTCTCGAACCTATGAGCCAAGCAGTCTACCTACCTTGGCCTCCCAGAGTGCTAGGATTACAGGGCTGAGCCACTGTGGCCGACGTTCAGGGCTCAATTTCAATATCTGTTTCTCCACAAAACCCTCACCCACTCCCTGAGCATAACAAACCTGACACCTCAGTTTGGCCCTCTTATAGCACTAACCTAAATAAACACCAGGGCATACAAGAAGTGGCTGAGGGCCAATCTTCAATCTCTGTTGCTCAGAATTGGGAAACAGTGTTTGATATGTAGTAGGGACCAAATTAATTGCTGTTAAACACACAGACAAGCACAGAGGCAGGCACCACTGTCTTCCCAGGACAGACCCCTGATAGCTGCTGTGGGGTGAAGAGGGAACAGAGAGCAGAGAGAAAGAAAACAACCCAAAAGAAGAGAGGGGGCAGTGCCTGTGGCTCAAAGAAGTAGGGCGCTGGCCCCATATGCTAGAGGTGGCAGGTTCAAACCCTGCCCCAGCCAAAAACTGCAAAAAAACAAAACAAAAACAAAAGAAGAGAGGGCCTGCTTCCGCACTGTCCCTTCCTACCTCGCCCAGCAGCAGCTTCCAGGCCAGGAAGCTGTACCCGCTCCTCAGTCTCCCTTCCCCAGCATGCTCCCCTGCAACACCCACTAAGAGCTCAAGTGCTGGCCTGGCAGCAGCCACAAGGGACAAGGGCTGTGGAGGTACAGGGCAGGATCAGGACCTACGAAGGCCACGACAGGGCAGGCAGAGCTTGTTCTGTGCGGGCACACACTCTCCAAGATGGACTCTAGCTATCGACCTAGAGGGTTTGTTGGACCCCAGG
>NW_003852543.1:3705590-3706948 GCF_000181295.1 Otolemur garnettii | reverse complement strand
GTGTGCAGGGCGCTGGAGCCTTCCTGGCAAGACCCTTTGCCTCCAACCAGGTCCGCAGTCAGTTTTACCTCTGTCCAGCAGGCGGCAGTATTGGCCAAGCCTGCTGGCTTTCCCTCCGGTTTCCTAGGGAGCATGGACGCTACCTGATTGAACCGCTCAGTCAGAATCAGACTGTCGGGGCTGGGAGGGGATTTAGCCAATATGTAATACTTAGTAGAGTGCTATGGCATCACAGCTCACAGCAACCTCCAACTCCTGGGCTCAAGCGAGTCTCCTGCCTCTGCCTCCCAAGTAGCTGGGACCACAGGTGCCCGCCACAACGCCTGGCCATTTTGTTTTTTTTTTTTGTTGCCGCCCTCTTTGTTGTGTGGCGGCCCGGGCTGGGGGTTCAAACCCGCCACCTTAGGTGTATGTGGCTGGCGCCTTAGCTGCTTGAGCCACAGGCACCGAGCCAGAAGGATGTTTTCGAATGTATACACACCTGTATACCCATCACCTTATCAAATTGCAGAACTTTTCCAGCACCCTGGAGGCTTCTCTGAGACCCTCCCAGTCATTAAGGCCCCGAGAGGAGCATTATAAGATGTAGGACACCACAAGCTGGTTTTGCCTGAACTTCATGTGAATGGAAGCTCATAGTGGATGTTCTTTGGATCTTCTCCTACGTCAGCATCACAGCTGTATGAGGTTCATCTACAGGGTTGCAGGTCACAACCCTTGGTTTTCATTGCCACAGTGTTCCATGGGGTGCTCATGTAGCAATTTGTGTCTCAATCTCTTGTGATGGGTGTGAGAGGTTGGGTTCCCCAGGCAGCAGCCTCTGAGACAGAGATTAGGGGTGGGCTTATTAAGGAGTGGTCTTGGGATGCACAGGCTGGGATGTGGTATGGTCACCACAGTCGGCTCAGCTGAGAACCTGAGGGAAGCGCTGACACCTCTGGGCAGCAAGGTGGTCATTCCCCAACCAGGATCTGAGTGGTTGGCAGCACCCAGCACTATGGTCAGTTGGCTGTTTCTAGTCTGGGGCTATCATGCAAATGCTGCTATGGACATTTATGTGCCCATCTTTGTGGACATGCACACCTAGTTCTTCCACCTGGGAGTGAAATGGTTGGGCCTTAAGATAGGTAGACAGGTGACTATAAAATAGCTGTGATGGCTTGGGCAGGATGGCTCACGCCTATAATCCTAGCACTCTGGCCAAGGTGGGTGGATTGCCTAAGCTTAGGAGTTCAAGACTAGCCTGAGCAATAGCTGGGTGTTGTGGTTGGTGCCTGTAATCCTAGCTGTTTAGGAGGCTGAGGTAATAGGATCGCTTGTGCCCAAGAGTTGGAGGTTGCTGTGAGCTATGATGCCAT
>NW_003852543.1:3703721-3704814 GCF_000181295.1 Otolemur garnettii | reverse complement strand
TTTTTCTTTTATCTTTCAAAATGTGGAGTACTTTATACAAACAATTTCATATCCTTCAAACTTCTGGTTTTTGCTTATTAATTAGTAATCAACTACAATTAGGTATCGTAGAAGAAAAGTAATTTCTTTTTTTCGTGTGTGTGAGACAGAGTCTCACTTTGTGACCCTCTGCAGAGTGCTGTACCATCATAGCTCACAGCAACCTCAAACTCTTGGGCTCAAGCGATTCTCTTGCCTCAGTCTCCCAAGTAGCTGGGATAACAGGCAACCGCCATGATGGCTAGCTATTTTTTAGAGATGGGGTCTTGCTCTTGCTCAGCTAGTCTAGGACCCATGAGCTTATGCAATCCACCTGCCTCAGCCTCCCTGAGTGCTGGGATTACAGGGGTGAGCCAGCACACCTGGCCCTAAGAAAAGTAATTTCTGAAAAATTTCCCTTTATCCCTGTGGAGGCCATATGTCATGCACAGGGAAGTTAAGCCTAGCATTTATGGTACTATTTAAATGTAATTCTCTATCTTCATCGCCTTCATTTCCCCCTGGAGTACATGCCCCCAAAGTGTGAAGATCTTTCTGTTCTCAGGGCTTGTGCCCATGCCCTGATTGCTCCTCAGCTGGCTTCCATTCATGGAAGCCTCTTGCGCTCTGAGATTCCAACCTTGGAATGAACAGATGTGTGTAGACAAGTATAAGATGCTAGGGGGCCCAGGTCCAGGCTGCCTAACAGTGTCCCAAGTTGGGCTGGATTCCCACTCCTGCTAGGCTGCAGGCTGACATGAACCCTGGGGCAACCCTGAGCTTCCTCCACTGTCTAGCTCCCTCTCAGAGTGCTGGAGGCATCTAATGACCCATGTGAAGGCACTTGTCATGATGGGGCCTTTGGCAAACAAGCCTGACTGCCACTGAGGGGTCACCAGGAGGTGACCACTCACCCTGGGCAGGAAGGGTGTGGAGGGCTGAGAGGTGTGAGGAGGAGGTGCAGAGGCCTCTGAAACCTCAGCCCCTGACCTCCATCCCTCTGCAAGCACCTGTGGCTCAAGCGGCTAAGGCGCCAGCCACATACACCTAAGGTGGCGGGTTTGAATCCCCAGCC
>NW_003852543.1:3700948-3703701 GCF_000181295.1 Otolemur garnettii | reverse complement strand
TTTTTTTTTTTTTGGAGCTGCAGTGCTTTTTAGGGTAGAAGTACCATCTTTTCTCACCTATCACAAGGTTCATGGCTAGGACCCCTATAAAAAAAGACAGATCCGCTAGAGAAAAGCAAACCAATTTGTTTAATATAAGTTCGACATGACACAGGAGCCTTCAGAAATGAAGACCCGAAGAAACAGGGAAGTCTGTGTATTTGAGGCTTAGGCTTGAGGAAGTGTGACTGGGAAAATGGGGAGGAGTGAATGGCAAGAAGCTGGGGAGACTCGGCCAGGCTTCTTTTTTCAGCTTCTCCCCTCTGTCCCCACATCTTCAGAGGTAAGAGTATTAAGGAGAGTCTTATGATGACGTCAGGGGAGAAGGGCAAAGGGAAAGTGAGAGTGACTTTTTTACTTCTGCTTTCTTAAATGCCAAGGTGCCATGTTTGGGGATAGTGTGTCCTGGACTCTGTTAGTTGTTAGATAAATACTAATAAACATGGGTGTGTGTGGTGGGAGACTGGCCTGGGCACTTCTGTCCCGTAGACGCCGGGCCTAGGATAGGTTTCAGTTCCTCATAGTATCTCCTCCCTGCCACCCAAAGTCCTACAGATAGGACGGCACCACCCGCTCCAGCTGGCTTTGACCAGCATGACGTCCACACTGGGCAGTAATTTTCCAGACAGGCTGAGGCTTCAGACCTGATTTTCCTGATGAGATGTCATACATATCTCTTTTATAAGAATGTGGTTTATCAACAAGGTGCTCTTGGTGCCAGCCCTCTGGGGAACCGTCCAAGGAAGCAGCACTACAGGTGGAACCAGGGTGAGGGAGGAGGGGGAAGGAGATCTCTGGGCCCTAGCACCACCCAGAGCCTGGTGGGGCTGCCAGAGTGCACAGTGGGGGGATGCCCTGAGCCTGGATCTCACCCTGGGCCAGGAGGAATCATCAACCTTGGACTTATTGTGACGGGGCATTGACTCCTCACCCATTTGCCTTTCGCCTTTGGAAGACTGTGTCTAGCGAGGAAATGGGGAGCTTGCCAGGGGTGTGGCATAGGAGAGGAGGTCTAGGGTTGCATCAGTGTCTTTGGAAATCTACTAGGTCAAAGCTGTTGTTGCCCTCACACCCTCAACGAGACTGAAGTCCCAGCATATCAGGGCTGGAATGGACCCACAGACCTTATCCCAACTGTTTTACACACAGGGACACCAGAGCCTGAGGGGCAAGGGAGCTGCCCCACGTAACAGAGGGGACAATCTGACTATCCAGACTCCCTCTGCTCTCCCTTGGCGGCCAACTTCCCCAGCCTACTCAACACACTCCCATTCCCTGCTTCCCTGAGGACATGCACTGGGATGTCCATACTATAGCTGAATTGTCATTTATAGTAGCCTGGATGTGGGGTCTTAGCTTGGAGGTTGAGGGCCAGGATACTTACACTCTTCTGAACCGAACTAGGCCACCTAAAGTAGGGCCACAGAACTACCTGTTTAGAAAAGCAGAATCTCAGGCAGGGCCCTAGCTTTCTGACCAATCTGCATTTGAACAAGATCTGCAGATGTGTGTGCAGGCTCCACTGTGAGAAGCTCTAAGTTAGAGCAAGCCACTTTCCTCCACAAGCCTTGGTTGCCTTAAGAGAAATCAAAGGTATAGAACATCTCAGACTTCTTCCCCAGAGCTAACACATTGGGAGCCAGGCCTCCCGTGTGACCTCCTGTGGAGCTATTTGCATGTTGTGGTGGCTTCTAGAAAGTGGAATTCCAGCTCTGGCAAGGCTAGGGGAATGGTCCAACCTCTCTTCCCTTCTGTCTGCTTAACCCCTTGTCTCTGCTGGAAACCAAGGGTAGCTGCAACTTATAGGTGCTGAGATGTAGTTCATTCCATTCAATCTGGTTCAGCAACATTGATTTAGTGCCTTCTGTGTGATGGGCTCTGTAGCAGTGAATCTCCACTGAAGAATCATTCAAGATGCTTTTAAAAACTCGTGATGCCAAGCCTCACCTTAGGCCCCAGAGTCTTTGGAGGCAGGGCAGGGCATGGGTACTTATTAACATGCCTTGGGCAATTATAATGCACAGCCAGGTTGGGATTGGAAGAAAAGAGGCTGCTGTAAGACCTACAGGGCCATGTCCCCACTCTGCTTCCTTCTCTCAGGCTAGTCAGCTGCGGCAGGTCTGCTGGAAGCCAGGAGAAATCACCAGGAAATTCCCTGGATACTGTAACCCATGACAGAAACATTTAATTAATCATCAACCCTGAAACGTGATTCCTGTGGCCCATAAAGAGGACCTGCAGAGTCTTTGGAAACCTGTTTGTCCACTGCCTTCTCTAGGTAGTTTCTTCTAGACCCAGAGACCTGTGCCCAAGGACCCCAGGCTGATGGGTGCCCAACTTTGCTCCGAGGCCAGTAAGTACACCTCCAAGCCCTGAGCTTGGTCCCTGGACTAGGGGTGCAGGAAATGGAAGGGGCTCTGTGCCATGGCTGGGTGGGAGCTCCAGGAAGTAGAGGGATGGTCAGTGTGAAGTTTAGGGGCCCTGGTGGGATTCCAGTTCTGCCAACTTGAGCTATGGGATTTTAGGCAAGCAGCTTTGTCCCTGGGCCTCAGTTTCCTCATCTATAGGCTGAGGACAGGCTTACAAGGCTGCTAGAACACACAAACCAAAAGGGTAATTAGTGGTCGGCACCTGTGGCTCAAAGGAGTAGGGTGCTGTCCCGTATACCAGAGGTGGCGGCTTCAAACCCAGCCTGGGCAAAAAAAAAAAAAAAA
>NW_003852543.1:3696798-3700926 GCF_000181295.1 Otolemur garnettii | reverse complement strand
GAAGGCTCTCTGTGAGACTTATCTGAGGCCACTGGTGTCCCTTAGCAGAAGGGATGTGTGTGGATGGGGATGAAGGACCTGGTCTTTTATCACCAGAGATTGGGGCCACACATCTCTGGATCTGCCCTCTCAGGCAAAGAGCTAGGAGCTGGAGCTCAGGGCCCTTGTCCTCTTGGTCTACACCCTGCGTCTCCGCTGCTGTAGCACCTATGTTTGGAGTCCAGGCAGGGCGATGAAGTGCTGTAAAGGTGGCAGCGTGGGAGTGCAAGGGCAGGAATGTGGATGTGCACAGTTACCCCGCCTCTGAGCGCTTTCCCAGAAGGGTGGTGGGGAGGAGTAAAGGAGGCTGCACGGTGCTCATTGGCGCCTGGCACCCCTAAAGGCTTGCTGCCTGGAGGGGCGGTGACTAAGAAGATGAAGTTCTGCAGAGGCCCTCGCTGAGCTGGGAGCTGACCCTGCTATCACTCAAATTCCAAGAGCCCAAAGAGCTTGCAATTTGACTCTACCTGTCCAGGGGTAGGGACATTTAAAAGGCCCTGACTTGTGTTTCCTGAATTTCCTGGCAGCCTCCTGAGGCAGGGCTGGGTGAGCTTCACAGACTGTCAAAATCCAGTCCGGGGCAAGGCCTGCTTCTCCTGGGGTTCCCAGGCCCTCCCTGCCCTGCTGTGAGACTCATGTACCCACTGTGGCCACTTCTATGGAGTTCTTCCTTTTTGGATTGCCTCCCAGCCAGCCAAAGCCCCACTCCCCCAGGGCCAGGAAGTGCCTGGGGCAGTAAACTCACCCTCCCACCCTAGCAGGGGGTCACCCTCTGTCCCAAGCACCAGCCCAGGTGGGAAATCCTGCCATAGCCAGGATGGGCTCATCTCTGCTGGTTACCATCCAGGCTCAAGGTGCTATGATGAGTCTCCAGTTCCTCAGACCTTGGGAGCTGGGTCCCTGGGCGCGGGTACAGGTCCGTGTCACTGCTGCAGGAGCTGCACTGGGTGGAGCAGGAGTGACCTCGCTGACCCTAGTTCTGCCCCTGGTTGCTGCGAGGCCAGGGTTGCCTGTTTGCTCTCTGTGGACCTCTTAGTGTGGCAGCAGGATTGGGTGTGGACATGTGCTTGGATGCCAGCCACCATCTCTAACACTGCTCCTTGACCAGGGCCATTGCTCTAGAGCCTTCACAAGCCCACTTCAGGGCTTCTCTCCTGGCTCCACCTCAGGGACGGGTAGTGACCCAGCTGGGAGTGGCCTCCCTCCTCCGTGGTTTTGGCTGGTTATAACTGGTGCCCCCATCTGCCATGGTACCCCCCCCCCATGGTGAGTAAACAGGACCCCCCAGCAGGGATCAGCTGGATGGCATATCAATCTAGATGCAGGTGAAAATGGGACCCAAGGGATAGTGACCTGCTTGGGTCTACGATAGGCAGGATTAGAATCGGGCATCAGACAGGACCTGCCACTGTGTCCCTGCCCTCCATAAAGTGGCCTCAACAATGAGTACAAGGACAGGCTCATTGATGTCAGGAGCCCAATCTGGTTTCAGATCACCATTTGTGCTGACTCAGAGACTTCAACTTAGGTAAAGCCTTGAGGAACAAGGAGTCTGGGCAGAACTCTTGGGATGGGAGCAACAGATATGGGCACCTGGGAAGGTGATAGCTGGCCAGGGTCGTGGGTGAGGGGGGTGAGTGTAGAGTGTACACAGGGCTCTGGGCAAGCCCCTTCAGAAGTCCCAAAGCCAGAGTGTTTGTTCCTAAAGCCTTGAGTAAGGGCATTTCATGTAGGCTTACCTTTGGGCTAGGGAGGTCAGCGACAGATTCACTCTGACCTCAAGAGTGTCCTGTGTGCCTGATCACATTAAGCTTCTCCTTTTTGGGACCTGCCCAGAAGATTGCAGGCATGTGTGTGGTCAGAGAGCATTCCAGGGGAAAGTGATCCAATCTGGGAGGGGAGGGCCTTGCTCCTCTAGGCTGGGGTCTAGTTCAAGTTCTGTTTAAATTTACTTCTTTTTGTTTTCAACAGCAAGAGGTCAGCCAGTCTCCCTCCCCCAAGCCAGAAAGAACAGGGCCAGGAGGGAAAGGGCAGGGGTGGGAAATCAGCCCTCAGGGCTGGCTAAAGGCAGCTCTGGGGCAGGAAACTCCCCTGGCTTCCTCTAGGCCAGGGACTGAAAGGAAGGGCTGCCCAGCAAGGAGGATTCCCCTCCCTCTGGGCTACAGAATGGTGTCACGTAGGAAGTCCCCTGGTTTTAGAGCCAGCTCAGGATTCTTTTTTTTCTTTTTTTTTTTTTTTGAGACGGAGCCTCAAGCTGTCCCCCTGGGTAGAGTGCCATGGCATCACACTCACAGCAACCTCCAACTCCTGGGCTCAAGCGAGTCTCCTGCCTCAGCCTCCCAAGTAGCTGGGACTACAGGCGCCCGCCACAACGCCTGGCCATTTTTTGGTTGCAGCCATCATTGTTTGGTGGCTGGGCTGGGGATTCGAACCCACCACCTTAGGTGTATGTGGCTGGCGCCTTAGCCACTTGAGCCACAGGCGCCGAGCCCAGCTCAGGATTCTAAGGGGCTGATCTGGGACACCTCTCTAGCCTGCACCCCCATCCCATGAGGAGCAGCCAGGCCTCTTTCTTGTCCAAGACAAGGATGTCACCATTGCCAGGGCCCATGGACCTGGCAAGCATGCAGGTTCCCTGTGGGAAAATGAGAAAGTCAGAGAAGCAGTGAGGGAAATGAGACGTTAGCCAAAATGGAGCACAGCCAGCATCTGGGCACCTTCCTTCCTGGCAGATGTGTGGAATAGACACACACAGCTAACCACGCCTGCTCTCTCCACTTAACAATGATACCCATTACTGGGATGGATCCATCATGGGCAGAGCACCAACAGGCATCAGTTTCTTCACTAGGCACAACAGCCCTCAGGGAGGGGAACTGGGGCTTGGGGAGGTTCAAGGTGGGAACCCAGACATAGAAGGGCAAAATAGGCTCCTCACCTGGCTCTAAGGAGGTCTCTGGGGTTCCAGAGAGGGAGTGAGGGTTGAGGTGGTCCCAGGGAGCTTGGGGAGGTGGAAATGGTCCTTCAGGGGGAGGTCAGGATGGTGTGCCCTAGTGCTGCCAGAGCCGGAATTGGGAGACAGATGTCAAAGTGGCCCCAGGGTGTGTGTGTTGGGGGGTGTCAAGGTGACCACTGGGCGCTGGGAACCTCCTGGGGTGCTGGTTGGCTCAGGCCTCACACACGCTGACACTCTCCACTTCTGCCCCCCCATCATGCAGACAACAAGTCGCCCCCAGAGGCGCTTCGCTTCCACGCAGAAGCCAAGGGCTCACAGGTGAACCTGGACACCCGCTGCTGCACCGCGCACAGGTGCGCTACGTTCCACGACGGCATCGTTTTCAGTCAGCGGCCTGTGCTGCCCGGGGAGCGTGTGGCACTGCGCGTGCTGCGACTGGAGGAAGGCTGGTGCGGTGGCCTCCGCGTGGGCTTCACGCGCCTGGACCCCGCGCGCGTGTCCGCGTCCAGCCTGCCGCCCTTTGTGTGCCCAGACCTGGAGGATCAGAGCCCAACGTGGGCTGCTGTGCTGCCTGAGGACTGCGCGCTTGAGGGGGATGTGATCTGTTTCTGGGTGAACCGCCACGGCAGGCTCTTCGTTAGGGTCAACGCTGGCCGCCCTTTCCTGTTGCGCAAGGGCGTGCTCATGGGCGCCCCGCTCTGGGCGGTAATGGACGTGTACGGGACCACCAAGGCCATCGAGCTTCTGGGTGAGACAACTTTGGGGACCCAGGCAGGCCCTAAGGAGAAGGGGGGAGATGGGGGCTCGGGTGGCGTCCCACCCCCGTCCACAGCCAAAGAACCGTTCATTCGTTCAAATTCAGTTATTCCATCAACACTTGCTTAGTGTTATTTAGTGTTATAGGGTGTGCACTGCAGACACCAGATGGGCAAGACCCCAGGCATAGAGAGGCGAGCCTTATCCCTAAAGAATAAGGAGATGTGGGCTCAGCGCCCATAGCTCAGTGAGTAGGGCGCCAGCCACATACACCTAGGCTGGCGGATTCGAGCCTGGCCCGGGCCTGTTGAACAACATGACAACTGAACCAAAAAATAGCCGGGCGTTGTGGCGGACGCCTGTAGTCCCAACTACTC
>NW_003852543.1:3692614-3696651 GCF_000181295.1 Otolemur garnettii | reverse complement strand
AAAGAAAAAAAAGAAAGAATAAGACGATATGGGTGGTGCCTGTGGCTCAAAGGAGTAGGGCGCTGGCCCCATATACCAGATGTTGCGGGTTCAAACCCAGCCCCGGCCAAAAACTGCAAAAAAAAAAAAAAAAAAGAATAAGGAGATATGACTAGCACTCCAAACATCTGTCAAAGGGCTGATTACATTTCAGAAATAAATATTTGGGCAGGCTTTGCAGTTTAAGGGGGAGTTCCTGAGAGAGAAAGATGGCAAGCAAAGAAAACATTAAATGCCTGGGCTACAGGTGTGAAAAGATACTGCCTGCAGGGGTAAAGAAATCAGAACTGCCCCTCTGGCAACTGCAGAGTGGATTTCAGGGGAACACAGAGACGGGTAATACCCTCAGCTACTTTAGAGGCTGAGGTGGGAGGATCTCTTGAGGCCAGAAGTTTAATGCTGCAATGAGCTATGATCATGCCACTGCAGTGTACGATCAAAAAAGATAAGAAAAAAAGAAGAGTCCCCCTACCCCCCCATTACCGGTGGTCCATCCCTGCTCCCACTGAATTTGTTTTTTAAAACCATCTGCCACTGCATCTGGAGCCTCATACCTTGGAGCACCTGATTTGACAGGTCTGGAGCAGGCCTAGCACCTGTGTTCTCCTGCCTCCTGAGGGATACTGATGCACATCTGGGTTTGGAAACGTACTTCTCATGCTTCTTGCTGAGGGTCTGCACTCAGGCAGTAGCATCACAGCAAAGAAGACGGGCTTAGAGGAAGGACAATTTAGAAGGAATCATTCAGCACCCAGGAATTCCCTGAGCTGGGTTAAGCTGGGGAAGGGATGGCCCAGGACAGAATCTTAAAATCAGTAGGTAGCTCCAGGATTGTAACCCAGAAAACAAAGGAGAGGGGCACTTTGCTTCGGGGCCTGGGCCTGATGGGAGCACCTGGGTTTGCTCTCCTGGCCTTGAACTTCTTTCCTCTGCCTTAGATCCCACAGCCAGCCAGTTCCCCACAACTGTGTCTTGTGTCCTCAGCAACGAGGAAGCACTTGAGTGTGAAGGTGAGTGGCTTCTCCAAGCACGGGGTGTCCCCAGGACTCTGGCACCTGGGGGTGTGTGTGGGAGTTTGCTTGAGCCCTGGTCACTTAGTCCAGTCTCCTGTGGGCCTTGGGATTCAGCTCTGCCTACTAGAAAACTAAAACCAATTTAATAGTTCTGCCTTTCAGAACATTGGCTAAGTATACGTAACATCGTGTGCTTATCATGAGCAGATAATGTTATTTTGTTCTTGCTTAAAAAAAAGCAATCTAGGCTCGGCGCCTATAGCTCAACCGGCTAAGGCGCCAGCCACGTACACCTAAGGTGGTGGGTTCAAATCCCCAGCCCAGACCCGCCAAACAACAATGACGGCTGCAACCAAAAAATAGCCGGGCGTTGTGGCGGGCGCCTGTGGTCCCAGCTACTTGGGAGGCGGAGGCAGGAGAATCGCTTGAGCCCAGGAGTTGGAGGTTGCTGTAAGCTGTAATGCCATTGCACTCTATCCAGGGGGACAGCTTGAGGCTCTGTCTCAAAAAAAAAAAAAAAAAGCAATCTACATTCATTGTAAAGGCTTTGCCAAGTAGAAATAAATATTAAAGGATTATTAAAGGATAAAGAAGAAGTAAAAATTAAAAATCACCCGTTACCTTTTGTGTTGATTTCCTCCCAGTACTTTTTAGTCATAGATATATACGCATGTATATATGGGGGATTGTTTGTACTTTGTTTTCCCTCGCTCCTTCCCTTTCTTTCATTTTATTTTAGAGACAGCGTAAGCTTCCTTTTTCTCTAAATTGGAATTTGATAAGTATATATGTACATTATGGTTTTCTTCCCAGTTTTTTTTCACTTGATCACATTGTAAGTATTTCTTATGAAGTAATATCCTTCAAAATATTACTTCCTAGTTCTCTGTTCTGTGATTATATCAGAAGTAGGCTGCCCATCCCTTGTCCCCACATGCCCTGACCTATGTTGTCCCCCTTCCCAGCCGCATCAGGAGAGGAATGTACTGTCTGCTTCCACCATGTTGCCAACACCCGCCTTGTCCCCTGTGGCCACAAGCACTTCTGCAGCTACTGTGCCTGGAAAGTCTTCAAGGACACGGCCAAGTGTCCCTTGTGTCGCTGGCAGATTGAGGCCCTGGCCCCTGCATGAGTCTCCCCTGCTCTGAGGACCAGCGTAGACTCATGAGAGGAGAAGGCTTCATGGTGTGGGCGGCAGGCTGGGCCTACGTCTGTGCCCACTCGTGGAGAGAGGAGTCAGCAGCAGAGAGAGGAAGGCAAGGATGGGCAGTGGCTGCTTCCCCCATGCTTTGTCCAACACAGATTTGGCCAGTGGAGCAAGAAGAAACTCCTGTGGCTCAAGTGGCTAAGGCGACAACCACATACACCTGAGCTGGGCGGGTTCAAATCCAGCCCGGGCCTGCCAAACAACAATGGCTGCAACCAAAAAATAGCCAGGTGTTGTGGCAGGTGTCTGTAATCCCAGCTACTTGGGAGGTGGAGGCAGGAGTCCAGCTACTTGGGAGGCGGAATCTCTTGAGTCCAGGAGTTGGAGGTTGCTGTGAGCCATGATGCCATTGTACTCTACCCAGGGTGACAGCTTGAGGCTCTGTTAAAAAAAAAAAAAAGAAAGAAAAGAAAAAAAGAAACTCCTTTTCCTGCCCATGCCAGAACTATCCATCTGATGTGATGCTTTGTTGAGGGAGGAGGTAGCCTAACCCCTCATTTTATAGCTAAACATACTTTTTATTCCCTTCACTCCATTTATGTTGATAACATCCGTGGTTTTCATTTTAGACTATTTTAGACAGGGGAAGTTAAGGTATCTACCTGTGTTCAGTGGCAACCCTGCACACCTGGGGTTTTAAAGAGCCTGGATCAGGAGCTGAGAGATAACCAAAGAGGAATGTGTACAGCCCATATGGAAGCTGGGGCACCTCCGACAAATCCCCTCTAACGTGGACCTGCGCTTACCTGCCCTGCCCCCCTTTCAGGGTAGCTGTGAGGTCCCGATGAGATCACGCATCTGAAGATAATTGAACACACAAAAGCACACTGTTGTCATTATGGTTATTTCCTTGCCATATTCTGAGATTTCAAAATAAAGTTTGTGTTTCATGAGTGATTTTGTAATGATTAGACTGTGTCCTCTCTGTGACAATCTCTGGGAGTGGGTGGAGCTGCGGACTCGTCAGGATGATGGACATTTGGGGATAGATATGCTTTTCTGTCCTCCCCAGACCCATCATCCAGGTGGACTGAGTCAGGCTCTTTTCAGCTGAGCACGTAAAGGATAGCGCTATAATCCCAACCCTCAAGTCCTGACCAGACTTAATTGTTGTCATTCTTGATTTTGGGGACTGCCTAGAGGCTCTGGCCCCTAACTAAAGGTAGAGATGGCCTGGGAGCCCATTTCAGCAGGTGTCTGTGGTGGGGACTAGCCATGCCTGTTTGCTGTGGTTTTAAATATTTTTTCCAATATAAAAAGACTCATAGTTTACCATTAATAGATACTTTATGAAAGAATTATTCGAGGAATCACCTCATAAGAAAGAAAAACCAAGAAAAATTAATATGATGCTGAGCAATAAAAGCAACAGGGTTGGAGTTTGAGGTTGCTGTGAGCTATGATGCCACAGACTCTACCAACAAAGTGAGACTCTGTCCTCAAAATGATTTGTGAGCACGCACCCCCATAATACACAAATTCCTTTTCTTAATAATAATATAGATGTAGCTCCTTAATGTTATAGTAGATATGTTAAAGTTCACAACAAAAACAAAAATTAGAACATAATGACTTTTACATGAATCTTTAGAAAAAATAAAACATACTGGGGCAGTGCCTGTGGCTCGGTGAGTAGGGTGCCAGCCCCATATACCGAGTTTGAACCTGGCCCCAGCCAAACTGCAACAAAAAATAGCCAGGTGTTGGCTCAGTACCTGTGGCTCAAATGGCTAAGGCACCAGCCACATACACCTGAGCTGGCGGGTTCGAATCCAGCC
>NW_003852543.1:3688999-3692157 GCF_000181295.1 Otolemur garnettii | reverse complement strand
TAAATGTTAATTGTAAAAAATATCAATAATAGTCTAAAATGAAAACCACAAATGTTATCAACACAAATGGAGTGAAGAGAATAAAAAGCATGTTTCGGGGTAAGAGAGAGGAGAGTAAGGGGACAGGGGAAGAGGGTAGAGGATTGGTAAGCTCTTAGCTAATGTGCACAATGTAAGGGTATACAGCACACCCCTGGAGGAAGTGCTCAACTAGAACTTGAACTTTACCTTAGAAATGCAAACAAAGTAATCTAATCATTTGTATGTACCCATTAGTCTGAAATAAAAAGTAAAAAGCATGTTAAGCTTCTTTTCTCATTAGGAAGAGGTTATTTTTTAGCAATGTAAATGGAAAAAAGTTTAATTTATATGTTGAAGAACATAAAAATAGATATAGAACACTATAAACAGAATACGTATATTTTAAACCATGTGAAAAATAATAGAACTTCAATTTCAGCAAATCTAACAAAATCAGGAAAGAGACTAAAAGGATACAAAGCAATGTATAATGTGCAACATCTGTAAATCACTGGGAGTTCATCCAGTGGCTATAAGAAACAAAGACCAATAACAGACTTGAATATTACAAAGCTGCAATTATTCTATAAATCAAAATAAAACATCAGAATGATAAAACAAAATAATGCATATGGGAATAAGTTCAAACACAGGTTCGAATGAGTTAAATTCACCTATTGATTGACAGGGATTTTTGATTTGAGTAAAAATAAATAAGTAAATAAAACCAAGAAGTGCAATCCAGTTAAATCCTGCTTAGAAGAAGTGCACATAAAACAAAACCCAAAAAGACTAAAAATAAAGAAAAAGATCAAGCAAATGCTAATAGTAGGCAAATAGGTTGTGGCAATCCTAGAGATCCCCCAAGAGACCATAAATGGAAAACACGCGGTCTTGCTGCACACAGGCAAATAGGAGATTGCTGATTCAGAAAGAACCCAGGCATCAGCCAAGTGGCCATACTCCCTGATGGGTTGAATTTTTGCTGTGTATAGTAGTACTGGACATTTCTGGTGTTAGAGTGAGACCACAGTTCTATACTTCTCAGATATTTTATTCCAGGCATGCAGGCAAGACTATCAAAATTTTGGCATATCTTACTCTAGCAGAGATTTCTTTGAGAGGAAATTGGTAGTACACTTGACATTTTAATATATTGAGAGAGATTGATGTAGTTGGGAGAGAGTGTGGGATAGTTTGATGGTAGATTCTTTTAAAACAAGCAATGAATAAATGGCAATCATTAATTTTGGGAAAATAAAAAAAGCAATGTAGGAAACGACTATTATAGTATTCACTTGTCTCAGCTTAGGTATAATAAGTATTTGTATAGTTATTAATGTATATGTTGACTATTGGTCCACCTAAATTACAATGTAGGATTTCATGGAAGGTGGAGGGATGGGACATGTGATGCATGCTGAGGAGATTGAGTAGACAGAGAATTAAATCCAACCATCCAGAGTGGGAAGTCTGTATCTAATTCCTAATACTGAAAACTCACAAAGGAGCAATATAGTGTGTCATTTATACATACAGAGGTCAATGTGAACAGAAGAGGTAGAAGTGGCTTCCCATAAGTGGGAGAGAAAATGGAGGATGGGATGAGGAATGAGGGCAGGGTCTACTGCTTTTATAACAAGCCTTGCAGAATTGTTTGGCTCCTTAAATTACTTGATTGTAATTTCAATACAAGTAAAACCTTTAGAAATTATAATAGGGTGGGGCGCAGTGCCTCATGTCTGTAACCCTACCACTTTGGGTTAGGTGAGTAGATTGCCTAAGGTCAGGATTTTGAGACCAGCCTGAACAAGAGTGAGACCCCCATCTCTAAAAAGTGGCTGAGTGTTGTGGTGGGTGCCTACAGTCCCAGCTACTTGGGAGGCTAAGGCAAGAAAATTGCTTGAGCCCAAGAGTTTAGGTTACTGTGAGCTAGGAGGCCGGAGCACTCTACAGAGGGTGACAAAAGTGAGACTCTGGCTCAAAAAAAAAAAAAAAAAAACTTTAAGAATATTAGAAGACCTTTGCAGTAACAAATGCTCTAGTGTCCAATCCCTCCCTTGGGTGTCATTGTTGTCAAGTAAGAAACTTGGATTTCCACCTGATTTGGCAGTAATAGGGCAGTACTCTCCACTCCCACCTTGGAATAATGTCAGAGGAGACCTGCTAAAACAGAAGATTTGAATAAGATCTAGTCTTATAAGGTAATACCCAAAATGTTCAGGATTCAACCAAAAATCACTCGTCATAGCAAGAATCAAAAAAATGTCAGCTTGAATGAGAAAAGGCAATCAAGAGATGCCAATATGAAGAGGATATAGTTGTTAAAATTATCTGAGGAGGATTTTCAAGCAGTCAACAAGCAATCATGAACCCAATTGAAATAAACAAAAAATCAAGACTCAGAAAAGAAATAGAAGACACTGAAAAAGATGATATGGAAGTTTTAGAACTGAAAATTATAACAACTGAAACAAAAAACTCAGCAAACTTGAAGAGAGAACAATAGAAACTACCCAATATCAATAACAACAATAAAACATCGACTGAAAAAAAATTGAACAGAGACTCAGTGGGGCTATACACCTGTGGGGCTATAACTAAAGAGCTAATGTTTGTGTCATTGGACTTTCTGGACAGAGAGGAAGGAAAGGCGGAGTGAAAAACAATTTGAACACATGGCTAAAAATTCTCCAAATTTGGCAGAGTATTCATAAATCTATAGATTTAAGAAGCTAAACCGACCCCAAACAAGATTATTCTTCCAAAATCCATGCTGAGACATAGCATAATCAAACTTCTGAAAACAAAGACAAAGAAAACATTTTCAAAGCAGTCAGAGAAAAATGAAGGATTACCTTCAGGGAAAAAACAATGTGAAAGACTGCAGAGTTCTCATCAGAAACCACAGAGGCGGCTTGGTGCCTGTGGCTCAAGTGGCTAAGGTGCCAGCCACAAACACCTAAGGTGGAGGGTTCGAATCCAGCCTGGGCCTGCCAAAACAACAATGATGGCTGCAACCAAAAAATAGCCAGGCTCAATAAAAAAAAGAAAGAAAGAAAAGAAAAAAGAAAAAAGAAACCACAAAGGCCAGAAGGAAGTATCATAATATTTTCCAAGTGCTAGAAAATAAAAAC
>NW_003852543.1:3687632-3688708 GCF_000181295.1 Otolemur garnettii | reverse complement strand
GCCACAGGCACTGAGCCGAAATCCATAATTCTACATCCAAATTATCCTTCAGGAATGAAGAGGACATTAAGATCCTTTCTGATGAAGGAAGACTTATAAATGTCACCAGCAGAACTAAAGGCATGGTGGTACCCGCCTGTAGTCTCAACTACTCAAGAGCCTGAAGTAGGAGGATCACTTGAGCCCGGGAGTTTGAGATGTGCGGTGAGCTATGATGATGCCACTGCACTCTTGCCTAGAGCAGGCAACACAGCAAGACCCTGTTTCTCTCCATCTCCCAAAGAGAAAATATAGTAGGAGATATATTTGACCTTAATTTTGTAGTGGTGGCCTTTTATTACAAGATATAAAATACATGTCAAAGCCGGACTCAGTGCCTCACACCTGTAATCCTAGCACTCTTGAAGGCCAAGGCAGTTGGATTGCTTGAGCTGACAAGTTCAAGACCAGCCTGAGTAGAGTGAGACCCTGTCTCTACTAAAAATGAAAAACTGAGGCAAGAGGATCTCTTGAGCCCAAGAATTTGAGGTTGCTGTGACTATGACACCACAGCACTCTACCAAGGGAAACAAAGTGAGACTTTGTCTCAAAACAAACAACCCCCCCCCAAAATACAAGTCATACCCTGCACACTGGATAGATTATCCATGCAGAGAATCAAGCAAACATCAGATTCAACTATACTTTAGACCAGTGGTTCTCAACCTGTGGGTCACAACCCACAGGAACTGTATTAAAGGCTCATGGCATTAGGATGGGTGAGAACCACTGCTTTAGGCCAAATGGATCTAATAGGCATATACAGAACATTTCATTCAACAGCAGCAGAATACACCTTTTTCACAAGTATACACAGAACATTCTTCAAGACGGATCACATGTTAGGTCACAAAACAAGCCTTGACAAACTTAGGAAGACTGAAATAATATCAAATATCTTTTCTGATAAAATGATATAAAGCTGGAAATCAACACCAGGAGGAAACCTGGAAAATTCACAAATATCTGGGAATTAAACAACAAACTCCTGAACAACCAGTGGTCAAAAAAGCAATCAACAGGAAATTAAAAAAAAA
>NW_003852543.1:3681127-3686220 GCF_000181295.1 Otolemur garnettii | reverse complement strand
AAAAAAAAAAGCGAGAAACTGCCTTTGATCCCAGAAGGGCCTTTTTGTGGTTTGTGAATGAGTATCTGTTGTGCAGAAAGCCCAGCCGCTGAACTAACACCAGTTTATGCTTCTACTGAGCAGTGCCCTGACTTTCTTGCATAAAAACCAGATCAACCACCGAGATCTTAAGCCTGATAACATTCTGATTTCTCAAAGCAGGTTGAATGCCAGTGACTTGGAGCGTGGCCAATTTTGATCTAAGTAAAGTTTGTTCAGCCTCTGGGCAGAACCCAGAGGAATCCGTCAGTGTAAACAAGCGTTTCCTTTCCACAGCATGTGGAACAGATTACTTCATGGCTCCTGAAGCGTGGGAAGGACATCACAAAGCAAAAGCTGACATCTTTGCTCTTGGGATTATCATCTGGGCAACGCTGGAAAGGATCACATTCATGGACCCAGAGACAAAGAAGGAATTCCTGGGGAATTATGTAAAACAAAGAACTGAGATCCTGCCTGTTGGGGAAGCTCTTCTGGAAAATCCCAGAATGGAACTTCTTATTCCCTTGAAGAAAAAGTCTGAATGGGTGAATGAAATAACTGATTAAGGAAATGCTGGCTGCCAATGCTCAAGATCATCTAGATACTTTTGAACTAGAACTCAGATTAGTACCAGTTGTGTTTGAAGATAGCAGCTGGGAAACGTGACACATATTATTTGCAAATATCTTGGATGATGTGCTGCTTCTTGCCCCCAAGAGGTGTGTCACACACAGTGTGCAACCTTATGTGGCTGAAAAAGAATATAAAAAGCTAAACTCGGGCAGTGCCTGTGGCTTAGTGAGTAGGGCTCCAGCCCCATATGACGGTGGCGGGTTCAAACCTGGTCCTGGCCAAATTGCAGCAAAAAAATAGCCGGGCGTTGTGGTGGGCGCCTGTAGTCCCAGCTACTTGGGAGGCTGAGGCAAGAGAGTCGCCTAAGGCCAAGAGCTGGAGGTTGCTGTGAGCTCTGATGCCACAGCACTCTACCGAGGGCGATAAAGTGAGACCCCGTCTCTGAAAAAAAAAAAAGAAGCTAAACTCAGTGGAGCCCATAGCTCAATGGGTAGGGCGCTGCCACATACACCGAAGCTAGTGGGTTTGACCCTGGCCCAGGCCAGCTAAAACAACAATGAGAACTGTAGCAAAAAAATAGCCAGGCGTTGTGGTGGGCACCCATAGTCCCAGCTACTTGAGAGTCTGAGGCAAGAGAATCGCTTAAGCCCAAGAGTTTGAGGTTGCTGTGAGCTGTGATGCCATAGCACTCTACCCAGGGCAACATAGTGAGACTGTCTCAAAACAAAAAAAAAGCTAAACTCCACCTTGTAAGGGTTTAGATTTTATTGTGGGGTGGTTTTTTCCTCATTTTTCTTAAATCCAAGCTGGTCATTTTATTAGTATGTTCCAAACATATATTACTGATGTGGTTGTAAATTTTTTTGGAATGATTATGGATAGAAGTTTGGCAGGAAAATTCTCTAACAGCCAAAAAAAGATGAGGTCTAGTTTTTTTGTTTTGTTTTGTTTTGAGAAAGAGTTTCACTGTGTCGCCCTTGGTAGAGTGCTGTTGCGTCACAGCTCACAGCAACCTCAAACTCTTGGGCTTAAGCGATTCTCTTGCCTCAGCCTCCCAAGTAGCTGGGACTACAGGCGCCTGCCACAACGCCCAGCTACTTTTTGTTGCAGCTGTCATTGTTGATTTTAGCTGACCCGGGCTGGGTTCAAACCTGCCAGCCTCGGTATATGTGACTGGTGCCCTACCCACTGAGCTACGGGCATCACCCAAGAAGTCTAGTTTTCTGGAAATATGTTTCTAAGTATTTTAGACATTCCTCATCAGTATCAGGAATTTCTGTGAAAGAAGAAGTTTGCATGCTGGTAATGCAAACTTTGAAACTTTGTAAAGGAAACGTATATGTATATATTTATGTATATGTAAATGTATATATATGAATATGTGCTTTTTGCATTCCGTATAAAGAAAACACTACTCTGTTACATTATTTGATGTAGATTCAGGTTTTTGAGGTTTGCTGGTGAAATCAGTAATGAAAAATAGAAGAAGCTTCCCTCATTTTCCTACCATGGCCCTCCCTCTAATTAAATCATATTAAGTATTTTTGTAATGTTATATATAGCTTTTTTTAAAAAGGCATCATTTTAGAAGGTCTACAATGACCTGATTAAACATAAATGAAATAAAGTAATCCAAGGCTGCTGAAGTACGTTTGAGCTCCCAGTGCTCTCTAACTGCAAGAGTTGAATTAGTCACGCAGTCATAGGGTAGCATTTGGCAAGGACAGCGGTGAGTCAGCCAAACTTTGTTTAGGTGGCTGAGCATTTATTTATCTAATTAAACCACTGCATTGGGACATAGCTGCACTTGAACTTTTATAATCTGATATGAATCTGAACACAGGATACTTCTGTTTCTGGAAACTTGGTATATATGAACTATAATACTTGATATATTAACTTTTGGTTTCAAGACTTTGTTGTTAAGCCTCAACATAAAGTTGCCTACCCTGATATGTCTCTTGTTGAATCACTAGAGTTCCTTTTTTTTTGTTATTAAATCATAGCTATGTACATTAATACAATCACGGGGTACAATGTGCTGGTTTTATATACAATTTGAAATATTTTCATCAAACTGGTTAACATAGCCTTCAAGGCATTTTCATAGTTATTGTGTTAAGACATTTATATTTTGCAGCCCAATTCATAATTGCCAGGTCATGGAAGAAGCCCAAGTGCCCACTGATCCACGAATGGATCAATAAACTGTGGTATATGTACACCATGGAATACTATGCAGCCCTAAAGAAAATGGAGACTTTACCTCCTTCATGTTTACATGGATGGAACTGGAACATGTTCTTCTTAGCAAAGTATCACAGGAATGGAAGAAAAAGTATCCAATGTACACAGCCCTTTTATGAAACTAATTTATAGCTCTCAAATGAAAGCTACAACTTAATTCTAGCCTAAGAATATGGGGAGTGGGTGGGTAAGGGGAGGGGAGAAGGGCGGCTGGGTGGTGGGAGGGTGACTGGAAAGATCACCTATATGGTCTGTCTAACAAGGGTATAAGTGAACTTTTCTAGAACTAGAGTATAAATGTTTTGACACAATGACTAAGTAAATGACATGAAATCTATGTTAACCAGCTTGATGAAAGTATTTCAAATTGTATATGAAAACACTAAATTGTACCCCATGTTTGCATTAATGTATACAGCTGTCATTTAATAAAAAAAAAAAAAGAAAAAAAGACATTTATATTCTACACTTAGTAAATTTCACATGTACCCTTGTAAGATGCACCATAGGTGTGGCCCCACCAATTACCCTCCCTCCCCTCCCTCTCCCTTGCCCCTTCTTCTTGGGCTATAATTGGGTTATAGCTTACACCTGAAATCTATAAATTGGTTTCATAGTAGGGCTGAGTGCATTGGATACTTTTTCTTCTAGAGTTCCTTTCTTTTTGGCACTGATGGAATTTTGTCTTGTCTAATCTAAATGTTGATCTTCTTTTTCTTTTTCTTTTTTTTTGAGACAGGAGCCTCAAGCTGTCCCCCTGGGTAGAGTGCCGTGGTATTACAGCTCACAGCAACCTCCAACTCCTGGGCTCAAGCGAGTCTTCTGCCTCAGCCTCCCGAGTAGCTGGGACTACAGGTGCCCGCCACAACGTCTGGCTATTTTTTGGTTGCAGCCATCATTGTTGTTTGGCGGGTCGGGCTGGATTCGAACCTGCCACCTTGGGTGTATGTGGCTGGCGCCTTAGCCACTTGAGCCACAGGCGCTGAGCCTGATCTTCTTTTTCTAAAGAGAGAATACTGGGAATTCTGGGAAGACGGCTGCTTCGTAGCAACCCTTGCCTTGGCAGAGGCTCCTGAGCAGAGGAAGAAGAACTGGATGGAATTGGACTCTATGAAGCCAAAGGTGGGGAGCTGAGCCAAGAAAGAAGTTAAAGAAGCTGTAACTCCTAGGGAGCATTCAAGAAAACAAATTACAGGTACAAAGCCTATTGACTAGAGTACGGAAACCCCTCCCCCAAGCAGGGGACCTGCCACAGGCTATCTTCGAATGAACAGGGAACAAAAGACCTCTTATTTTACCTCACTGGAGAGAGATGCTAAACTCTAGGTCTCTTTCTCCAGGGAGGTCCCACCATGAACCTAGACACCACCCTGCCATGCATAAAATTGAACAGACATTTTCCCCCACAAGTCCAAACTCCCAGTCTACCCTTCCCCCTGGCATGGCGGTCTGAAGTTCTGCACCCTGCAGAGCATAGAGTGTTTGGTCTTGTCCTGACAGAACTGGGCATAGTGTGGATTGTCAACCATCAGGATGGAATCTGTGACTAACGGGGAAGAAAGAGGGTATAGGAAGAAAGGGACACTTGGCAGAAGCACAAGCAGTCCCTGGTTATGACTATGCCCAGCTAGTGGTGGTGTTTACCCTCGGTATGGGTGTGTCTGGTGGGTTGGGGTGCAGAACCCCCAGCTCTGATGGCACCCATAGCCGGAGAGTGGTTGCCCCATTGGGTCTGCGTGTAGAGGCTTGCTAGGCATGGACTGAGACCTGAGAGCAAGGGCGTGGTCCCCTGATTCCAACAGAACCCTCAAGCAGTGGCTTGCTGGGTATGAACCAAGACCTGAGGGTTAGGGCATGATCCCCTGTCTCCAGCAAGGCTGGTGGGCAGAGGCTCACCAGGTGAAGTCTGAGACTTGTAGGTGGGGTGCAATGCCCTGACTCTAACAGAGCCTGTGAACAGGGGCTTGCCAGGCAGTGGACTGAGATTGGCAGGCAGGGGCATGGTCCCCTGACTCCAACTGGTCTGGCAAGCAGAGGCTACCTGGGTGTGGACTGTGGGAATTTACCTAACAAAGGACGCAAAAGATCTCTATAAAGAGAACTATGAAACTCTGAGAAAAGAAATAGCTGAAGATGTTAACAAATGGAAAAACACACCATGCTCATGGCTGGGAAGAATCAACATTGGTAAAATGTTCATACTACCCAAAGCAATATACAGATTTAATGCAATCCCTATTAAAGCACCATTG
>NW_003852543.1:3678612-3681107 GCF_000181295.1 Otolemur garnettii | reverse complement strand
CTATTAAAGCACCATTGTTATACTTTAAAGAACTTGAAAAAATAGTACTTCATTTTATATGGAATCAGAAAAAACCTCAAATAGCAAATACATTACTCAGAAATAAGAACAAATCAGGAGGTATCACGTTACCAGACTTCAGGCTATACTATAAATTGATAGTGATCAAAAAACATGGTACTGGCACAAAAACAGAGTGGTAGATTTATGGAACAGAATAGAGAATCAAAAGATGAACTCCGCTACTTATCATCATTTGATCTTCGACAAGCCTATCAAAAATATTCAGTGGGGGAAAGACTTCCTATTTAACAAATGGTGCTGGGTGAACTGGCTGGCAATCTGTAGAAGACTGAAACTGGAACCCCACCTTTCACCATTAACACAAATAGATTCTCACTGGATAAAAGATTTAAACTTAAGATATAAAACTATAAAAATACTAGAAGAGAGTGTGGGGAAAACACTTGAAGAAATTGGCCTGGGAGAATATTATATGAGGAGGACCCCCCAGGCAATTGAAGCAACACCAAAAATGCATGACTGGGATCTGATCAAACTAAAAAGCTTTTGCACAGCCAAGAGCACAGTAAGTAAAGCAAACAGACAACCTTTAGAATGGGAGAGGATTTTTGCAGGTTATGCTTCCGACAAAGGTCAGATAACTAGAATCTACAGAGAACTCAAACTAATCAATAAGAAAATAAGAAATAACTCCATTTCTATGTGGGCAAGAGACTTAACAGAAACTTCTCTGATGAAGACAGGTGCATGGCCTACAAACATATGAAAAAATGCTCATCATCCTTAATCATCAGAGAAATGCAAAACAAAACTACTTTGAGATATCATCTAACTCCAGTAAGATTAGCCCACATCACAAAATCCCCAAACTACAGATGTTGGTGTGGATGCGGAGAGAAGAGAACGCTTGTACACTGCTGGTGCGAATGCAAAGTAATATGACCTTTTTGGAAAGAAGTTTGGAGAACACTTAAGGAACTAAAAGTAGACATACTGTTCAATCCTGCGATTCCTCTACTAGGTATATACCCAGATGATCAAAAATTATTTTACAACAAAGACATTTGCACCAGAATGTTTATTGCAGCCCAATTCATGATAGCCAAGAAATGCAAACAGCCCAAGTGCCCATCAACCCATGAATGGATTAAAAAATTGTAGTATATGTACACCATGGAATACTATGCAGCTATAAAAAGATGGAGACCTCACATCTTTTATGTTTACCTGGATGGAGCTAGAACATATTCTTCTTAGGAAAGTATCTCAAGAATGGAAAACAAAGTACCCAATGTACTCAATACTACTATGAAATCAGTATATAAGCACCTACACACTCATATGAATGGTAAAACATAACTATAGTCCAGAAAGTAGAAGGGAAGAGGAGAGAGAGGGGAGGGGAAGGAGGATATGGGAGGAAGGAGGGCATGTGGGGGGACTTCACCTAATGTGCATGATGCAATGGTACATTTCAAAACTATTAAGAAATGAATATAATTGTGATGGATGTGTTAGTTCAATGTAAGCATTTCACATTGTATATTGAAGCAGTACCCTGAACCCATCAATGCATCAAGGTACAAAGTTATGATTTAATAAAAAATAATAATAATAAAATAAAGAGATAATACTTACAGTGTGGCAAATGGGTAAAATGCTGTTACAACAATTACTTTTCAAGTATAAAAGTTATTGATTTCATACAATCATTTGGTATGGTCTATGTCAAACACAAATAGACCGTTATTTCTCTGGAAGTTAAATTTTAACTTTATATCGTTGTCTCCCATTTGTTTTCCTGTAAATGCAGATAGTTAAAGTCTAAGGAAAGAATGCTTTCCTAAAACAAAATATTAACCTTTACATTAAACAGACTTTATGCTGTATCTAGGTTAATCTTCATAAAGCTCTAAAATCTTTGGTCAAAAGTAAAATAAAATAGTATTAGCATATTAAATTATTGACAGTTTGCATAATCTCAGTTTTTTTGAACTTCTACAACTTTTGGAATATTGCTATCATAATTTTTCCCCATTTAAAATGTGTTCAGAGGACCATAGAAAGTAAACATTACAATAAAATGGTAACACCTAAAATTTCTAGCCTATGTGTTATTTGATCTGAAAGTTTAAAATTTGGACTGAATGGTTTTATTGAAATAAAGCCTCTTAAAATGAAAAATCTTATACCTTTACCATCATTCTTGAGCTTACATAAGGATTCTTTAGAAATTAGAGGTGGAGGCTTGGTGCCTGTGGCTCAAGCAGCTAAGGCGCCAGCCACGTACACCTAAGGTGATGGGTTTGAATCCAGCCCGGACCCGCCAAACAACCATAATGGCTGCAACCAAAAAATAGCCAGGCATTGTGGCGGGCACCTGTGGTCCTAGCTACTTGGGAGGCGGAGGCAGGAGACTCACTTGAGCCCAGGAGTTGGAGGTTGCTGTGAGCAGTGAAGCCATAGCACTC
>NW_003852543.1:3675387-3678166 GCF_000181295.1 Otolemur garnettii | reverse complement strand
ACAGCTCATAGCAACCTCCAACTCCTGGGCTCAAGCGAGTCTCCTGCCTCCACCTCCCAAGTAGCTGGGACCACAGGCGCCCACCACAATGCCATCTTTGTTGTTGGTCGCAGCCGTCATTGTTGTTTGGCAGGCCCGGGCTGGATTCGAACCCTCCAGCTCAGGTGTACGTGGCTGACGCCTTAGCCGCTTGAGCCACAGGTGCCGAGCCAAGTCCTTGTATTTTTAAATAGCTTGTGATACCAAGCAAAATAAATTCTTCTTTCTTCTTTCACTCAAAGGTATTTATCCCTGCATGCTCAGCAATAAAGGTCATTTGATAAAATGACAATTAAAAAATGGCATTTAGGCTCGGCGTCTGTAGCACAGTGGTTATGGCATTGGCCACATACACCCAAGGCTGGCAGGTTGGAACCCGGCCTGGGCCAGCTAAACAACAATGGCAACTGCAACAAAAAAAATAGCCAGGCATTGTGGTGGGCGCCTGTAGTCTCAGCTACTTGGGAGGCTGCAGCAAGAGAATCTCTTAAGCCCAAAAGTTTAAAGTTGCCGTGAGCTGCGACAGCACAGTACTCTACCCAGAGTAGCATAGTGAGACTCTGTCTCAAAAACAAAACAAAACAAAACATGGGCAGCACCTGTGGCTCAGTGAGTAGGGTGCCAGCCCCATATACCGAGGATGGCAGGTTCAAACCCAGCCCCAGCCAAACTGCAACAACAACACAACAACAACAAAATAGCCAAGTGTTGTGGCAGGCGCCTGTAGTCCCAGCCACTTGGGAGGCTGAGGCAAGAGAATCACCTAAACCCAAGAGCTGGAGGTTGCTGTGAGCTGTGACATCATTGCACTCTACTTAGGGCGACAAAGTGAGACTCCATTTCTTAAAAAAAAGGGCTCAGCACCTGTGGCTCAAGTGGCTAAAACGCCAGCCATGTACACCCAAGGTGGCGGGTTCAAATCCAGCCCGGGCCGCCAAACAACAATGATGGCTGCAACCAAAAAAAAAAGCCGGGCATTGTGACGGGTGCCTGTGGTCCCAGCTACTTGGGAAGCTGAGGCAGGAGACTCGCTTGAGCCCAGGAGTTGGAGGTTGCTGTGAGCTGTGATGCTATGGCACTCTACCCAGGGGGACAGCTTGAGGCTCTGTCTCAAAAAAAAAAAAAAAAAAAAAAAAAGAAAGAAAGAAAAAGAAAGAAATCATCCAAATTGAAAAGGGAGAATTAAAGTCATCTGTTTGCAGATGACTTGATCTTATATATAGAAAACCCTAAAGACACCACTAGAAAACTATTGGAACTAATAAATGAGTTTAGTAAAAAAAGTCAACATACAAAAATCAGTTGTGTTTCTGTACACTAACAATGAACTAGCTGCAAAAGAAATAATCCCATTTATAATAGTGTCAAAAAGAGTAAAATACTTAGGAATAAATTTAAGGAAGTGAAAGATTTGTGTACTGAAAACTATAAAATATTAATAAAAGAAACTTAAAAAGATACAAACATATGGAAAGATATCCAGTGTTTTTGGATTAGAAAAATTAGTATTGTTAACATGTTAATAACAACTCAATCTACAGATTCCCTGTTCTGACTTCAGGTAATCTGGATTCTTCAATTCTTTCCCGTTCTGCCTTTTCTTCCAGGGTTGCTTTTGGGGTCCAGTAATTTCTATTTCAGAGCCCTCAGACATAGTTCTCGATCTTTTCGTTTTACAGACGCTCACGTTGCTTGTGTCCGTATTTAACTCTGTCACCTGGACATTGTCTTCTTTCTTCATTTGGCCTTTCACCTTCCTTTTCTTTTTCTCTTCCTCAGCTATTCTTAAGGATGGAATAGGCTTATTTTTTACTGTCCTAGGAAATAAGCTAGGTGTGCTTGGTGCTTCCTCTGGTGAGTTGTTAAGAAACTCAGTAGCATTAGCTGCTTGTTCTCTTGTTTCAAATTCCACCAAGACGAATCCCTTGGGACCTCCGGTAGTCTAATAACATGGTATACTTACGTATTCACAACATCACCACATTTCCCAAATACTCTTTCAATCCAGCTGTGATTAACATTTAGAGAAGTAACTCCACTCCCCATACATTGTCTGTTCATCCTTATCCTTTGGTCTTTCACTCAGAGGCTTTTTTTCCCTTCTAATTCTGGTGCCTTCTATTAAATAATAGATAATAAATCCAGCTCTATAACAGCTGACTTTTTAAAGCTCTGGTTATTATCTTCCAGTAAGTAATCTTTTCATTTTGTTTAAAGAAATGAGAAGTGATACAGAAGCATATCCATATCTAGATTTTTCTATCTGCTCTCGAAGAAATCTATTCTTGTAGAAGATTTGCATGCCCAAACCAGAAGTCTGCTTGTGTAGCAGTATCTTCAAGCACCTGCTCTCCTCGAGGCCATTTCTTCTTTTCTACTTCCTTTTTCTTTTCAGTGCTTTCTTTTTTTGCTGCCTTTTCTTGATTTGTACTTTAGTTTCCATTCTCCATTCGACCATTCAGTTCCCAAAACACAGGGTCCAGTACTGTGTCCTCCAACCCTCCCAGTCTTCTGATCCTAGTAGTCATGGTTACTTCCCTGTCGTACAATGAGCCACCGAAAGTGTGTGATATATATACAGAGGATGCCAAAAGAACGTATACACATTTTAAGGAAGTAAAAAGTATATTAAATTTGTAATACTCAAGTAACATTTGACTTCTGCAATTAAAAGAGATACTCAATGTGACTTGTATTCTTTTTTTATTGGTACATATTGGGTACTACATTTTTTTTTTTT
>NW_003852543.1:3668518-3675267 GCF_000181295.1 Otolemur garnettii | reverse complement strand
AGCTCACAGCAAAGTGATTCTCTTGCCTCAGCCTCCCAAGTAGCTGGGACTACAGGCACCTGCCACAATGCCTGGCTATTTTTTTAAGAGACAAGGTCTGGCTCTGGCTCAGGCTGGTCTCGAATCTATGAGCTCAGGTAATCCACTAGCCTCGGCTTCTCGGAGTGCTAGGATTACAGGCATGAGCCACTGCACCTGGCCTAGCTACTACATTTTTAATACAGTTTATTATTTTCTTAAAATGTGCATTACTTTTTTTATCCTCCCTGTGTAGATATATGAATATGTTTTAGCCCTAAAAAGGGAATGCTGCCATTTACAACAACGTGGATAAATTTGGAGGATGTTAAGTGAAATAAGCTAGGCACAGAAAGACAAATCCTACATGATCTTACTTATACGTGGGATCTAAAAAATGTTGAGCTGGCTCGGTGCCCATAGCACAGTGGTTATGGCTCTGGCCACATACATCGAGGCTAGCAGGTTTGAACTCGGCCCAGGCCAGCTAAACAACAATGACAACTGCAACAAAAAATAGCCAGGCATTGTGGCAGTTGCTGTGAGCTGTGACACCACAGTATTCTACGGAGGGTGACATAGTGAGACTGTCTCAAAAATAAATAAATAAATAAAGTTGAACTCACAGAAACGGAAAGTAAAGGAATGGTTGTTAGGGGCTGGGAGATAATAGGGGAAATAGGAAAATGTTGATCAAAGGGTACAAAGATGAATAAGTTCTATAGGCCTCATGTACAGCATGGTGACTATAGTTAATAATAATATATACTTGAAATTTACCAGGAGAGAAGATTTAAAGGGTTCTCGCCACATCCATAAAATTGTGACTATGTGAGGTGATGGATAAGTAAGCTTGATGATGGTAATGATGTCACAATTTATACATATGTATCTAAAAATCACATTGTACACCTTAAATGTATACAATTTTTTACCTGTTAATTATAGCTCAATAAAGCTAAGAAATAAAGACATGTATTTTCAAAAAGTCATAAGTTGAATTACATACAAACAAAAAAGCTTCTGTATGACAAAAGATACTATAAATAAAACTAAAGAGAAAGATAGGAGATGGGAAGTAGAGACTTTTACCATATATAACAGAGAATGGAGCATTGATGTTGAAATGTGGAAAGCACTCACACCTACCATCAGTGGGAAAAACCCAAATAGCTCCCAATGATAGTGCCCAAGATCACATTCAGGGAAATCAGTCCATGTGGCCAATAAACAAACATGCAAATAGATTATACCAGGGTCTGAAAAGTGCAAATTAATGCAATAAGAAGATACCACTGGAATAGAAATTGATTGGATGGTGAATTTTAGTTAGAAAAATTTTTCACTATGATTCAGTACAAGGCAAGGATGCCCACTCTTGCACTCCCTTCAACACAGTACAGCAAGAGTAGTCAGATAAGAAAAAGAAGCACAGGCACCATGGCACAGTGGTTACGGTGCCAGCCACATACACTGAGGGTGGCGGGCTCGAACCTGGTCTGGACCAGCTAAACAACAATGACAACTGCAACAAAAATTAGCCAGGCGTTGTGGCAGGTGCCTGTAGTCCCAGCTACTTGGGAGGCTGAGGCAAGAGAATTGCTTAAGCCTAAGAGTTTGAGGTTGCTGTGAGCTGTGACACCACAGCACTCTACCGAGGGCAACATACTGAGACTCTATCTCAAAAAAAAAAAGGACAAGACAAAGAAACACAAAGCATCCAAATCAGAAAGAAAGAAAGAAAATTATCTCTGTTTGTTTATGATACAATCCTATAAACAAGAAACACCATAGATTTTACACACAAAACAAACTCTTGGAACTAATAAACCAATTCAATGAAGTTGCAGGGTACAGAATCAACATACAAAAATCTGTTAATATTTTTATATACAAACAGCCACCTCACAGAAAGGAAATCAAAAAACCAATCCCTTTACAATAGAATTTTAAAAAATAAAATACCCAGGAATAAATTTATCCAAGGAGGTGAAACGTTTGTGCACTCCAAACTATAAATCTCTGATAAAAGAAATTGAGGAAGACACAAATAAAAGGAAAGGTATCTGATGCTCACAGATAGGAAGAATTGAGAATGTCCATAGTACCCAAAACAACCTACAGATTCAATGTGTTCCCTATCAAAATCACAATGACATTCTTCACGTAGATACAGAAAAATAGTCCTAAAGTTTGTATGGAACTTTAAAAGACCCCGAATAGCCACAACAATTCTGAGAACGAAAAACCAAACTGCCTGACTTAAAAGTATATTACAAACCTATAGTAATCAAATCGTACGGTACTGGCATAAAAACAGACATAGACCAATGAAACAGAAAAGAGTCCAAAAATAAATCCAACAAATTTCTGATAAGGGCAGTGAGGGGCCACAATGGAGAAAGGGTATTCTCTTCAATAAATTGTGTAAGGGAGGGGTGGCACCTGTGGTTCAGTGGGTAGGGCGCCAGCCCCATATACCAAGACTGGCGGGTTCAAATCCAGCCCCGGCCAAACTACAACCAAAAAATAGCTGGGTGTTGTGGCGGGTGCCTGTAGTCCCAGCTATTCGGGAGGCTGAGGCAAGAGAATCGCCTAAGCCCAGGAGTTGGAGGTTGCTGTGAGCTATGTGATGCCACGGCACTCTACTGAGGGCAATAAGGTGAGACTGTCTCTACAACCATTGCACAATGTGTACATACACATCAATATGTAAATAAAATAGAGTAAAAGGAATAAATACAAGATATATGTTAAAAAAAAAAATTAAACAGCATCCAGTCCTGTTGGCTGCAGTATCATATTAGATATATATAACCCTGCCTGCCTAATTTTTCCTATTTTTCTGTAGAGAAAGAGTGGGGGTTGGGGGTTGTGTGTGTGTGTGTGTGGCAGTGTCTTGCTCTTGCTCAGGCTGGTCTCTAACTCCTGAGCTCAAGTGATCCTCCCACCTAGGCCTTCCAAAGTGCTAGGATTATAGGTGTGGGCCACTTCCCTGGCTGAGATTTCTTTTAATTTTTATACAATGATAATGAATTTACATATTGGTTAAAGAACCTAAAAAAGAGTTGCTTTTGGAGAAAGTCTTGTGGTCCCTTAAAAACTTAAACACCAAAGGAACACATGACCCAGTAATTCTAATGCTGAATATATACCCAAGTTAACTGAAAATGAGAGAGAATACCAGAGAAGGGCGAGGTCCCTGAGAACAGGTTTTCTCAGGGAGACCACGAGGATGCACCTGCAGGGCCCTCTCCATGGTGACTCAGCTCTTGGGAATTTATAGGCTTAACTTTCTGGAACTTGGAAATTTCCAAGTTCTGTGAAATCCTATAGTTCTGTAGGGGCTGGAGTAGTATCTCCCGCTTGATTCAAACTGGCCAATGGGAAGGGTACCTGTGGGGTGAAACTTTTTGACTGTCAATAAAAAGAAAAAGACCAAGCCAGTCAGGGAGCGTGGCCATTTGGAAATCTATGCCGAAAGCTCCCGGCCGATGAATAAAGCCCTTCCTCTTATAACTATGGTGTTTGGGTGCTCTTTCTCTCTGTTGGGCCTCGTCTTCCTGCAACAAAAACAGGTCCATACTTGCAACAAAAACATGTCCAAAACTTGTACATGAATGTTGATAGAAGATTATTCATAATAGCCTAAAGTGGAAACGATGACTCAACTTGTGCATCAGCTGACGCATGAATAAACAAAATGTGGTATGTCTCTGCAATGGAATTTTTTGTTTTAGAGATGGGGTCTGGCTGCGTTGCCCAGGCTGGAATACCGTGGCCATTCATAGGCCTTACAGTATACTACAGCCTGGATCCTCCTGGGCTCAGCCTTCCAAGCAGCTGGGACTACAGAGGTGCCATCATGCCTGGCTCCTCCTTCAATGGAATCTTATTCAGCCATTAAAAAAGAATAAAGTGCTGATTCATGCTACATGATGAGCCTTGAAACCGTTATGCTGAGAGAAGGAAGCTAGTCACAAACACCACGGACAGCTCATATGATTCCATTCAAAGGAAATGTCCAGAATAGACAAATCTAGAAACAGAAAGTAAATTAATGGGTTCCAGGAGCTGGGAAGAGGTAGAGATGAGGAGTGACAACTAAGGGGCATGGAGTTTCTTTTAGGGATGAGAAAAATATTCTAAAATTAATTATGCTGGTGATAGCACAACTCTGAGAATATAAAACTATTGAACTGCACATTTTAAAATGGTGAATACTATGATAATGTGAATTATATCTCAGTTAAAAAGTTATCCAACAAAACAAAACAAAACCACTCCGCAATAGAAGAATAAAGTGGAGGTGAGAAAAACAAACAACAAAACTAACAAAGAAGAAGCAGGAGAAGGAGAAAGGAAGGGGAAAGGGAAAGGCAAAGGAGGCTCAGCGCTTGTAGCTCAGCGGCTAGGGCGCCAGCCACATACACTGGAGCTGGGGGTTTGAATCCAGCCCAGGCCTGTCAAACAACAATGACAACTACAACCAAAAAATAGCTGGGTTGGACGGTGCCTGTGGCTCAAGGAGTAGGGCGCAGGCCCCATATACCGGGGGTGGTGGGTTCAAGCCCTGCCCAGCCAAAAATGCAAAAAAAAAAAAAAAAATAGCCGGGTGTTGTAACGGGCGCCTGTAATCCCAGCTACTTGGGAGGCTGAAGCAAGAGAATTGCTTAAGCCCAAGAGTTTGAGTTTGCTGTGAGCCGTGACACCCCAGCACTCTACCGAGGGCGACATAATGAGACTGTCTCAGAATAAATAAATAAATAAAATAAAATAAAATAAAAAGAAAGGAAATGAAAGAAGAAAAAAAAGGAAGGCACCTGGGAGCGGGAACAGCTTGAAGAGGAGGCACTCTTTGAACTGGTCTTACAGGGCATTTAAATGCCTATCTAGAGAGGCTGAGGGTACCCCGAAGATGGGCGGGCACAGCACTGCAGGGATGAAAAAGTGCAGGATGGCTGCGGATCCCTCAGGAGGTCAGATTGGCCCAAGCACAAGGAGCGGGAAGGTGGGTGGGCCTGCGCCTCTGCACTCCCCTGCACTCCCCTGCCCCAATTAGGGTGCCTGCAGGCTGGGTGGCGGCTGGTGCCCATGGTCATCTGGCTGCAGGAGAGCTAATACAGCAGGTCACTGTCACCGGTTCTGTGCCTGCAGCACACTGTGCTTGTTAAGAACGCTAGGAAAGAGGCAGGCTGCTATTAAGTTTCACTTTCCTGGAAATTTGAGATTTACAGGTTCCCTGTTCCGAGGAGAGGTCAGTGGATTAAAGCAATCGGAGAGAGTATTGTATGTAGTGAATCATTATCACTAGGATTCTTAAACACAGTAAAAGGAAAATGTAACTGTTATCAATGATTGTGTTGCTATAAACAGAAAGCCAGGGCTGGGTCCAGGGACCTGCTAAGGGGCTTTCCTTGAGGCTAGGGGAAATTCCCCTGTCCACACGACTTTCTGGTCAGGCTTTCAGTTAGATCAGCTGGGGTGAGAGACCTCAGTCTAGAGATAATAAGCCCTCTCCTCACTGTGTCACCTGCCCCGCCCCTCCCATTACACGCAGGGCTTCAGCGTGCTATCCTCTGTGGGGCCCCCATTAGGACATGCACCTTGGTCTCCTAATTGACGCCTTCTCTACCCTCTCCCAAACCCCAGCTGCACGCAGAGGCCTGGCACCTGCTGATAAGATGTTTAGGAAATTCCACTTGGGAGCAGTCCACAGGCAAAGCCTGGGGGTTGGGGGAGATGGTTCCAGAGCCCAGGAGCAAGGGAAAGAGAGCCAAGCACTGTCCCATCCTCCGTGCCAGGTCAGGGTCTGCTGCGACTGCCCTGTCCCCCAATCAAAGAAAGGGACAGTAGGGTTTCCCCAGAAGCCTGGAGGTGGTGCCTCTGTGACTTTCTGGTGAAGCCAAAGCAAAAATAATAAAATCAAGTAAATAAGCTCATACTTTTAAAAAAGAAAAACAGGTATTTAATTAAACACATGTGGAAAATTTTCAAAACTCAGAATTGAAGGTAATTGTGTCCCACTATTTCACTATCTCACATCTAGACAGAACTATAGGACATGTTCAGTACGAGCTACACCTCCTTACTCCTTCAGGCACTCCGAGGGATTGCTGAGTCATACGGTTTCATTCACTCCGGGTGATTTCGACATATATCAGTGTTAATCTGCAAGTCTGTGTGAAATTGCGCCATCTGTGAATGTGTCTCAAAACCTTATTTTTCAAGGCTACACTCTACCCACTTCAGAAATAAGCCAGCATTTATTTAACAATGAAACATTTAGTATAACAATGATATACTTGTATAATTAATTTAAAGAGATTTTAATTTTGTATGCACACTTACTGTGCTTTGAATGTCTTTGAAAATAATTTAATTAATGATCTTTAAAAATTTTTGTGTACGGTCTCAGGTTTGACAGGGCCTTGACTACACCTAAGAACTATGAGCTCCCTAAAAGGAGGAACCCAGGTGACTTAGTATTCTTTCTGCTGCTATACAAGAACATCACAGCCTGGTAATTTATAAAGAAAAATGGTTTATTTGGCTCATAGTCCTGGCGGCTGGGATGTCCAAGAGCATAGTGCTGGCATCTGGCAAGGGTCTTCTTGCCATTCCATTCACAAGATAGGAAACTTGTGAGCCAAACTATCCTTTTACTGGGAGCCCCCTCTCAACATAAGTAACTCATTCCTGTCACATGGTATTAATCTACTTATAAGGGC
>NW_003852543.1:3667387-3668305 GCF_000181295.1 Otolemur garnettii | reverse complement strand
TTTTTTTTGAGAGAGTCTCATTTTGTTGCCCTTGGTAGGGTGCCATGGCATCATGGCTCACAGCCTCAAACTTTTGGGCTCAAAGTGATTCTCTTGCCTCAGCCTCCCTGGTAGCTGGGACTACAGGTACCCATCACAACGCCCAGCTATTTTTAGAGATGGGGTCTCACTCTTACTCAGGCTAGTGTCCTCGTGGTCTGGAGTCCCATAATTATGTAGCAAATGGATGTTTTCCCTGCCACAAGATGTCAGGACAGTGTGTGTCCTCTTAGTGGGATGGACTGGGGCTTCTCCCTGACAGGGTAGAGGCTGGCCTTTACACCTCCAGATACCTGATTCTGTCAACATGCAGTGGGTGCAGCTGCCTCACCAGAGCAGGTACATAGTTACCACCGCTCTTTGCAGTAAAGCCAGTAGAGATTCATATAAAACAACCAAATGCCTCTGGCTGCCAGAGAAAGGCCTGATTCAAACTTCTGCTATGGGAAGAGCTGATAGACAGCTCCAGTGTTCCCCTCTGGACTTGTGTCCTCAATCTCACTGAGGCTATGCTTCCCAGCCTCTGACATTGGGGTCCCAGGTGGGGGTGCCAGGTACATGGTGGGGTAGCAGGGCAGGTCCTTTCCTGTGGGACTCCTATAATGGTGACATGGACTGGAAGATTCCTCTTGAGCCTGGCCAAACCATTGGCAGTCCAAGAGCATGGTGTTGGCATCTGGCAAGGGTCTTCTTGCTGCACCATTCCATTCACAAGATAAAAAATAAGAGCCAAACTTATCCTTTTATTGGGAGCCCAAAACTGCCAACAGAAGAACCAAGTAGTAAGTTTCTTCAGAGAAAGCCCCAAAGCCAAATGGCCTGGTTTCTAACCACCAGGCAGGAATCTAAACTTTATTTGGAGGCTCACATCTGTAACTG
>NW_003852543.1:3651529-3652296 GCF_000181295.1 Otolemur garnettii | reverse complement strand
TAATGCATTAATAAAATAGATGAAAATTAATGTATTTTTAGAAAAATATGAAGTGGTAAAATGACACAAGAAGAAATGGAGAACTTGAATAGAACAGTAAGTCTTTTAAAAATACAAATAGTAGACAAAAATTTTCCTTTCTAAAAAGTGCCAGTTGATTTTACTGTTGAATGCTTTCAAAATTTCAAGAAACATTAAAATCTCATAAAGTATCTCCAGAAAATAGAAAAATAGCAAAAACCTTCCCAAGTTAATTTCCTAAGGCTAATGTTATCTTGATTCCAAACTGTGTAAGGACAGCACAATACACGATGTAATTATTTCACTTAAAAATGTAAATGGAAAAGTACAAAATAAATATTATCTAACCGAATTCATGAGTACATTTTAACAAGATACACGATTGATACAGTAGAATTTACACTAGAAATGCAAAGATGATTCAACATCAGAAAATATGCCAGAGTAATTTACCACATTAATAAACTCCAAGTAGAAAAGTAATATCACCTCAGTGTAGAAAAATCATCTAATAAAGTTCAGCATAATTTATGATTAAAATCTCTGAGCAAAACAGGAATATAAAGGAACTTTCTAAATTTAATAAAAGTTATAATATTATAACCTACAGCATATAATAAACTTAATGAAGACATTTTACCTGGGCTTCCTTGAAGATCAAAAACAATTTTGACCTAAAGCATTAAAAAAAAAAAGGAAAGAGAGGCTGGGCGCGGTGCTCACGCCTGTAATCCTAGCATTCTGGG
>NW_003852543.1:3646001-3650525 GCF_000181295.1 Otolemur garnettii | reverse complement strand
TGTCAATTTACAAGGGGATTATTTCTCAATAAACCTAATATTGACAGAAAATACTGTAAATTGAAAATGTATTTAATATGCCTAACCTACTGAACATCATAGCTTAGCCTACCCTGCCTTAGACATGCAAAGAACACTTACATTAGCCTACAATTGGGCAAAATCATCTGGCAACACAATCCACTGTAGAGTATGAATTATTTACCCTCATGATACTGGGCTGCCAACTGTGACTCTTTACAGCTGCCCAGCATTGACAGAGAGTATTATATCACTAATGGAAAAGATCAAAATTCAAAATTCAAAGTATAGTTTCTCCTGAGTACATATCACCATTATAAAGCTGAAATTGTAAGTCAAACCATTACAGGCTGGGGATTGTCTGTAATGAGGATGATCTGAATAAATGAGGACACATACATAATCTTGAATGGGATGGTCTAAGCTTATAAAATGTAAATTCTCACAAATTAATCTGTAAACTTAATACCATTCCAATACACATTCCAGTTGAATTTTTAAAAACTTGATAAACTAGTTAAGTAATGTCCTCCTGACATTTGCATCCTTCTAGAACCTCAGAATGTCAACTTTTTAAGAAGTAGAGTCTTGGCCAGACATGATGGCTCCCACCTGTAATCCTAATACTTTGGGAGGCTGAGACTGGAGGATCATTTGAGACCAGGAGTTTGAGGCTACAGTGAGCTATGATGACTCCACTGCATTCCAGCCAGGGTAAGAGAGTAAGATTCTGTGTCAAAAAAAAAAAAAAAAAAAGTAGAGTCTTTGCCATTGTAACTAGTTGAATTCATAGTGGGTTAGCATAGGCCCCAAATCCAAAAGCTACTGTCGTCCTTCTAAGAAGACCATGAAGACTGAGGGAGAAATGGGAGCAACATTTACAGGCTAAGCCGGATGCTGAGGATGCTGATAGCCACCAGAAGCTAGGAAGAAGCAAGGAAGGATTCTTTCCCAGAGCCTTTGGAGGGAGCATGGCTGCTAACATCTGATTTCAGAATTCTGGCCTTTGGAACTCTGAGAGAATTAAATGTTTGTTGCTTTAAGCTATTTGTTACAATAACCCTGGGAAACCAATACACTAACTTACTCTGAAGTTTATCTGGGAGACTAGAAGTAGCAAGAACACCCCAGCAGATAGACAAGGAAGAACAGTTTAGTGTGAGAACCAGAACCATCAAATAGAACACGAAACAAAACAGAGATAAAGGAGACAGACCTTCCTAACAGGCCACTGACTGGTACCAGTCTGAGGCCCAAGGCTTGAGGGCCACAGCTATATGCCACATAATCAAACTGAAACTTTACAGAAGTAAATAGGTTCCCCAACAGACCAGTTTTTCCTGAAAACAAGAGATTCCAGTCTACCCGAATAAGGGTAATAAGGAAATCCTCTCTGCTTTAATCTTTACAAAAAAGTAACCTGGAGCCATCTGATGTTAACCAATCGACTTTTTTTCTATTGCTCTGTTTCCTTGTTCCCACCTTACAAAACCCAGTGCTCTGCCTTGGGGTGTGTGTGTGTGTCTCATTCTATTTTATAGAATGAAGGCAGCCGTGTTCATGAATCGTGAATAACAAACAATTAGGTCTATAACTAAATTTGTTGTGATTTTGCTTTTGGACACACTCAACCCAGGATAGTAATTTCAATGTATTTACAATGTAAGTTTATCATAGAAATGGCTATGATTAATAGGGTACATGAAATTGCATTTGTATTTTAGAGCTAAACTGTGATTGTTATGATTCATAATATTTAACCCACTGACTATGACATCACTGACTTTGGAATAATTAACCCAACCCACATAAACTATGTAGGCTCTCCAGGAGTAGGTTAATTATTTCTTCCTGGCAGAGATTTATGTAAATTTTAAAAGTAATTTGACTCACAATGCAAAAATCTTTTATGACTCTATGCCATGGAAAAGGCAATACAAATGGCTTTTTTTTATTGTTAATACTTTTTAATTTAAATAGTCTTTTTATTGTGGCTGCATACATATATATGTGTATATATGCCAAAATTTGGCATTTTAACCATTTCTGAGTGTACAGTTCAGTGGCATTACATACTTATATACTGCTGCACAACCATCACCACTATGCATTTTCAAAACGTTTTTATCATCCCAAACTGAAAGTCTGTACTCATTTTTAACAGTAATTCCCTACCCTCAACCCCCTATCAAAAATGATTTTACATTCTGTCTTAGTGGATTTGTCTACACATATTCTAGATATTTCATATATGTGGAATGGGTAATATTTGTCCTTTTCTCTCTGGCTTATTTTATCTAGCATAACGTCTTCAGGGTTCATCCGTGTTTATAGCACATGTCAGGATTACTTTCCTTTTTAAGGCTGCATAATACTCCATTGTAGGGATATACAGAAGTCCCCCCTTATCCTTGGCTATGCTTTCCATAGGTTGTTACCCCCAGTCAACCAAAGCTCAAAAACATGGAAAATGTTACATGGAAATTTCCAGAAATAAACAACTCATAAGTTTTAAATTCCGTGCTCCACCTAGTAGCAATGAAATTTCGCACGGCCTCATGGTTAACTATCCCTTTGTCCACAGATCCACACTACTGCCTGTGAGTCACTCAGTGCCTGGCTCTATTATCAGACTGACTGTCACAGCTGCTTGTGTTCAAGTAACCCGTATTTTACCTAATTTTTCTATTTTATGACTAGTTGTTGTTAATCTCTTCTTGTGCCTAATTTGTAAATTAAACTCTATCATAGGTATGTGTGTACAGGAAAAAACATAATATGTATAGGGTCCAGTACTAGCCATGGTTTCAGGCAACCATCTCCTATAAGGGGGTGACTATACCACATTTTGTTTACCCGTTCATCTGTAGACAGACACGCGGTTGGACTATTGTGAATAATGCTGTGGACATGAGGGTAAAAACATCAGCCCAAGTCCCTGCTTTCAATTCTGGACCACACCGATGCTCAGGAGTGGCATTGCTGGGTCACAGGGCATACAAATTGCTGTAACGTGAAACAGTTACAGGAATATTAAAACTCTAGAAGTAGCTTTCATCTGTAAGACTGACGAAGGGTCGTTACTTCCCTGCTGATTGGAGGCGTGCTGGGAAGGGCGCGTGCACTTTTTTTGTCCCTTTTGAATCTTGTTATGTGCGCGCAATTTTGCCTGTCCACGTCCTCCTGGAGGTCTGACTTTAGCTGCCAGCATGAATAAGCAGCAGAGGCCATTCGTGGAGGCGGTCCTGGGCACCCCACTTTTGCAAGTTCTCGGCCTGCCTCCGCTCGCCCGGCCGTGGGCCCCGCGTGCAGGGGGCTGGAGAGAAGGGCGTTCACCTGGCTCCTCCCGGCCGCCGGGCAGGGTCGGCCTCCGGGCCCCAGGACTCGCCGCTTGCGCGCTGCGCTGGCGTGGGAACCGCGGCCCGGGCTGCGCTGGGTGCTGCGTGGCAGCCTGGCTCCCGCCCCTGGTCTCCAGGGCCCTAGGAGCACCCTCTGCCTGTCCCCAAACCGGTGAATGACCAGGGGCTGCCCAGGACTGGGAAGCTGGCACCGGCCCTCCTCCGCACCGCCCTCTGCCGGCGGCACGCTGACCGGCCGGGCAAAAGCCGGTCTGCCCAAGGTCCTGTGTCCCCGGCTCAGTCCCATTCACCGTCCCACTGTTTCTTCTGCCGCTTCCACTCCCACCTGCAGGCTCCTGGTTTTGCAGAGATGAGTGGAGGTCCTGGTACCGTAGACACTGAAACTTTGGGTTCCATCTGCCTATTTGTGTTCAACAAACATTTGTTGGATTGATTTAAGGAGAGAAGTGGTACACAAGGACATCTATTTGAAAGGTGGTCCCCTAGGAAGAAAATTATAAAACCAGTCCTAAGACGTGAAGGAATGTCTGAGCAGATAGAAGCCATATCACATTCTCTCACAGGAATATATTCTTGTGAGTAAGTGACCAAGATCTGTAAGATAAACATGAAACAAGAGCAGCCAGATGGAACCTCCCTTGCGGAATAATTTTCCTCTAAGAGCATTTTGCAACCAACCAACATAATGTCTGTGTAGGAAGAGACAACTAGACTTGTGGGACAGAGGAGATAATTCAGAAATAGATGGCAGAGTATGCGAAGTTAATAAACTAAAAAGGAAGTGTTCAAAGTCAGAGGGAAAGGCTAATGTGTCCCCTTAAATGTCCTGGCCAATGTTTCTCCATCAAAAGGAAATAAACAGGGCCCTCCCATGCCCCACAATCCCAAACCGAATTCTGGATGAGTCATAAACTTTAGGCTCAGTGCCCGTGGCTCAAGCGGCTAAAGCGCCAGCTGCATACACCTGAACTGGCAAGTTCTAATCCAGCCCAGCCCCCCAAACAACAATGACGGCTGCAACTAAAAAACAGCCAGGCGTTGTGGCGGGAGCCTGTAGTCCCAGCTACTTGGGAGGCTGAGGCAATAGAATCGCTTGAGCCCAGGAGTTGGAGGTTGCTGTGAGCTGTGATGTCATAGCACTCTA
>NW_003852543.1:3641469-3645615 GCF_000181295.1 Otolemur garnettii | reverse complement strand
GAGATTGGTTTCTAGCCAAAGGAGGAAATTCAGAAGGCAGAAGTGTGAGATTATTAAATAATTTAAAACTTTCCTATGGTAAAAAATGCAATATGCAAAGTGAACAAAGAGACAGATTAGGAAAATGCTATCTCTAAAAGACTGTTCTATACAAAGAACTCTTAAAAATTTGCAAGAAAAGAAAACCCAAGTTTTTTCAATGAATAAAAACTCACAGAAAAGCAATCCAAATGGTCACTAAATATATGAAAAATGCTCCAACATTGTGGTGGTTGGATAAATGCATATTCGTCACCACACTATATTTACTCGAGATCTTAGGGAGCAGCAGGGACAGCTGTCCCTGGAGGGGCTCTCATCCCATTACATGGCACTGCTTCAGGTTTTTGTAAACATCCACTTGGCAACCTGTACTACAATAAAAAATACACTTACTCTTCAATGCTGCAATTCCAGAAATAAAAACCCCAGCACATTAGTGCACATGAAAAAGTCATTTGCCGCAGCACAACGAGTAGAGGCTGGAACAGAGGGAATATTTGTAATGGGTGGAGAGCTGGGTGCAGGTGGGGCAGGGTGCAGCAGTGAGAGAAAGGGTCAGGGGCTCTGTACTTGATTTGTAGGCTTTCCATGAGACATGTGCAAAGATGTGGGTTTAGGCCAAGTGCTGTGGCGCACACCTATAATCCTAGCACTCTGGGAAGCCAAGGCAAGTGGATCACCTGAACTCAGGAGTTTGAGACCAGCCTGAGCAAAGTAAGACCTTATCTCTACTAAAAATAGAAAAACTACCTGGACATCATGGCAGGTGCCTGTAATCCCAGCTACTGGGGAGGCTGAGGCAAGAGGATCTCTTGAGCCTAAGAGATGGAGGTTGCTGTGAATTATGATGCCATGGCAGTCTACCCAGGGAAACAGAATTAGATTCTGTTTCAAAAATAAATAAATAAATAAAAGTAACATAATTCCATTTTTGTAAAACAAAGAACAGCCAAAATTTTTTATATTATCTACATATGTTCACACATATACAAACACATATAGACATGGGTATATGAATCTGATCTGCTTATGTCAGCAAGGAGAAAGTTCTGGAAGAAACATACAAGGTTATGTGTGTGTATTTGTGTGGACATGGTGGGGTGGAGGAGTGGAGAAGAGAGAGGAAGGACACAGAAAAGAAGGGGGGAGAAGGCAGCGAAATGGTGGGGGGAGGGGACATGTAAAGGAAAAACAACATCACAAAAAAACAAAGAAAAGCATATATCATGTTTTCATTTGTATAAAATTATTTATGGAATAAATACATGCTGAAAGAAATTTTAAACAAAGTATAGTTCTATCTGTATCTTCTAATGGTAGAGCGGCCTGTGGTACTGTCAAGATGCAGGGGAAAACATTTTATACACACACTCACATGCATACACACGATCTTGGTTAAACAGCCATTCCCCCGGCCCACCAACATCTGGAGTCCTCTGCATGTAGGTGCAGGTGAGAAGAAAAGCCCTGCACCCTTGGTGCTAATGTTGCCTGCCTCCAGGTACAGGGGAGGGGGAAGGGTTAGCTTCCATGGAGGTAAGCTGGCTCTATACATTTTGAGACTGGCATCCCTGGTTACTAAGATGTTTTCATTTTGGAATTTAAAAAGCACCAATAAAGAAAATTTAAAAAAAATAATAAGAGAAGTGCTTGGAAATGCCACCAGAGGATAGCTCCCTTCTCACCAGGTGGCTGGGGACAGGACAGGGAGGGAGCAGCTCAACTGAGAGATGGCCCTACACTCTTAGAGATGGCCTAGAGATGCCCAAGGCCAAGTGGAGGGCACAGAGAGGCTCGGCCACTGCCCTTGGCCACAAACCCTTTACAGAGCAAAGCTATGGCTTGAACTCAAACCTACTTCTCTATCCAAAAGGGGGTTCTACTCCACACCATAAGAACAACTCCACCTTAACACTTCTCTCACTGAATTGGGTACTTTGACATAAATATTAGGAAAGTCCTGACTCAAATCTCAATGGACATCTTCAGTACTTTTTTTCAATAAAAACACTTTATTATGTTTAAACTATAAAAGTGATACATAATCATTGTAAAAAAAAATAATCAAACAGAATAGAAGGACATATAGTGAAAAGTTACATTACCCTGCCTGACCTCTTCTTTCACCTATGAAGATGTGAAAGCGACCAAGCCTGGGTCCCCGCTTCACTGTTGCATCTCTAGGAGGACCCAGCTGTGTCAACTGTACCTTCTGTTACCCTGTGACTCCTGGGTACTGGGAGATCTGTAGGAAGGAGGCTGGGACACCCCAGATGCTGGGAAATGAAGGAGCATTTGGGAACTTGAGTATGTAAACATGACAAGGCATACAGAAGAACTTGGGCCTTGGATACTGAGGGTCTGGTAACATTCAAGGACATATCTTCCAATGTAATAAATGCTTCAAAGTCTTCAGAAAATCTTCAAATCTAAATAAACATAAGATGATACATACAGTAGAAAATACGTTTCAATGTAAAGAATGTGGGAAAGTCCTTCATTTCTTCATACATATTCTAAACATATGATAATGTGTAATGGAGAGAAATCTTACAGATGTAAACAATGTAGCAAAGTCTTTAAGTCCTGCTCAAACCTTTCTAATCATAAGAAAATTCATACTGGAGAAAAAAACCTACAAGTGTGAAAATCATGACAGATGTTTTAACTACAGCTCAAAATTTTTTAAACGTTAGAGAATTTATAATGGAGAGAAACTCCACAAATGTGAAGACTATGGCAAAGCATTTAATTGGTACTCACGACTTTCTATACATCAAAGAATTCCTACTAAGGAGAAACCCTACAAATGTGAAGAATGTAGCAAAGCCTTCATACTCATGGCTGGCTCGGTGCCTGTAGCACAGTGGTTACGGTGCCAGCCACATACACTGAAGTTGGCGGGTTGGAACCCAGCCTGGGCCAGCTAAAACAACAAAGACAACTGCAACAAAAAAAATAGCCAAGCATCATGGCGGTCGCCTGTAGTCCCAGCTACTTGGGAGACTGAGGCAAGAGAATAGCTTAAGCCCAAGAGTTTGAGGTTGCTATGAGCTGTGATACCACTGCACTCTACCAAGGGTGACATAGTAAGACTCTGTCTCAACAAACAAACAAACAAAACTCATGGGGGAGTGTACATAAAGGAATTTTTATAGGGGAAAAGCCCTCCTGATGTGAAGAATGTGACAAGGCTTTAATTGGTACTCGCCCTTTCTGTACACAGACGAATTCATACTGGAGAGAAACCCCACCAATGTGAAGTATGTTGCAAAACCTCTCATTCACACTCAAACTGAGTGTATAAAAAAATTCATACTGGAGAGAAACCCTACCAATGTGAGCCTTTACCAAGAACTCACACCTATTTCTACATCAAAGAATTCATACCGGAGACAAACCCTACAAATGTGAAGCCTGTGGCAAAGCCTTTACCAAGAACTCTTCTTACCTTTCTATACATAAAAGAATTTATACTGGAGAGAAACTCTACGAATGTGAAGAATGTGACAAAGCTTTTAACTGGACCTCAAACCTTGCTAAACATACGAGAAATCATACCAGAGAAAAATCCTAGGAATGTAAAGAATATGGCAAAGCCTTACCCACGCCTCGTCACAATTTTCTGTATAAAAAAGAATTCATCCTGAAGAAAAACTCTACAAATGTGAAGAATGTGACAAAGCTTTTAACTTGTGCTCACACCTTCTAAACATAAAAATTTTATTTTATTTAATTAATTAATTAATTTTTTGAGACAGAGCCTCAAGCTGTCGCCCTGGGTAGAGTGCTGTGACAGCACAGCTCACAGCAACCTCCAATTCCTGGGCTTATGTGATTCTCTTGCCTTAGCCCCCGCAAGTAGCTAGAACTACAGTCACCAGCCACAATGCTTGGCTATTTTTTGGTTGTAGTTATCATTGTTGTTTGGCGGGCCTGGGCTGGATTTGAACTCTCCAGCTTTGATGTATGTGGCTGGGGCCCTAGCCACTTGAGCTACAGGCACAGAGCCTAAAGATAAAAATTTTAAAACAGAGTGGCACTGTGGCTCAAAGGAGTGGGATGTCAGCCCCATATGCCAGAGGTGGCGGGTTCAAACCCAAC
>NW_003852543.1:3636154-3641002 GCF_000181295.1 Otolemur garnettii | reverse complement strand
AAAAAAAAAAATATTTCTTGTGGCAGACAGGCTACAAAGTAGACATATGGCCAAGGCCACAAAAGGGGGTCTTTGGAGCATGCATACAAGTAAGGGGACAGAATTTGCTAGTGACTCGTTGTCATTAACATAGTAGAAATCACACACACCTGTTCCATAACAGTTTACAAATACCATGGCTACCCCCAGAAGTTGCCTTACAAAGAGAAAAAGGGAGGATTCACCTCTTTTCCAAGAAAAATTATGAATATTTTATCCTCCCACTTCACATAGAACTAGAAAATCAGCACCACCCCCCACCTCAGGCTATGCTAAGTCAAGTGTTCTGGCTGCAGAGGAAGTGTCCAAGAAGGGTCTCTGAAGGTAGGGGTTCAGAGTGCATGAGGGTTGAACAGACAGGGACTGTTACAAAGTCTAAGACTGGTCTTCAAAGATTCTGCATTCCATGGACCTGCTGATGACAACTGGATCTATTGACGGGCGTGGAAATAGATCCAACTGCCTTGAGACCCCCCTACCCAGGAAACTGCCAACTGAGGGAAAATAATCTCTGCTTCCCAACACCAATTTCATTCCCCACCAATCAGCAGACCCAATTTCCTAGCCCTTTGCCTGAAAAACTATCCTTAAAAACCCTTTCTCCCAAATTCTTGGAGAGATGGATTTGAGAACTTTCTCCCACCTCCTTGCATGGCGCCTGTGATATTAAACTCTTTCCCTGCTGTAACCCCTGCTGTCTTAGTATATTGGCTTCCTCCTGAGCAGCAGGCAATAAACTAGGTTGAGCTGTAACAATTAGGCTCTCTTTCCTAAGGGCTAAACAGAAACCAGCCCCTTGGCTTCACTACAGATTTCTACCAACCTGGCAACTGTTTCTCCCTTTTTGTGGTGTAGGGAAAATAAGCCCCAGATTTCCTTCCTAATAAGAGACCACCAATAGCAGGTGCTTCTGAACAGTCTAAGAGGCATACAGAGAGGGCCTTTGTGTCCTCTGCTTCACTTTTTGCTGTATAGGGCCTAACTGTAACGTATGGAAATGTTAAATCTCCACCCCAACGTGAACATGGGACACATGTTGCATGCATCCTGGGGAGGACAGTTCCCCATCTCCTGGCTCAAGGCTCCCTGGTCAGCATCTCATCCCCAGGGTGGGCCTCCAGGACTTCTTCTGGGGACACACCTGTGTTCCTTCAGGCATTGGTCCCTTGGCCTACCATCCCTACCTGCAGTCCCTTATTTGGCTCCCCAAAACCTGCCAGAGGTTGTTGCCCAGCACTGGTGACAGCGTGTCAGGACTGGATATGCCACTCCTGGGAGCTCAGAGATGCTGGTCTGGCCCAACAGACATCCACAGCCTGAAAATCTTAAGCCCTGTGAGGAAGTTAAGAGCTGGCTGCCAGGTGCAGGTCCTGTGCTTTCTGTCTCCTGGAGCACTTTCTTACAGGTGCTTCTCCTGTAACCCTACAAGGGCCATGCTAGGGGTGGGGAGGGCCTTCGGGCAGTGAGAGTAGCAGGTGTGCCTTCTTACCATAGGGCAGCAGCAGTCCCCTCCAGGGGGCCACGTATCTACTTTTATAGGAACAAGGGCAAGTGGGTAAGGTGGGGACTCATTGGGTCAGGTGAGGGGCATCTGACTTGATATCTCCTGCTATGTCACCCCAGAGGACAACTGGCTGAGGAACAAGGATAGGACTATACCTGCCCAGCAAGTCTGGCCAGGCCTGGGGCAGGAAGCTCTGCTTCTGACCCTCGTCTCCTATGTGATTGATGGACATTGACCCCCGAACTGGGTGGGAACATGGTCCCCTATAGAAAGTTTCATGCCTCCTCCAAATGTCAGAGGACCCCTTTGAGTGCATCCTCATGGCCCTCAAAAGGCCCAGAGCATAGGGCAGACAGCACTTCATCTACACTAGGAAATTAGAGGCCGAGCAGCTCATGGTAGAAGGCCTCTGGCCCAGCCCATGAAGTGATAGCCAACTAGCTTGGGGCTCTGGCATCAGGCAAGGGGATGCCAGGGCTGCCCTTTATGCTGCCTCAAAAGATCAATCAAGGCTCAGCACCTGTAGCTCAAGCTGCTAAGGCGCCAGCCACATATATCAGAGCTTGCGGGTTCGAATCCAAACAACAATGGATAGGACTGCCAAACAACAATGACAACTACAACCAAAAAATAGCCAGGCATTGTGGCAGGTACCTATAGTCCCAGCTATAGGCTGAGGCAAGAGAGTTGCTTAAGCCTAAGAGTTGGAGGTTGCTGTGAGCTGTGACGCCACAGCACTCTACCCAGGGTGACAGCTTGAGATTCTGTTTCAAAAAAAAAAAAATCAATCAACTCACTCTTTCTGGGCTTTCTTTCCCACCTGAGAGATGGGTCAGACATCCAGTTGCCTCCATCAGGTGATTAAAGGTCCTCTGCTGGTGTCTTCTCTAGAGGGTGTCCTAACTTTCAAGGCATTCTGTTCCTGCTTCAGGTCTACTTGTGGTGGACAGAGATACTCTCGTTTCCTTGCCTGGCTGGAAGGTAAAAGGAAAGTCAGGAGCTGCTTCTCTTTTTGAGGAGGCATTGGTACCTTGTGGGGTTCAGACTTTCCCTCCATTATCCTTCATTATTCCTTCTTTTAGTCCTCTCCAGCGACATACATGTGGGGAGGAAGTTCGTTCCAATTTTAAGCTGGGGGCATTAAATTCAAATGCAGAGAACAGATAATCCGTCAGCGGATGGCACCGCCTGATGTAATAAACCTGGGCCTCTCCTTTAGATAGACACAGAGTGTTCTGATCTGTTGGCCCTGGGCTCTCGTCCATGCTGTGCAAGGATAATGAGCAGGCCTCCTCCCCACTGGCTAGCTGCTGGTAAGACGATTCAAAGTAGGCTAGGTGCCTGAAGCTCAGTGAATCAGGCACCAGCCACATACACCGAGGCTGGCAGGTTTGAGCCTGGCCTGGGCCTGCTAAAACAACAATGACAACTGCAACAAAAAATAGCCCCGGGCGACATAGTTAGATTCTGTCTCAAAAAAAAAAAAAAATAATTCAAAGTGTTTGCACAGAGAGGTTGCAAACAGGCAATCCCAGGCTAATTCTGCCCCATGCACATGTTTTAATAGGCATGCACTAGCAGTAAATAAGTTTGCCACTACAAAACTGGATAATTTCTCATGTAAACCTGGATTTCCAGATCTTTCTAAAAAACAAAGACTTGACACCCTTGTGCCCCAATTCTGGCAACAGATGTGTGGAGCTGAGCAGTGGCTGCTGTGTCCCCCAACACTCCCCACCTTGCCTAGCTACCTATTGACATCCTGCTTTTCTCACTCAGACACAAAACTCACTTTGCCCTAGTGGCATCTGAGTTTGCTGCCACTGTAGGGACCAGGTTAGCCTCTAAGCATCTATTAGAAGACTCACCCTTGAACAGAGGTTTCAGAGCCCCTCAGCTGCCCTTTCAGACTTCCCTGCTTGCTGGACACTAAGAAGTCTTGCCCTGGCCAGAGGACAGCACTGTGATGTAGGGAATGGGGTTCTGGGCTGGGGCATGAAAGGCTGAATTGTTCTCTACCTCCTGCTCTGGCTGCGCATGGCCCTGGGCAGGTTCATTCCTGCCCAGACTGCCCCTTTCTCTCAGGTAAAGAATGTACAAAGACTAATTTTTATTTATTTATTTATTTATTTTGAGATAGGAGCCTCAAGCTGTCGCCCTGGGTAGAGTGCTGTAGCATCACAGCTCACAACAACCTCCAACTCCTGGGCTCAAGTGAGTCTCCTGCCTCAGCCTCCAGGGTAGCTGGGACCACAGGCACCTGCCACAATGCCTGGCTATTTTTTGGTTGCAGTCGTCATTGTTGTTTGGCAGGCCTTGGCTGGATTCGAACCTGCCACCTTGGGTGTATGTGGCTGGTGCCTTAGCCACTTGAGCCACAGGTGCCGAGCCAATGACTAATTTTTAAAAACAGCTTTTAGGTATAACTGCACATATTTAAATTGTACAGTTTGACACATTTTGATATCTATTTGCACCTGTAAAACTATCACTGCAATTAAATCACGAGCATAGCAATTACTCCCCCAAGTTTCCTCCTGCCCCTCCTTGACTTCCACCTCCTATTCCCATAGTTACTGGTCTGCTCTTTATTACTATAGATTTGCTCACATTTTCTAGAATTGTTCATCTTTCACTCACTTTTTAAAAAAAAATTCATCCATGGTGGTGTGCTTTTCAACCATTCGTTCCTTTGTATTGCCTAGTACTACTCCAATGGATGCAATTTGTTTAACTGTTTGCGTGTTGATGAATATTTGAGTTGTTTCTAGTTTGGGCACTTTGCTCCAATTTGCAATGTGAAATTTGTTTCCCCTCTGGGTAAAGCCAACACTAGTATCTCCCCAATTATCATAGCAAAGTTAGGACAAACTATGGATTACAAAATTGCTCTTAAGCTTCTTACTTGTAACTTAAAAATAAAATCCTAAATTTCCCTGCTGACTGGATTGCTTCTCTTGGCCAAAGGGACCCCAGATGTAGCTTAAAACTGAGTTCCTGTCCCGGAAGAAAAGGTCTGACAGGCCTCACTATACCACCTTGGAAGTGAAATAATGGACCGTAACACACACAGAATCTGACTCAAAACTTTTGTTTTGTTTCGTTTTGTTTTGAGACAGAGTCTTACTTTGTTGCCCTGGGTAGAGTGCCCTGGCGTCACAGCTCACCACAAACTCTTTTTTTTTTTTTTTTATTGAATGGTAACTATGTACATTAATGCACTTCTGGGGTACAGTGTGGGGTTTTCACACACAATCCGAAATACTTCCATCAAACTGGTTAACACAGCCTTCATGTCATTTTCT
>NW_003852543.1:3633900-3634920 GCF_000181295.1 Otolemur garnettii | reverse complement strand
AACCCCCCCAAACTTGGTTGTTTTAACAGAGAAACTAAATTCTAGTTTTGCACCAGTATACTTCTGATATTGGGGATCATTTTAAAAATACTTATAAATAATTTAATTCTTCCTCAGCTTGACTATACACAAAATCCTTTTCCACAAATCTCCTGTAATTTTTTTTATATCCGTTCGGGTTTTTTTTTCCTCTCTAGATTTTCCTCTTTCTCATTCTGGAATAACGTGGTATTCTACTTTAGAATAAAATTACTCTTTTTCTTTCTTTCTTTCTATTATTCTTTTTCAGGGACTGGTACTCCTTCTGTCACTTAGGCCAGAATGCAGTTGCATAATCATAACTCACTGCAGCTTCAAATGTGTGGGACCATGCAATCCTCCCTCCTCAGCCTCCTGAGTAGCTAGGACCACACCCATGTGCCACTACACCTTCCTAATTTGTAATCTTTTGTGGAGACAGGGTCCAGGCTGGCCTTCAGCTGTTGGCCTCAAACAATCCTCCCACCTTGGCCTCCCAAAGTCCTGGGATTATAGGCATGAATCACCACACCTGGTCTTTCTTTTCTTTCGTCTACAGGTAGATTTCAAACAAAGAAGCCTGGGATTCTAACCCAGCTTTCCTTCTTTCTTTTCTTTCTTTCTCTCTCCCTCCCTCCCTCCCTCCCTTCCTTTCCTTCCTTTTCTTTCTTTTTTCCCCCAGTGTCTACAATCAATTTTATTTTAATATAATCTAAACACATACCATTTGGAAAATACCAAGAAAAATTTAGGTACAAGAGTTGATGCTATTGCATTTGGATAAAACTGGCAAGTTCTTGCTACTAGCATAGCCCAGGAAACACCACCGAGGAAACTTAATATATTGGAATAGATGTTGTGGCGTTTGGCCCATAGTTTGATAGCTCTCAGAGTCAACCTGAAGTTGTCGATGTTTGGTACTAGATGTAAAATTTCATCGGTTATCCTGCAACTGTTAAGTCTTCTTATGCATCTTATATCTAAATTTTTTTTTTTTTTTTT
>NW_003852543.1:3619009-3631269 GCF_000181295.1 Otolemur garnettii | reverse complement strand
AAAGAAGGGAAATGGCACTGAAAGTAGGGGGAAGTGCCAGCTGCTGAGGAAAGGTGGCTTGGACTTTTAAGGGGGAAAATAGCTTTTCTTTTTCTTTGCTGCAGACTGATAACAGGAGGAGGCTATAGGCTTTCTCTCTCTCTTTTTTTTTCTCTGTCCTGGAGACTTGCTTATCTTTGGAATGTGGTTGGACGGTTCTGGGCAGCATCAAGGAGAGAGATTTACCAGCTCCTTCTGTCTGCTCTGCTCCTTTCACTGCTGTAAAAACAGGTGATCAATTAGCAAGAGAGCTATAGGAATTACTTGAGACTACAGGTTAGATCATTTATTTTTCTCCATTAGTTCATCAGCAAAGCCATTCTTTCACATGTTATAGGTGGCAAGGCAAACTTTATTCAGGAGATAGGTGTAGGGACTACTATAATGGACCTCTGCAGTAGGGGAGAGAGAATGGGCTCAGTTGCAAATACAACAAGGAAAAGGGGAACCAAGGAGCAGGGTGGAGATCAGTGGATAAAAGACTATTAAGAGGAGTTGGGGCAGTGAGGCGGGGTTAGGGAGATTCTAGCTAAATCTGCTTGACAGGATTTTTGCTGAAGATAGGCCAGTGTGATCAGAATCTCCGGGAGGTGGTGGTAGAGGATGAGGAACCCAATCCAATATCAAGAGTAATATGGTGGGGGGGAGGTCCTAGATGAATCAACTTAGGATTCTTGGTGAAACTGCACAATGCAGAGATGAACACAGAAACCCAAAGGCAAGGCCTAGTTGAGAAGATGGTTCTGGAAAAAATAAATTTCTGTTGTTCAAGCCACTCAATCGGTGGTTTTCATCATAGCAGCCCAAGAAGATTAATATATTCCCCTAGTCTTAGGTACTAACTTGATTCTAATTTTTCTTTTTCTTTCTTTCTTTTTTTCTTTTTTTTGAGATAGAGCCTCAAGCTGTTGCCCTGGGTAGAGTGCAGTGACATCACAGTTCACAGCAATCTCAAACTCTTGGGCTTAAGCGATTCTCTTGCCTCAGCCTCCAAAGCAGCTGGGACCACAGGCATCCGCCACAATGCCTGGCTATTTTTTGGTTGCAGCCATCACTGTTGTTTGGCTGGCCAGTTTTTTTCTTTTCTTTTTTTTTTTTTTTTTTTTGAGACAGGGTGTCAAGCTATCACCCTGGGTAGAGTGTTGTGGCATCATAGCTTACAGCAACCTCCAACTCAGGCTCAAGTGATCCTCTCGCCTTGGTTTTTCTATTTTTTAGTAGAGACGGGGTCTCATTTTTGCTCAGGATGGTCTCAAACTTAGGAGCTCAAGCAATCCACCCTCTTTGGCCTCCCAGAGTGCTAGGATTACAGGCGTGAGCCACTGTGCCTGGCCCTAATTTTTCTTTATGAAGGGTTATCTTTATAAAAGAATTCTTTCTCCTCTTGAATTTATATAAGGTGCTGACATTTTCTGTGCCTCTAGAATTACAACTATCAGAGAGAAGAGAATTTTGTTTCTACCCTTGAATCTATGAAATGAACTGACAGTAGAAAGATTAATCCAAGAAAGGACATACAAATTTATTACATGCCTATGGCTCGGCGCCTGTAGCTCAAGCGGCTAAGGCACCAGCCGCATACACCTGAGCTGGCGGTTTCGAATCCAGCCCGGGCCCGCCAAACCACAACAACTACAACCAAAAAATAGCCAGGTGTTGTGGCGGGCACCTGTAGTCCCAAACTACTTGGGAGGCTGAGGCAAGAGAATCACTTAAGCCCAGGAATTGGAAGTTGCTATGAGCTGTGATGCCATAGCACTCTATCCAGGGTGACAGCTTAAAGCTCTATCTCAAAAAAAAAAAAAATTACTTGCCTATGGATGGGAGATTCACAAAATATAAGACTCAAAGAAGGGCCCCAGATGATTGACATTTAATAGCACTGAGGCCTGAGACTTTGGGGGGAGGTAGCCACAAGCTTTGTGAGGATGAGGGGAGGAGCACACAGTGTATAAAATGTGTTCTCGCGCAGATAGAGCCTCAGGTAATATCACAATAGGTGAGGCTTATGGCAGTCTCTGGGTGGGGCATCAACTCCTAGTCTGTTCCTGTGGTATGATCTTTCCTAGATCTGTCTTTAGGCAGGTAAGGGGGCCTCAGAGAAAGCCCTGCTTGCATTTGCTATTTATTCATATAGATTTCCTTTACTGATGTAAATTTGTTTTATGAAAGGACAGCTTTTCAGAGTTATTCTTGTGTCTGCAATTCCTCTAAATATGCAAAGAAGTATACTTGGGATGGCATACTTTAGTCACCTACATAACACATGTGTTATAACAACTACAGTAGTCCTTCTGGGAAGAGAATGTCCAGGTCGGGCTGCCATGGCAGATCCAGCGTTAAGAGTCAACAGAACAATTTGAATAGCGGAAGTACTCGCTATCCCCAAGCACCCAGTGATACTGGGTTCCCCCATTCAGGGCTGACGGGAACCCCAGTTTCCTAGGCCTGAGCAATTTCATGTAAGTTTCCTAGGCCTGGGCAATTTCACTTAAGCCAGGCCTCTTCTGAAGTAGATGCCTTGCTGTTTTGCCCTGAGCTGGAGGGACTGCATTCATTACACTCAACATTGAAAAGGTGTCTTCCATCTACTGAATCCTGGCCAAGTGTAATTCTCAAGACCTTATATCCTTAGACAAAAGATCCACGTGAAGACTGCCCACTTGGGTCTTTCTGCCAGAAGCTCTGGTGATTTTTATTCCTTCTATATTCCTTTCTGTCTAATAAATCCTATCTTACTAACTAACGATCTGTGGTCTGTGGGGTTCATTCTTTGAATCTCTGAAACCAAGGACCTACTGCAGAAAGATATTCTGCCAACACCAACATTGCCCCATTCCCCCGTTCACTTGCTTCTCTAAACCTCCCTCTCCTCTGTCTTCCAGATCCGGGAGTCTGTCTGCTGGGTGTGGGCCTGCCAGCACCCAGTACTCAGGCATCACATTTTAAGGGATGAGTTGTTAGGTTTGGGCCCACCACTCACTGCAGTCCAGTCAGAGTGCCTCTCATTTTCTTTACCCTACCACATACTGTACTCTCATCCTCTTAGTGGCACTGTTAAAGCAGAAATGCAAAGGTAAACAAAAGCAACTTATTTTTGCCCCATGAGCTAAGAAGCCCCCTTAGCCATAAAGGAAACACATGTTCTCTGATCTGGAAGAGAAAAGGAGGGGCACAGAAAGGTTAGAATTTGGGGGGATGTCAGGGAGGGACCCATCATTGCCATCCTAGACTACAACCCCCGAAGCGGTCAAAGGAATCCTGGTAGTTTGGGTATTAGAGAGCAGTTCTGGAGACTGTAAATATGGGTTCTGTGAGGACTCACCTCCTGGTCTGCAGACATGCTCATGATGAGAGTATAAGAGTAAGAGAGCTCTCTGATATCTCTTCCTGTAAGGACCCCAATCCTGTCGGATGAAGGGCCTACCTCATGACGTCTAACCTTAATGACTTCTTCACAGGCTTGATCCATAACAAGGACAATCCTCATAAACATCTTACATTAACAATCAGGACCAGGGGCTGGGCGTGGTTGTCTCATGGCTGTAATCACAGCACTCAGGGAGGTTGAAGTGGGTGGATTGCTTGATCTCAGGATTTGAGACCAGCCTGAATAAGAGCAAGACCCTATCTCTACTAAAAATAGAAAAACTAGCTGGGCATAGTGGCTGATGCCTGCAGTCTCAGCTATTCGGGAGGCTGAGCCCTGTGAGCTATGATGCCATGGCACTCAACCCCAGGGTGACAGAGTAAGACTGTCTCAAAATAAACAAAAGCAATCCAGGGTGGAGCAGCATATTGCGGAAACTGGGCTCAGGTCAGGTTAGGTCATCCTTGAGAGTAGGTGGGCAGATTATTCTAGGAGGCTGAGTTCCAGACCAGTGCTAGCCTGGCTGGAAGCCCCACAGACTCTCTGCAGGACAGAGTCCCTTAGTAGGTACTGGGCAGGCAATTAGAGAAAGGACTCTCACTCCAGCCTCACATGTCCTTTCAGATGGCCATTTAGTGTTACTGCTTGAGAGAGATTAGAAGGCATGGGTCCTTTCAGCCAGCATGTGGGTGTTGGCGTCATAGGGCTATCAGTGTCCCCAGGTCACACTAGGAGAGGCAGAATGAGTCTGAATGAGTGTAGGGTGCAAACAGCTTGCTCTTGCCTGGCCAGCATAGTGGAGCCATTGTTTTCAGTGGGATGGATAAAACCACACCAGCTGGAGGAGGCTGGTGTTTATTCATGAGTTGCTGAGGGGCAGTGGGACAGAAGTGACTTGCCAGGGTTTGCCAGAGGCTGAGCATTTCCATTGTGGCTGCTTCATTCCTGTTGTTGACTTACCGTCTGGAACTATGCAGTGACATCCCTCATTGCAAGAAGGGCAAAATCCAAATGTATGCCCTCTGCCCTCCTCTCAGTGGAAGTGTTCATGTTTGGTAAGAGCTGGGGTGGCTGATGCCAAGACTCTTTTCAGCCAAGATTTCCAGTAATTGGCTGAGAAGGCTCAACACATACCCCTGCAAGAGCAAGGTATGGCCAAGGGAGCATAGCAATGCACTGTATTTATTTATTTATTAACAATCCCTTTCTGATCAATACACTGATAATTGAGAAGAAAATTAAGAGATTTTCTGATTTGAATTTGGTAGCTGGGAATGGACTCCTCTTATGTCTGTTAGGATGCTCGCAGCCATGAGCAACTATCCAAATAGTCTGAAGAAGGAGGTTGTACCATCCCATATCATGGCAGTCCTAGGGCAGGGCAACTCCAAACTTGGCTATTTTAGCAGCTCAATTTGGTGCCATTAGGAATCATAAATTGGCTGGGTGCAGTGGCTCACCCTGTAATCTGAGGTGAAACATAGAGAGATCCTGTCTTTATAAAAAATTAGCCAGATGTAGTGCCTTCTCTCTATAATCCCAGCATTTCAGGAAGCCAAGGCAGAAGGATTGCTTGAGGCCAGGAATTTGAAACCACCCTGAGCAATATAGCAAGATCCTATCTCTATAAAAAATAGAAAATTTAGTTGGGCGTGGTGGCGTGCACCCATAGTCCCACCTACTTGAGAGGTTAAGGAGGAAGGATTGCTTGAGCCCAGGAGACTGATGTTGCAGTGAGCTATGATGATTCCATTGTACTTTAGCCTGGACGACAAAGTAGGACCTTATGTAAAAAAAAAAAAAACAAAACCACAAAACAGTGGATATACCTCATGGCAGGATCCAGGATCTAATCAGATATAGAGCCTTGGCATCACCATGGCGGCATTCAGTCAGAGCATGCCTCCTGGCATCACCTCATTGCACCTCTATTAATGGATTTTCTGTTGCTTATAACAGAATATCCCAAACTAGACAATCTATAAGGAAATGGAATTTATTTCTTACAATTACGGAGGCTGAGTAGTCTCAAGTTGAGGAGCTGCGTCTGGGAAGGCCCTTCTCTGCTGGTGGGGACTCTGCAGTGTCCTAAGGCAGCACAGGGCATCACAAGGGGAGAGGGCTAAGTGAGCTAACATGCTTGCTCAGGTCTCTGCCTCTTATAAACCCATCAATTCCATTCCCATGATAACCCATTAATCCATGAATCCTGAATTCATCACTTCTCAGTACTGCCACATTGGAGTTTATGTTTCCAACACATGAAATTTGGGAGACACATTCAGATCACAGCACCAGCTAACCAGGACTATATTATAGCCAGATATGACCATGTGATTATTCTAGTTAGATATAAGAATATTGGTTGGGCACAGTGGCTCACACCTGGAATCCTAGTATTCCAGGAAGCCAAAGATGGGTGGATTGCTTGAGCTCCTGAGTTGGAGACCAGCCTGAGCAAGAACGAAATCCCCATCTCTACTAAAAATAAAAAAAAAACTAGCTGGGTGACATGGTAGGTGCCTGAGGCAAGTAGATCTCATAAGCCTAACAGACTGAGGTTACTGGGAGCTATAATGATGCCACAGCACTCTACTCAGGGTGACAAAGTGAGACTGTCTCAAAAAAAAAAAAATTCATGCTGTGCCCCCCACCCCAGCCAATTTAACAGGCAGGAGCAGTTCCCTTCTTCCCCAATCCCTTATCTTGCTGCTTAGACCATAGGTGTGATGGCTGAATACATGAAGAAGTGTTATACATTGGGGATGGCAGAGAGGAGAGGTGGCAGGATCTTTGGTTTCATAATTTTATGGAACTGTCCTTCCAACCCTAAACTACCTACCTCCTAATGTATTTTATATAAAATAAACTTTTCATGGGGTGCGGATGTTCATACCTGTAATCCTAGCACTCTGGGAGGTTGAAGCAGGTGGATTGCTTGAGCTCAGGACCTCAAGACCAGTCTGAGCAAGAGGGAGATCCTGTCTCTAAAAATAGCCAGGCATTGTGGTTGGTACCTATAGTCCCAACTACTCGAGAGGCTGAGGCAAGAGCATCACTTGAGCCCAAGAGTTTGAGGTTGCTGTGAGCTAAGATGCTGTGGTACTCTATCAAGGATAACAAAGTAACAATAAAATAAAATAAACTTCTTGCACACCGATTGTGTTGTCTTTGTTTGAGCTGCTATAACAAAATACCTTAGACTGGGTAATTCATCAAGTAATACATTTTTAATTTTTTTTTGAGACAGTCTCACTGTTACATTCCTTAGAGTGCTCTGACATCACAGCTGATAGCAACCTCAAACTCTGGGGCTTAAGCAATTCTCTTGCCTCAGCCTCCCAAGCAGCGGGGACTACAGTTGCCCACCACAATGTCCAGCTATTTTTTCTGTTGTGGTTGTTGTTGTCATTGTTGTGTAGCAGGCCCAGGCTGGTTTGAACCTGCCAGCCTCGGTGTTATGTGGCTGGCCCCCTAACCACTGAGCTATGGGCACCGAGCCATAAGTAACAAATTTATTGCTCTTAAAGGATGGGAAGTCCAAGATCAAATCACCAGCAGATTTGGTGTCTGGTGAGGGCTCATCCCTCATAGATGGCATCTTCTCATTGCTTGGTCACTTGGTGGAAGGGCAAAAGAGGCAAATAAGCTCCTGTGAGCCTTTTTGTAAGGGCATTAATTCCTGGTGGGCTCTGCCCTCATGATCTAAACAGAATATCCCAAAGTAGACAATCTATAAGGAAATGGAATTTACCAATGGCTTTACCTCATGATACTATCACATTGGGGATTAGATTCCAAAATGATTTTTAGGACAAAAACATTCAGACAATAGCACACATAGCCCACAGCTATCATGTAACTAAGGGGGAGAAGCTTGGGAGAAGCAGGGTGGTAGAGAGATGGGATTTTATTAAAGAAGCTGGTACCAACCCCATTAGTGTTACTAATTGAGGGAATGAGGTTGGCCAGTTGTACTTTCAAGAGTAAAAAGAGAGCAAGAGGCCCAGTACTTACATGGCCTGGAAAACAATGTTAGAGACTTTAGCACCAGCAAGACAGGGTGTGGTTCCCCACCCTGTGGCATCACTGTTTTTCCTATCAAAGCATTTTCTCAAGTCTAACCCTCTCATTAGAGCACAAAGGGTAATATTTTGGACACCATTCAGAAGGTACATTCCTGGGAGAAGGGAATTGTTTTTGTTTTGGGTGGTTTTTGGCATAAGAGCAAGTTATTATCAGAACTAATTGCCAATTATATTCTTCACTGCTTCTGGGCTATCATCCAACATCTCTAGTTAGCCAATGAATGGTGACAGGTGCTCTGGTAGAGACCTAGGACCAGTCAATAATTACTTGGATCAGCAATATTGTTCCAAATTGCAAGCTCATTCCTTATTTTCTTGAATTTATGGGAAGAAATTTTACATTTGTGAGTGTGCTGAATTCTGTGGAACTGAACGAACCCCACTTAGCATTGCTCTCCATCGGCTACTGAGCCTGGATGACTAGAGCAGCTTATGGTGGAGTAGCTAAGAGCAGAGTCTGGAGGGAGATTACCTGGTCCCCACAGTCAACTGGCTGCCCTTAGGCAAGTAACTTCACCTCTGTGTACCTGTTCCCTCCTCTGTAACATGGGAGTAATAATAGTACATTCCTTAGAGGGATTCAGAGAAGGCTAAATGAAGTAATTCACAGAAGAGAACTAGTTAACACTTAATAGATGTTAGTAATTGTTACTACCATTGCCCTCCAGCAGAATTTGTAGGCATTTAGACATGGACCCAGGCCAGGCATGGCTCATGCCTGTAATCCTAGCACTCTGGGAGGCCAAGGCAGGAGGATTCCTTGAATTCAGGAGTTCATGACCACTTTGAGCAAGAGCAAGACCCTGCCTCTACTAAAAATAGAAAAATTAGCTGGGCATTGTCATGGGTGCCTATAGTCCCAGCTACTGAGGAGGCTGAGACAGGAGGATCACTTGAACCTGAGAGTTTGAGATTGCTGTTAGCTAGGTTGATACTATTGTACACTAGTCTTTAGTGAGACTCTGTCAAAAAACAAAAAAATAAAACAGAACAAAAAAACAAAACCATAGACCCAATACTGAGATCTTTATCTCCAGCTAGTGATTTCCCTCTCCTCCATTCCCCTCTGAGGCAAATCATCTTAGCCCTTAAGCACAGCCTGCCTTATACAAACACGTGCATATCCCGGATTGCTAACAGGACTGCATTCCCTTTCGGATGAAGACCAGATCTAATACTTATCTAGTGGACACTGAAATATTTTGCCAGGCATATTATTCAGAATGATTTTATTTTTAAGCATTATATATACATTTATAAGTGTACAAATGTTGTATTTTATGTATGTGGATTAGGTAGCTCTTTAAGGACAACATTAAGTGCCTACTGAAAATTGTTTTTTATAACAGTAAAGTTTAAAAAGTACCACACATCAATTTAGGAGACTAAAATTATACATTGATATAGGTTTTCATAATCCAGAATAGAACCCTCATCCTCTCTGCCCTCCCCACTCCTAGGTGGTCACCATAGGACAGAAAGCTGTCATCAGTCAAGGACAGAGCTTCAGAGTGCAGGCACCCAGACTGCACTGGAGACAAAGGGAAGAGCATCAGGCATAAAGGCACTTTGATAGTTGATGACAGCCTTGCCACAAGCCCACTCCATCTTTCCTTCACTCAGAGTGGGGATGTCCCGGCCACTGAAAAAGTGAAGAGCCTCCTGCTGCTGACTTCTCGGCAGGGAATTCAGACTCCTTGCCTCACAAGAACATCAGAAAGGTCCTCTGTTCCTTCCAGCTTTAGATTCTGAGGAAAAACCAAAGCACATGGACTTTGATATACTGAGAATGAATCCTAAACCAAATTCAACTGGAGCAACCAGGCAGTGACTACAAAAAATGAGGTATGTCCCATAATCATACATGTAAGGAAAATTATATCATAGCAAATATAATTTGCATGATGAAACTGTTTCCCAAGCCTTACCATTCACAGGAAAAAAGCAAAAAGCAAGTCTCTCTGGCTCTGGTTCCTGTAATACTCTACCTGTAAAAGGCCTAAGATGAGCTATCTGCCCTGAAATAGTTAAGGGAAGCAGATGGGGAGGCGACCAGGAGCCACAAACCATAGTCCTTCCTTGTACTTGGGGGATGTTCCAAGACCTCCATTGGGTGCCTGAAACCAATGATAGTACCAAACTCCATGTATACTGTTTCTCCTATACATACATACCTTTGATAAAGTTTAGAAATTAAGCACAGCAGGAAATTAACAAAGATAACTAATAAAATGGAACAATTAAGTAAAATAAGGATGACTTGAACACAAGCACTGCAATACCGTGACAGTTGGTCTGATAACCAAGAAGTTACCAAGTGACTAAGGGGTAGGGAGTGTTGACAGTGTGGACAGGCTGGACAAAGGAATGATTCATGTGCTGGAGAAGACAGCAAGATTTCATCATGTTACTCAGAATAGCATGCAACTTGAAACATGAATTGTTATTTGCTGAATTGTTCATTTAATATTTCAGATCACAGTTGACAATAGGGAACTGAAACCGTAGATGGGGGGGGACCCACCCACATCTGCCTCCTCTAGGCACCCACTCTCCCCCTGCTACCCTGTGGCCCCATCCATCATCATGTCCCTGCAGCTGCCCCCTCTCCCTAGCCTCTGCACAGGCCTTTCCGCCACACTCCAACTCTTTCTCCCACTCAGGAACTCTCTTCACAAATCCTAGGCAGTTTCCCTCAGGATTAAGCAGCAGGCTTCTGACTAACTTCACCACCAAACCCCGCTCCTTACTGTAAATGGGAAGCACATAGGCTGGGTTGGTGCACAACATCCACTTGCCCTCTTCCTAGAGCACCTTCCTGTGCTGCTCAAGGTAGACAGCTCAGATCCCACCTTGCACATTTTTTGCAGCTCAGGTTCCAAAGTTGCTTAGGTTTGGCTACTCAGTCACACACTGCTGGCATGCACAACCCTGGAGGTAGAGGGCCCCACACCCATCACTGGACCTGAGGCCCCATCACACTGCATATCTGAGGGTGAGATTGTTACCAGAGTGGTGGAGTAAAAGTCCAGATAACAGTGAAAGACTAAGGGAAGGAAGGCCAAGAAAAGGTCAAGTTCTCATATGAAGTGCTGAGAATATTTCTCTTGGTGGCTCTAAGCTTCAAGTTATCACAGATCCTTGTAGATTATCATGGGAAATCTTCTCAAATAGCAAAGGCAGGCCTCAGTAATGGTCTCAGTGCTCAGCCCAATAAGTTATGGGTTTTAGCTATCCCCCATTCTCCAAATGCTGAGTTCTGGGGCCCTTAAGAAGAGACTTTGATCACAGCAAAATGAACAAGCCCACACTGCTACTGAGGGCAGGAGAGCAGAGGTGGAGTCAGAGCAGCATAATCTTTAGGGAAGGCACAGAATCACTAATGTTTCTTAGCAGTGCTGACCTAGCCAGACTAATTGAGAATCAAGTGAGAGGCACAAAGCTGCTTTCTCACAGTATAAAGGCAGGTTTCTGTGGAGATACACAGCCCAGGGCAAGATTTCTGAGCTTTGGAAGCACCCTACGCTTTAGGAGCCTGATGTGCTAGAACACCAGCATCTATGTCCACAAAGATGGTGTAAGAATGAGATTCCAGGCCTCCCCCCAACCACTTCCCAGCAATTCTTCTGAAGTCAGACAGGTCGATGGCCTGAGTGCTATATACCTCAGATGGAGAATGCTCAGCAGAGCTGCTTGTGGATTTGTCAGGATAATAACAATATGTATTTTTACTTTATTTTTTCCATAGTCATTCTTTCTTTTGTTTTCTCATTTTTTCCCCTTTTATTAAGTCATATACACATAAATCATGAATACATTTATGCATTTGTGGGGTACAACGTGTTGATTTTTTTATACAATTTGGAGTGCTTACATCAAACTAATTAATATAGCTTTCACCTCATTTACTTAATTATTGTGTTAGACTTTTATGTTCTAATAGTCATTCTTTCTTCATGCAGTTTGTATCTGACATCAGACAAATCAGGATGTGTCAGGTATGGGAGTACCACCCCCATAACCATGGACAGGTGTTAAGTGCCTGCCACCCTTGCCTTCATGTCTCCAGTGTCAGCCACTGCCTTTCTGCTTCTGATCAGCTGCCATATGAGTTCAGCATTCATTCCTGGGTTGACAACTATCTGCAGTGCCTCTGAGGCATAATCACTCCGTCTTGGGAGCTAAATTGGACTCTTTTGTTCAGGCCTTAGTTTTGAATACCCATACTGATGGTTAGAGGCCCTATGGTTAGCTCAGCAGTCGGAATCACACAACACTTGGTCCTGGCTCAGTGGCTCTTCTGTACCTATTTCCAACGCAAATCAAACCTACCTTCTGCCAACTGGACAGTATCTTTTTCTTCTTTAGTGAAGTCATGAGCTAAAGAATGGGCAAGAGAAAAACTGGTCCCTGACTCTCACTGGTAGGTCACTTGGATTGGCTAGTGGCTCTGCTGCACAGGCCATCCCAGTCCTACAGGGGAACCTCTTTCCTAAGCAGAGGCAGACCTGGGAAATGGAGCAAATTCTCACTGCTCCTGACTTCATTATGAGGCCAGAGGTTACCTGTTGTCGTGTGCAAAATCCTGAGCATTTCTACCAACAGCCCACTTTGGCTACTATTCCTTTGAAATCCTGTCTAATGGTTTAGCACCTGAGGCTCAAGTGGCTGAGGCGCCAGCCACATATACGTAAGGTGGCGGGTTCGAATCCAGCCCAGGCCCGCCAAACAACAATGACGGCTGCAACCAAAAAATAGCCAGG
>NW_003852543.1:3595774-3618859 GCF_000181295.1 Otolemur garnettii | reverse complement strand
AAAAAAAAAAAAAAATCCTATCTAATGAACCTTTCCAACAACACTTCAGCATTCAAACACTTCAGGGCCTGCGCCTGTTTCCAGGGCTGGGTGCTTATCCCAGAGCAGGCTTACATTCTACTGCAGTGGTACACGCAGCAGCCATAATGCCCTAACCCACAAGCTTTCCTTCCATTGCAAGTACCAAGGTCTGCATTGTGGGCCAGCTGGCTGGAGACCCTAAAGGGCACTAAGTGTCCAGTAGTGCCCAAATGTATGGACTTGTACTGGCTGCCCTCACTGCGGTGACCTATGTAGTCCTACCTAAGTCAAGCTCCTGAGAAGGTGGGTCCCCCTCTCCTCTCTCACTAACCATCCCACAGCTGCACAGCTGTGAGCTACTGTGGCACAGGAGGAGCCTGCCACACTGATCCACCTGGCACCTATGGACTCTCCTTTCTTCTGACAAATAGCTATATTTCCAAGACTTTCTTCACTGCTGTTGGCAGCTCCACTTTTCCTGGCCATTGCCCCCTCATTTTACTACTCTCTCTTCCTTTCATCCTCATTTCTCTTCTCTTTTTTCCTCTCATGTTTCCCATGTATCTTGACTTTGGTAGTGGCAAACTTTAGCCCTTAAAGTCTTTGACACTCAATGAAAAGTAAGCACATTTTATGTTCTCAGATTGAGGATCTAAGTAGTCACAATTGCATCATCTAATAGTTCTTATTTAGGTCCTCTTTACTATTTTCATTGCTAATCAAACCTGGTGACCTTTTTTAAAGTTATTTTTAGGTGCCTGGTTAATCCTTTGGGTTGAAGGTATTGTATAAGTCACTATATTTAAGATATCCTACTGTAGCCCATGGAAGATATAATAAAAAGTTCAAATGAGTTGATACAAATAGGGAACACTCAAATACTGTTATGCTTACCATAATTACCTACCTTTTCATTGGCTAAATGCAGAAGACAGGCAAAAGCCAGAGGTATAGAGAGGTTCTGAGCCATGACAGTGGGCAGGCTGGAAACAAAGGGGCAAAAATTTAGCTAGGTCACTGCAAATTTAAGAACAAAGTTCACTCATCGAGTATGACTAATATATATACAATGACTACATGAATGAAACACAATATTTCAGATATATTTTATAAGCAGGTTTTTCTAGTTTCTTATTTGGAAATAAAAAATCTCATGTTGCACTCCAGCCATCAAGCATAGAAAAGTGCATTATCAATGTGGATAGGAAAAAGAAAAGCTGTAACAAGTATTACATAAAACAGATTGCTCACTGAACTCAGCTGGGATGCAGAGCAGAGGCGGTGAACACCCTCCCTGCCCCCACATCTGCCAGCATGTACCTTTTCTGCAGGTCCTTTGCAAGCTCGCTGAGCATCTTCTTGTCAGCCACCTCCATTGGAGCCCCTTCTTTTCCAGTTCCACTGTGGTTTGCCTAAAAGAATCACATCTATTATCTGTACATTTTGATACTAGAGTCTCACTATGTGGTCCGCAGTAGAGTGCTGCGGCATCACAGCTCATAGCAAACTCTAACTCTTGGGCTTAAGCGATTCTCTTGTCTCAGCCTCCCAAGTAGCTAGGACTACAGGCACCCGCTACAATGCCTGGCTATTTTTTGTTTTAGTTGTTATTGCTGTTTAGCAGGTCTGGGCCAAGTTCGAACCCACCAGCCCCAGCGTATGTGGACGGTGCCATAACCACCTGAGTTACAGGCGCTGAGCCTAGAGCTATTTTACTTTTGAAAGTGCAACAAGAACTTACAAAGCTGTACTACCATAAAAGAAAAGTCTATACCTAAATGAAATGAAAACAATTTCTTAGTTGTTTTATTTAAGGAAAAGGATCTATAAAGGACCCAACACCTCAGCCCTGGATTATGACACTGACATTTACATGTCAATGGCCAGTAGAATCCTGATAAAAGGGATATAACAAAGAGGCTTCCAGGTCCTCCTGGAGAAAACAACAACAATAAAAAGCCAGTAACAAAAAGCCATGACAAGGGCAGTGCCTGTGGCTCAGTGAGTAAGGCGCTGGCCCCATATACCGAGGGTGGCAGGTTCAAACCCGGCCCTAGCTGAACTGCAACAAAAAATAGCTGGGCGTTGTGGTGGGCACCTGTGGTCCCTGCTGCTTGGGAGGCTGAGGCACAAGAATCGCCTAAGCCCAGGCGTTGGAGGTTGCTATAAGCTGTGACGCCACAGCACTCTACCAAGGGTGATAAGGTGAGACTCTGTCTCAAAAAAAAAAAAAACCCATGACAATTTATAGCTTCAACTAGACTATATAGTTAAGCACAAAGTTCATATTTAAAAGTAAACTGGGCTCGGCGCCTATAGCTCAACCAGCTAAGGCGCCAGCCACGTACACCTAAGGTGGCGGGTTCGAATCCCCAGCCCGGACCCGCCAAACAACAATGACGGCTGCAACCAAAAAATAGCCGGGCGTTGTGGCGGGCGCCTGTGGTCCCAGCTACTTGGGAGGCGGAGGCAAGAGACTCACTTGAGCCCAGGAGTTGGAGGTTGCTGTGAGCTGTAACGCCACGGCACTCTGCCCAGGGGGACAGCTTGAGGCTCTGTCTCAAAAAAAATAATAAATAAATAAATAAAAAATAAAAAATAAAAGTAAACTGAAGGAGCCGTGCCTGTGGCTCAGTGGGTAGGGCACTGGCCCCATATACCGAGTGTGGTGGGTTCAAACCCGGCCCCAGCTAAACTGCAACAAAAAAATAGCTGGGCGTCGTGGCAGGTGCCTGTAGTCCCAGCTACTCGGGAGGCTGAGGAAAGATAATCACCTAAGCCCAAGAGCTGGAGGTTGCTGTGAGCTGTGATGCCACAGCAGTCTACTGAGGGCAACAAAGTGAGACTCTGTCTCAAAAAAAAAAAAAAAGGTAAATTGAAGTTTTCCACTTAAACACTTTCACTTGTATCCCACTCTGTTTTAGTTAATGAAACCATACAAATAGGACTGAAACTTTCTCTAATATTCAAGACTACATAGCTTAATTAAGGTCCTCAATAATGTCGTGAGTTTTCACTTTTCAGCCAGCAGAAGTATAAGAGAATAGGTTGAGTTTGCAAAGTTCAGAACGTTCCCTAAGCAAAAGGAGACAGAAAAATGAGGGAAGGATTCTAGCTGAGACTTCATTGAGTTGGATTTAGTTAATCAAGGTCTTACTTTGTTCTAAAGGAGAAAGGCAATCTTACAGTATAATAATTATTTTTCCACTACTTTCCTACTAAGAATACATTCCCCAAATCAGAATTATTAGATGAAAGCATTTAAACATTTCCCGGTACTTAAGATGTTGCTATAATTTTCTTTCCAAAAGGGACATAGGGTCATATATCAGCTTTAATTTCTACCAGCAGTGAATAAGTACTCTATATTTTCTTCAACTCAATACTGGCAAACACTACTTAATTGCTAAAACTGCTGTTGTTTTAAAGCAGTATAAAGAAGAGTATAAAGACTGAATCACATTTATGCCCTAGTTTGCCATTTGTATCATATTTTATGTAATCTGTTTGTGTACTTGGTTTGTTTCGCTCTTAGAGACATGATGTTGTCTTTATATTTTTGAACAAATTTCTCTACATTAGAGCCATAGCCCAAATCAAAGCATCTTCCAGTTGTAGACATCAGCCACCACTCACATCCTGGGCACCTAAACAACCAGCAAGATACCTTTACCTCTGCATCTGCTTCCTTTCTAGAGATTGCTGTCAGCAAACTCCACATGCTCTGCTTCAACTTCTTCATATCCATCTTTTTGGCAGTCTTTGCATAATGAATTTCAATTTTATTCACCTGAAATAGGTATATGATAAATTAAAACTAAGCAGAAGAAAAAGAACATTTGCCATCAATTCACCATAAAAATAAAGGCTAGAGTTTGAATAAAAAAGAAATTCAGTTTCAACCATAGTTAAAGCTCTTTGAATACACTAAAATAGAGTCTCTCATGTCAAATCTAACTTCTTTTTGATCAAGTACAATACACTAAGGCTCACCTGGAATTCCAGTGTAAAAGAGACAAGTGAATCAAATATTAATGAAGGCACCAAGTCTGCCACCTAGTATGAAGTAGATGAATGTTCAATGCATAAATTTAATACAAACTAAATCTGGCTTAGACTTTTCAGAGTCACACAGCTACTTAGCCTCACTGAATTAACATATAAGCCTGTTACTGGTGTGACTCTCATATAGGAGGCAAATTAAATAGATTTCAGGCAAACAAAATTATTCTCAGCTGTTTCATCCTTACCTTCTGAGGCTCAGCTACCAGATTTGACTCCCCATATGTTGTGATGTCTAATCCTTGGACCTCAGGATTGTCATCGTTCTCTTGTGTTGGTCCCACAAATAAGTCATCTGACTCTTCATAATCACTGCCAGCAGCCTGGTCAAAGAATAGCCGTTTAATTTTGATGAAGCTGTTAGAGGTGTTTAAAAACATCCTTGAAATGACTCCATATTGGGCAGCACCTGTGGCTCAAAGAGTAAGGTGCTGGAGGTGGCGGGTTCAAACCCAGCCCCGGCCAAATAAATAAATAAAAATAAAAAAATTTAAAAAAGAAATGACTCCATATTTACAAAGCAAGAACAGACCGTCTGATAGTTCATTAATTGAGTCATGCCAGGATGAATTTCTAGATGCCTCTAGTTATCTTCCTGATTGACACAGACTCTACTGGGGAGGTATCTATTATTAACCTAAGACCCTTTAAGCAGGAGTTAAAAGCAATTTAATAATCATAACTGCCAGTGTCCCCTTTGGCTACTTGCTTCCTATGTGCAGAGTTTGAGGTAAGGCAGGCCAAGGTTGGGGCTATTTCTTCAGCTCTGTTCAGTTCCTTGTACTGAAGTCAGACCGTGCATCCAGAAAACTCCCAGCAGACTTGGAATTTCCTATAGTCTTTTGCCATATAGAAGGGGGAGATGGGAAGCTGGGAACAAAGACTCATCAGCTTAAAAGAGAGGACCGAGCTCTTCTCCCTCTTTACCTGTAGTCCAGGGCAAAAGTTGGAGGTGTCATTAGGGTTGTTGTAATCATAGTCTTCAATTTCTTCATAATGCTCAGTCTCTACCTTCTGGCTCTGGGCCATCTTAAGTAACTAGAATAAAGAAAAAAATAAATGTAGAAAGCAATTTTTAGAAAAGCAGCTACTGGGCTGGATGCAGTGGATCATGGCTGTAATCCTAGCCACTCTAGGAGGCAAGGCAGGAGGATCACCTGAGGTCAGGAGTTTAAGACAAGCCTGAGCAAGAGTGAGACCTTGTCTCTACAATAAATACAATAAGTTAGCTGGGTGTGGCAGGCAACTATAGTCCCAGCTACTCAGGAGGCTGAGGCAGGAGGATAACCTGAGCATAGGGATTTGAGGTGGTAGTGAGAAATGATGGTATCACTGCACTCTAACCCAGGCAACAGCAGAGTCTGCCTTAAAAAAAAAAAAAAAAAAAAGAAAAGAAAATAGAAAATTTAATGAGCATTTAACTACCAAAAATTATAGTGAAAGAAATTTAGAGATAAGAAAAGCAGGTACTGATCCAGGTTGGAAAAAAGAAATCTTAGTTCCTATGCCAAATATTCTCCTAGAATTACACAATTTTACAGTTAAAAGGGCCCTAACAACTATTACCTACATAGCAATAGGTGAAACATCTAGCTGTTTCTCTAATTACATTCATAGGTCATCTTCCTGCTTCCTCCTTCCAGAACCTAGCAAAACAACTCTGCCTCCTCTTTTGGGAATGCCTGTTGAACACTGCCCTTCAAATATTTGTAGGACCTCAGATCAGTGATTTACCTGACATGAGTGTCTTTAAAGTAGAGGAAAATATAGTTGGAGGGGTGTACAATTTCCAAGAATACACTAAATATTTTAATAAAATTCTGTATTATAAAAACTCACCATGTGTTTATAATGCTTCAAAATTAACATTGAACAACAAATATTTACTGAGTTAAGAAATGCCCCATTTTCTTCTACTATTTCCTCACATGACACAACTTCTAAATCCCTCTCCACTTAGAATACTCTCCTCTGGGCACACTTTCAATAGTCCCTAGCCAAATACCCAGTGTTTCATACAGGCATACCTCAGTGACACTGAGAGTATGGCTCTGGACCACCAGAATAAAGCATATATTCCAATAAAGTGTATTGCAAGTATTTTTTGGCTTATACTATGCTGTTGTTTATTAAGTACACAATACAGATCTAAAAAACAATGTACAAATTAAAACCACTTTATTGCTAAAAAAATACCAACAATTATCTTAGCCTTCAGCAAGTCATAATCTTTTTGCTAGTGGAGGGTCTTGCTTGGATCTTGACTAAACAGGGTGGGGTTACTGAAGATTGGGGTGGCTGTGACAATTTCTTGAAATAAGACAACAAAGTTTCCACATTCCTTGACTTTTCCTTTCACAAAAGATTTCTCGGTAGCTTTTAACATTGTTTGATAGCATTTTACCCAGAGAACTTTTCTTTCTTTCTTTTTTTTGAGACAGAGCTTCAAGCTGTCGCCCTGGGTAGAGTACCATGGCATCACAGCTCACAGCAACCTCCAACTCTTGGGCTCAAGCAATTCTCCTAACTCCGCCTCCCAAGTAGCTGGGACTACGGGTGCCCGCCACAACACCCAGCTATTGTTTGGTTGCAGATGTCATTGTTGTTTGGTAGGCCCGGGCTGGATTCAGATATGCAAGCTCAGGTGTATGGGGCTGGAGCCTTAGCTGCTTGAGCCACAGGGGCTGAACCTACCCACAGAACTTTTGAAGTCAATCCTCTCAAACCCTGATACTGCTTTATCAACTAAGTTTACTTAATACTTTAAATCCTTTGTTGTTATTTTAATAATGGTCACAGCATCTTTACCAGAAGTAGATTCCATCTCAAAAAAATACTTTCTTTGCACATTCAGAAAAAGCAACTCCTTGTCTGTTCTTGTTTGATCATGACATTGTAGTAATTCAGTCTCCCTGAAGATGGCTTTACTTCTCATTCTAGTCCTCTTGCTATTTCCTCTATGCCTGCGGTCACTTCTTTCACTGAAATTTTTTTTTTTTTTTTGAGACAGAGCCTCAAGCTGTCCCCCTGGGTAGAGTGCCGTGGCATCACAGCTCATAGCAACCTCCAACTCCTGGGCTCAAGCGAGTCTCCCGCCTCCACCTCCCAGGTAGCTGGGACTACAGGTGCCTACCACAATGCCTGGCTATTTTTAGGTTGTAGTTGTCATTGTCGTTTGGCAGGCCCGGGCTAGATTTGAACCTGCAAGCTCTGGTGTATGCAGGTGGCATCTTAGCCATTTGAGATGAATCAGGAATATTCTTAATAGCCTTTAGAATGGTGAATCCTTTCCACGATGTTTTCAATAGACTCTGCCCACATCCACTTAGAGGCCAATGTGGGATCATTAACTGGCCTAATTTTAACACTGTATCTCAAGAGGGAAAAGGCCTGTTGGTGGAACAGTCAGAGCACAAAATATTAAGTTCATACCCTTATATCAGCACAGGCTGTGGCACTTCATAACAGATATAATACCAAATGTCACTGATCACTATAACAGATATAGGATCACTGAAAATGTTTGAAATATCGTGAGAATTACCAAAATGTGACACAAACATGAAGTGACTTGGAAAAATGGCACATTGTTAGACTTGTTCAACAAAGACTTGCCACAAACATTCAATTTGTAAAAAAACACGGCATGTGTGGCTTGGTGTCTGTAGCTCAGCGGGAGGCTTGAGGCAAGAAAATCACTTAAGCCCAAGAGTTGGAGGTTGCTGTGAGCTGTGACACCACAGTACTCTACCAAGGGCAACATTTTGAGACTGTCTCAAAAAACAAAAACAAAAACCAAGCAAACAAACAAAAACAAACCACGGTATCCGTGAAGTACGGTAAATGAAGCACAATAAAACAAGGTATGTCTGTAGTCATGTTCCCCATGTAGCTCTGCTGGAAGAATAAGGGCTCTCAAGCTCCTGGTGCCTGGCTGCCCTACTACACACAGGAAAATTTATTTTTGTGGATAAGAACAAGCACTAGTTCTTTCCTCGATAAGAAATAATTATGAAAAAAAAAAACAAAAATAAGCAGGCCCTAGAAAGTAATGATCTAATGACTTTCTTCTAGGACCTTCGCATGTGGATATGCAAATTACCATGCAGGCCACATTACTGAAAGGTTCATAAGAGCTGGAAGGAAGAGAGAGTGCCTTGTGGCCACAGACAGCAGCTCATCCTGGGGCTGAGCAAAGGTTGACAGAAGTGTTCTACCACTTGCCTTCATTTGGCCTTCTTCCGCTATTCCACCTCAGGGCCTGTACTCTGACTACCTATACTATGACGACTGCTACTAGAATCTAACCAATATTGACCATAGCTATAGTTTCCACAACTGTTGCAACTTTGCTTCTTTGTGTTTGTAAGGGTATTTCTATTAAGTGGATAATATTGACTAGAAAGAAAAATGTATCTAGGTTGGTTTATAAAAATAGAATGCCAAGTATCAGTGAATTCAGGGAAATATGTACATATCATTAATTTTTTGTGGAAAAAGTGGGCAAAATAAAGAAGAGGAAATTATAAATTGTTCATATGCTTGACACAACAAGAGTACCACAACCAAGAGTGTAAATAAGCAGAGGATCCACAAGAAATGGAACTCAGCATGAAACAATGTCTGGTTACCCTGGCAACATGCACTTGCTACTAGTGCTTAGATATACACAATATTTGGTAACCTTGCAACATGCACCACAAAAGGCCCAAACAAATGAAGTAAAACACAACATAAGGTGCTCTAGAGCACTCTATATAACAGCCTTTGAAGGACCCTTGGAAGATTGTGTAGCAAACCAGGACTTCCTAAAAATGTGACCCCCACATGTTGCTGTGGCTCACTTCTAAACTTGGATCATGAGCAAGGAATTTGTGGACTATATAAACTACCTGATGAGTAAATCCACAAATTCAGTGAGAAAGTGAGAGAATTAAGAAATAACTAAAAAAATTTTAAGCTTTATCAAAGGACTTTACACTTACCCTCAATGCATTCCAACATGGTGTCTAGCATTTTAACCAGGTAAGGTATTTCTGACTCTTTAGTTCGCATCTATCCTATAAGCTTTTCCCTTTAGCTTCCTCTGCCTTACCCATCTGATCTTCTGTATTGCCAGATATATTAGCTTACAAATTCACATGTCTGCCACATATATTAACTAACATATATCCCTCCTCACATGTTTTTCTTTCTTATAGCATACAATACCTAGCAGTCATACATACTACCAGCTACTCAATACCTGGTATGCTGTCAGGAGGACTGGGAACAAGAACTGTTTAAAGGAACCAAAAAACAGACTTACCCTGGTGCCTGGTTTGAGATGAAGCTGGACGAGAGTATCGACAACATAGTGGAAATCTGTAGGAAGAGTGGTGGCTTTCCAATTCTGGTTCTCCAAAGTGGACTTGGCCAGAACAGTAGCAGCCTATTAATTTAAGGAAAAAAAATATATAATATATATATGCATTTTTTAGATATACATACATAAATCTATATATACTTTACATGTATGTGTGTGTGTTTTAGGCATCTTTAACATCAATGGTCAAAACTGGTTTTTTTTTGGCGCAGTTTTTGGGTGGGGCCAGCGTCCTACTCCTTTGAGCCACAGGCACTGTCCTTTTTTTTTTTTGAGACAGAATCTCACTTTGTTGCCCTTGGTAGAGTGCCGTGATGTCATAGCTCACAGTAACCTCAACTTCCTGGGTTCAAGCAATTCTCTTGCCTTAGCCTTCTGAGTAGCTGGGACTACAGGCACCTGCTGCAATGCCCAGCTATTTTTAGAGACAGGGTCTCGGTCTTGCTCAGGCTGGTCTCGAACTCATGAGGTCAAGCAATCCACCAGCCATGGTTTCCTAGAGTGCTAGGATTACGAGTGTGAGCCACAGCGCCCAGCACAAAACATTTTTTTTTTTCTTAAAGGAGTTTGGGTTTGGCTTGTTGCCTATAGCTCAGTGGCTAGGGCACCAGCCACATAGACCGAAGCTGGCAGGTTCAAACCCAGCCTGGGCCTGCCAAACAACAATGACAACTGCAACCAAAAAGTGGCCAGGTGCTGTGGTAGGCGCCTGTGGTCTCAGCCACTTTGGAGGCTGAAGCAAGAAAATCACTTAAGCCCAAGAGTTGGAGGTTGCTGTGAGCTGTGATGCCACAGCACAGGCGACATAGTGAGACTCTGTCTCAAAAAATAAAATAAAATAAAATAAAGGAGTTTGGGTTTGGATCAGAGTTCCACAGTTCTGTGTAAAAAAGTGATTTCTCCTTACTCTAAATTTGATTCTTTCTGCCACTGAGTTTTGGTACTATTTTTCAATGGTGTCTTTAGGGTATGAGGAAGAATGAAACCATCCATTTACTCTAAGAGTTAAATTTATAATACATTTTTTTAAAGTCAGGCCAGGTGCAGTGGCTCAAGCCTATGATCCTGGCACTTAGGGAAACCAAAGCGGAAGATCACTTGAGCCCAGAAGTTGAGATCAGCCTGAGCAACACAGTGAGACCACATCTCTACAAAATATAGAAAAATTATCCAGGTGTGCTGATGCACACACTTATAGTCCCAGCTACTCGGGAGGCTGAGCAGGAGGATCATATGTGCATAGGCATTTGAGGCTGCAGTGAGCTATGATGACACCACTGCACTCAAGTCTGGGTGATAGAGTTAGGCACTGTCTCTTAAAGAAAAAAAACAGGTGAAAGGAAAAAAGAAGTACAAAGAGTAATATAAGAAAGCACAATACTAATAAATCCAGCACAGACCTTTGTTTTCCGAAAACATACATCAAAGTCAATATCATCTTCAAAATCAATTTCAAAATCTTTCTTTGTAGTCTTCTTTTTGTTCTCTGATTGGGAAGGAGCATCTTCTGCAGAAAGGAACATAGATGTCAACATTGTTCACCTTTGTGGTCGAAATTATTTACTTATCTCACAAGATCTATAGATAGCCCTATCAACAAGGTAGCATTTGTGTCTGAGCATCGCAACAGGAGCAGGAACACTAAATCATATACCTCATTTCTGTTCTAAATTTATAATTTTTTATGTTTTTCAAAAACATGCTAATTCCTTCCTTTCAAAGACAGAATGCAAAATATGAAATGCTGGCACAGCCCCTCTGGGTTCTGCAATAACTACTACGTGTCCTCTAAAGCCCATTGGTCATTCCCACCTAGGGCCCTTGTACAAACTCATGCAGATACTAGGGGACAGTATGAGGCTGTAAGGCCAGTTCTCCTGATTCTAGGTACTTACTCTTCCCATCCAGAAGTCTTGATTTTAACTGACCCTTCACCCCAGGTCAGGCCAACTAATTGTCCAACCAGGAGGCTAGCTCATCTGTATGGTTTTTTTTTGGGGGGGGGGGGGACAGAGTTTCACTTTCTTGCCCCCAGTAGAGTGCCATGATGTTACAGCTCACAGCAACCTCAAACTCTTTGGGTTCAAGCGATTCTCTTGCCTCAGCCTCCCAAGTAGCTGGGACTACAGATGCCCACCATAAGACCCAGCTATTTTTTAGAGATGAGGTCTCATTCTTGCTCAGGCTAGTCTTGAACTCCTAAGCTCAAGGGATCCACCTACCTTGGCCTCCCAGAGCGTTAGGATTACAGGCATGAGCCACTAGGTGCTTCTTCAGCTTTTCAGGAGCAGCAACAGAGCCACAACTGGCACATCCCTTCCTTAGCTAACTGCTGACTGGCTAATCATCCACACTATTCTTTCCTTAAAGTTCCATCTAGAAGTACGTACGTTTGCGTCGAGGCCTAAAGCGCCAGTGATCTGGGCCAGCCCACATCGACATAGTCCGGGGACTGAAATAGGAATATTCTCCAGGTTTCATGGAGAGAAGAGGGCACATGGTCCTAATATCTCTGTCTCCAAGAGAAATTATTTCCTCCCTGTAACACACATGAAATTATGTTTGCATGTGTACTCTCTACATATATTCCAATCATGTTATTTACATAAAAGGAGCATATGATGTCACTGAAGACTCTACCTACCCACTTCTCCACAAATGAGCAGCACTATGAAGTGGAAGTCCAATATAAATACTTCACTTTTTTTTTTTTTTTTTTTGAGACTCTACCCTATTGCCCTGGGTAGAGTGCCATGGCATCACAGCTCACAGCAACCTCCAACTTCTGGGCTCAAGTGAGTCTCCTGCCTCTGCCTCCCAAGTAGCTAGGACTACAGGCACCCGCCACAACACCCAGCTATTTTTTAGTTGCAGCCATCATTGTTGTTTGGAGGACCTGGGCTGGATTCGAACTCATCAGCTTAGATGTATGTGGCTGGTACCTTAGCTGCTTGAGCCATAGGCGCCGAGCCTTTACATTTTTGTTGTTTTAAAAAGACCATGTCAAAGAAACTTTTTTTTTTTTTTGAGACATAGTCTTACTTTGTCATCCTCAGTAGAGTGCTATGGTGTCACAGCTCACAGCAACCTCCAACTCTTGAGCTTAAGCCATTCTCTTGCCTCAGTCTCCCAAGTAGCTGGGACTACAGGCACCTGCCACAATGCTCGGCTATTTCTTTCTTTTTTTTCTTTTGAGACGAGGTCACACTCTGGCTCAGGCTGGTCTTGAACTCGTCAGCTCAGGCAATCCACCTGCCTTGGCCTCCCAAGTGCTGGGATTACAGGCATGAGCCACCACACCCAGCCACAAATACTTCATAATTAACAATCTTGTAGTTTTTCTTAAGGGCTTTTGCTTCTCTTAATTTTATAATATAATCATATTTACACAAGTGCTTTGGAAGTTTCAAATTGCTTCAAAAATCCTAGTTTACCCATTTGATAGCTAAGACAACAGAGGTACAGAGAAATTAAGTTTTTATGTAAGACTACAGAGCCAGAAAACTGCCAGGGCTAGGAATTAGACTTGACTCTTTGAATCCCAGCCTCAGTGTGTTTCCACACACAAGACTTCTCCTAAAAGACTCCAATGTGAGAAAGCTGCTGCTCTGCCCTCTAAAGGAAAAGGTAACAAGGACTTCAGAGTGGCTTTATATTAGTATTGAGCCATATATAAATTCTCTTGGCTTGGCACCTGTAGCTCAAGCGGCTAAGGTGCCAGCCACATGCACCACCGCTGGCGGGTTTGAATCCAGCCTGGGCCTGCCAAACAACAATGACAACTATAACCAAAAAATAGCCAGGTGTTGTGGCAGGCGCCTGTAGTCCTAGCTACTTAAGAGGCTGAGGCAAGAGAATCACTTGAGCCCAGGAGTTGGATGTTGCTGTGAGCTGTGACGCCACAGCTCTCTAACCAAGGTGACATCTTGAGGCTCTGTCTCAAAATAAATAAATAAATTCTCTTTTAGAATAAGTAAAAAAACCTTTAAAACGAGGACTTTGCCTTTATCTGCAGAATCTTTAAAAAATAAAAGCAGCAAATGATATTTATATATTTATTGCTACTAAAGCTTAAGGCTTGGTGCCTGTAGTGAGTAGGGCACCAGCCACATACACTGAGGCTGACAGGTTGGAGTCTAGCCTGGACCTGCTAAACAACAATGACAACTGCAACCAAAAATAGCCAGGTGTTGTGGCAGGTGCCTGTAGTCCCAGCTACTTAGGAGGCTGAGGCAAGAGGATCACTTACATTCATGAGTTTAAGGTTGCTATGAGCTGTGATGCCTCAACACTCTACCAAGGATGACATAGTGACACTCTGTCTCAAAAAAAAAACAAAAAACAAAAAAACTTAACTTAAAAAATTGAAATATACTTAAAAAAAAAATCACATTTTGGCTTGGCACCTGTGGCTCTGGCGGCTAGGGCGCCAGCCACATACACTGAGGCTGACAGGTTGGAGTCTAGCCTGGACCTGCTAAACAACAATGACAACTGCAACCAAAAATAGCCAGGTGTTGTGGCAGGTGCCTGTAGTCCCAGCTACTTGGGAGGCAGAGGCGGGAGACTCCCTAGAGCCCAGGAGTTGGAGGTTGCTGTGAGCTGTGATGTCATGGCACTTTGCCCAGGGCGACAGCTTGAGGTTCTGGCTCAAAAAAAAATCACATATCTAGTCTGTAAGTCCTAGTGTTATAACAGAACTTGATATCTGGCCTCTGTCACTAACAAATGTACTACATTATGAACTCCATAAGATGGTTTCAACAGCATCCCCACTCAATTCCCATGGCTATTCTTTTGTTATAATTTTGGCAGTTAGGCTGGGACTTTATAGGCAAAGGTATGAAGAGCTTGGCTCCCATTCCCAAGAGTCTGTCTACACGGTCTGAACAGAAGGTCTGTAGGTTTCCTGAATGCCATTCGTTCAATAATTATTTCAACACACAATGCTGTGTGGCAGGCACCCTATCACTTCTGGCTACTAAATGGCTAAACTAACCCACAGTTGATCCATTCTGAAGGCCTGCCCCCTCCATCAAACTTCTACCATCCTCTCCAGGGGACTCTTTATTTCTTTTGTTCCTACCCCCTCAATATCACAGAGCTTCTCCTTCATTTCAGCCCTGTTTCAGTCTAGCAAGTTAAAGGTCTCCTCTGGCTGGGCTCCTAGCATGTCAGCCAGCATGCAGAATGCTTCATTCTCACGTAAACATAGTAGGCTGTGCTCTGGGCCCTCACCTCTGACTAGGTCTTTAAACACAGTGAGCACACTATAAAAGCACACATATATCACAGAAGGGTCAGCTAGAAAACACTTGGCCCCCTTTGGCAGATGAGTCTTAGTGTATGTGCACAGAGAGCTCCACTCTTACATTGCACACAGTTGTCAAAGTGCTGCCATTTAGGAACCAATAACATGGGGTATCCCACGTAATACTGGTATTTACCATTCAGTATTCTTCCCACTCTACCTTGAACTCAAGGCCCTTGAAGACCTTTCAGTAAAGAACAGTGGTTTTCAATCCTGGACACATGATGCAATCACCTGGCCTCTTCTACCCCTGATACTCTCAGGGGGTCTGCACTAAAGCCTGCCATCCAAAGCTCACTGCAGGCAGTCCTCAGGTTACAAATGAGATAGGTTAGTTTTCCTTGCTTTGATATTCTCCAGTCTGCCTATCTAGTAACCCAACACTGCCTAGTCCCCCTCTTTGCTTATGCTTCAGGTCACTTTTTTCTATAAGCAAAACATAAGCCTCTATCTGTCTATATATGTAATTGACATGCAGTGATATCACCAAAAGCCAGACTACACACAGAATGTAGAAAGGGAGCATGCTCTGCTACCAAAATGCATGTGGTAACAATAGGCCCCACTAAAGTAGCTGCTAGATCCCAGGTACTTTGGTCTAGCACTTTACAGTTCTTTCATCCTTATAAACTCCTGTAGTGTCAGTTTTATAACCAAAGTGACAAGCCAACATCCGATGCCAAGTGTGATTCCTGTGATGCAAAAGGGCTTAGCTGAAGTGTACAATAAAGCACACCAACCCAGCCAATCAGAGATGAAACTATATCACCCCCAGCAGGAAAACTGTTAAAAATGGATTTAAAAAACTCCTATGGAAACATTTTCTGTGACCCTGAGAGCCTTACTGGGAGCTTTGAACCTGGCAGGGCTCCTTCCAGCTCCTGAACTCCTCATGATCCCCAGCTTCAGGGTGGTCAGCTTCATCATTGGCATCAAAGTCATCCTCCAGGGGGCCCTCAGGCAAGTCCTCACAGTCACTCTCCTCAATCTCGGCATTGATGTCAAATACCTGGTCATTCTTCTTAAACTTGTCCACTAGGGCTGACACAGACTAGAGGGACAAAAGAGGGTTCTTTCGTTCTGTTTCCTATAACACCTCAGTTCACCATTGGAGGGGCAGCCTTCTCACCCTTAAAAACCAGTTTCCAGCACTCTCCTTCCTCCATACCACCCTTCCCCTCCCCCTGCCCGCTGGAGCCAGAGTTCTCATGATAGTGCTAAGGAAGTTTATATTGTGCAGCACAGGATGAAGCTGTATTGTTGTCAGGTACATTTTGTAAAACATGAAACAGGAATCTTCATCCATTAACTACATGTTTAAAGAAAACAGTTTTCCATGGAGACCATTTATTTTTGAAGTTGTAGTAAGCAGGCTAAAGGGGCCTATGCTAAAAATACACAGAGGAAAGCTCTACACGTGACAATTCTCAGGAAACTCAGTGCCAAGGGACTCAACTCCAAAGAGCAGGAAATTCCTCAAGCTTGATAGCAGCCTAAGAAATCAGAGGCTTCTGAGATAATCACATTCAAGAGTAAATCTAACAAGAAAAGTTCACCCATTAATGGCAGGGCCATCTCACCCTAGAGAAGCAGAAGAGAGAACTCATTTAGCTATGTAGCAGTCCTGCTGGGGGTCACAATCCCTCCCACTCTCCACCCCAGGTTTTTATCCCTACAAAAGTGCCAAAGGAAATATTTTCTGTACTCCTGGCTAAATAAAAATGATGCCACTGTTTTGGTTCCCATTGGGCAGAACTAATCTTGGGCCATCTAACTGAAACCACAAGCCACTGGAGAAGTGCCCAGAGCCCTTATAAGTCCAGAAGTTGACCATACCTCATTATGTGTTTCACTGTCCCACTTAGTAAACTGGAATCCAGCCAGGGAAGGGCAGATCTGGCGATCTTCTGCACACTGCTGCAAGGGCCCTGGAGAGGACAGCAAGAATTCAAAGAGAGATTGGAGATAGGTCAAATATGTTCCTCATTCCTTATAAAACAACATCAATGGGCACAATAGAGAAGAGAGGCAAACAGTCACCTCACTGTTCTCCAGTAGAGGCTCTAGTATGGCTGCCAGCCAACATCTGTGTGTTAAATTCTCCAGGGAGAGGAACAGGCAACATCCACACTGGGGTTAGTCTAAAGCATTGTCAATCCACAAATGAGTAAAATAATAGGGAGAGAAACCTGAACACGACAGTTGATTTGTGAAATGAACTCTGTGCTCTATGCTATAATTGGGAAATCAAAATCCCTTCCTTTTAAAGGTACACTAAATAGATCTTTTTTTTTTGAGACAAGAGTCCCACTCTTTGTCACCCTTGGTAGAGGGCCATAGTGTCATAGCAGGGGTGAGCCACTGCCTTTGCCCTTTAAGTAGATCTTTTTGAAGTTTATAAGCCTGATGACTGGTTTCCAAGCATTTTTGTCAGTTGTGCCTCCCTTAAATCTTGTTATAATGTTGGCACATTACGGATCTGATGTGAAAAAAAAATACACTAAGTATATAAGCATATAATGGTACTTATTTTTAGTCCCAAAATAAACTAACTAGAGCTTACTTTTCGGAGGACTAGAGCCCCCACTGAGAGTATAAACTTGGAAAATAAAATGTTAGCACAAAACAGTTGTGCTAAGCAAAATTTAGGCAAGAATATAATGGATAAGAATGGGTCCCTTCACACTTATATAGCCCTAGAGGGGGAGAATCAATTTCATTCAACACATAAAAATGATTACACACAAGTATAACTATTGCACTGCATGTACCCAGCCTTCACCTGCCTGTACCTTGTCACAACATCCTGAGATGATCTTCCAATAGAGGGTGAAGAGGTAGGATGGGAAGGATGTTAAAATCTTTGCCAAGCCAGTATAGGGGACTGATAATAGGCCAAGTCAGTTCATAGACTGCCAGAGAGGAGTCTCAAAACAATTCACAAAGCCCTCTTCTTTTTACAACCCCTAGATTGGGTAACAAAGAAGAATAAGGCCTCTATGGCTAGATAAAGGTCCCCTTCCCAAGTCCAAACTCTGACACTCCAGGATGAGCCCTGACAGTGAGAGCTGACTGCAAACAGCAGGCACCTAAAGTATATGGCACATATAGATCAAGAGGCAATGGTTTATAGGTATTTTTTTTTTTAAAGACAAGAGTCTCACTTTTGTCACCCTTGGTAAGAGTATCATGGTATCATAGCTCACAACCACTTTAAATTCTTGGGCTCAAGCAATTCTCTTGCCTCAGCCTCCTGAATAGCTGGTACCACAGGCACCAGCCAAAACGCCTAGTTATTTTTAGAGACAGGGTCTCGATCTTGCTCAGTCTAGTCTCAACCTCATGAGCTCAAACAATCCACCTGCCTCAGCCTCCCAGAGTGCTACCACGACAGGCATTTGGTTTACTGTTTTAAACTCCATGCTGTAGAGAAGAGAAAAGTTAGTGGATTGCTAGGCACTCCTAAAAGGATACCCAATTTGGTATTCCAAAGGAAACTTCTGAGTAATTTAAGCAACATTTAAGAGTAAGATGGTTTTATTACATGCCATGGTTTTACACAGAAACTTCTCCAATGCCTAAATGCTCTGGTGAAAGGCATTATTTGGGTACTTACTTTTTATTTATTTAGATATTTTTTGGAGAAAGGGTCTTGCTCTGTTGCCAGGGCTACGGTGCAGTATCATCATCATAGCTAACTACCAACTCAAACTCCTGAGCTCAAGCACCCCTCCTGCCTCGTTCTCCCAAGGAGCTGGGACTACAGGTGTACAGTGGCACTAGGCTAATTTTTTTTATTTTTTGGTAGAGAGAGAGTCTCACTAATGCCGAAGCCAGCCTCAAATTCCTGGGGTCAAGCAATTCCCTTGCCTTAGCCTCCCAAAGTGCTAGGATCATGGTCATGAGCCACCAAGCCCAGCCTCTACTTACCTTTTAAATCTGTCATTTCTACCCAGCCTAAATCTGGCAACTCAAGAGGTTCTCCAGTGGGGAGAGTCTTGACATCAGAAGGAAAAAGCAGCTCACTTCTATAGTCATGGCAGTGGATGGTAGAGAGAAATACCCCTGCTGTGCTACATTCATCAAATGAAGCTGCAGTCTTCTGAAACATAGGATCGATCTGAATACAAAGAGAGAAGGAACCAAGGAATTATAATATAGCCAAAGGAAACATAAACTCTCATGTGTTGGACCCTGCTCATTCTCTGATATATATACTGGACTGAGGTGTCTCTGCACATAAGCAATAGTGGGGAGGGGCTTTCTATTTGATCAGAAAAAAATCCCAGTTCAAAAAAAAAAAACTGTATGTGGTCAGCTGCATAAATGTATACTGTTCAAGAAGACAGTATGTGTTAACAAGCATACACTGTGTCTTATCTCTTTGTCTATAGTACATCTGGCCATGAATCTTTCTGCTGGTCTCCATTCACAAGTCACTGTTTTATTTGTTGTTGTTTGTTTTGTTTTGTTTGAGACAGAGTCTCAAGCTTTCACGCTGGGTCAAGTGCCGTGGTGTCATAGCTCACAGTAACCTCCAACTCTTGGACTCAAGCAATCCTCTTGCCTCAGTTTTTTCTATTTTTAGTAGAGATGGGGTCTCACTGTTGCTAGGGCTGGTCTCAAACCTGTGAGGTTAGGCAATCCACCTGCCTCGGTCTCCCAGAGTGCTGGGATTACAGGCATGAGCCACAGCAACAAGTCACTGTTTTTACATGGCTATCTCTAAAATGCCAGTGACAAAAAATGCTATCACAACAAATTCCTGGCTTAAAAAGGCTGCGTGATGGAGCTAGTAACAAGGTTCTATTGTTCCTCTGAATAAAAATATTCCCTAGGATTTAGACAAACACACCCAAGCCAGGCAAAGGACAGGCATAGTCAATAGGGCTAGGTCATTGGGTAAAACCTAATAGAGGTTGTAAGAAGATCCCTAAGACTGGGGCAGGAGCAGGGGTGGCACAGCCATATGACACCATGCCCAAAGGCAGAACAGAGATAGGCCAAGGCATATGCATATGTGGCAAGAGGGTAAAAGCCACAGATGATCCTGAGACATGAGATATAATTGGATACTGGGTTCACAGGTCTTCCTGATGTCACAGAATGTAGCTACTACATGGAGAGAGAGGAGCTTGAATATGACAACAACACAGATGTGTCTCTCTGGCTCTTCACTGGCCCCCTTAGCTCTGAGCCTAATCTCATCACTGAGATTTGGCTCCTGGTTTCCCCATAAGTCCATTTTACCATTCTTAGTCCAGAGTAGCATATCCATCATCCCCAAGTTCTCTTAGCTTCTTAGCCTTCCACACAGGCAGCCACACAGCCTGGTGGGTTTTCCTCCCAGTGCATCTCTCATCCTGTGCCACCAATACAACCCTTATCTCTGGTCCCTCCTAATTCCTATTCTAAAAATGCCAGTGTTACTCCCATTCCCTTTTTCAAAAGGTAACCAGAGAAATGATTTCCCACCTGGAGTCCCATACCTCTAGAGGTCTTGTCTATAGGTAGTTAGTGAAACTATACTCAATATTTCAGAGTCAATATAAAAACTGTGCAATGACCCACACAAAAGCTAAAAATACAAGCATAACTTTCCTTGCTTGTGCCTGGAATTATATCATGCCAGCCTAAGAATGGTGATTCTTTCACGTAAATTAGTAAATGAGTAATTCAGAGGGGAAATGAGTTATTGATGGCTGTACAATTTGGGTAAATGAAACCTTTTGAAACAAGAGTCTCCAGCAAATCACAGTAAAGGGTGGCCTTGATCAATAACAGGTAGATAACAGACTATGCTAAAGCTGAGGTCATTTTAGGTGATTACTTAGAAGTAAATCTTCAGTTCTAGTCAAACTTATATATTCTCCTGTTCCCTAAAGAACCAAATGATCCATGGCCTTTGATATTGCTACTTAGAACCCTCTCCCTGACAACGAGGGAGGGTGGGCCTTCCTTGAAGGCCCAGTTCAAATCTTGCCTCTTCCACAAAGTCTGACCCCTACGTAGCCATTTTGGTCTCCTACAGTAGGAGGACCTTCCTTACATTGTATCAATTTGTGTTCTCCTGGTGTAAGGAACTGGAGCACAATAAAGTTCCCATCTCTCATAACAGCAAGCATTTTGTACATAATACACAATTGTGTCCAAAAGGATCATTTCATATGCATATAAACAAGTGCTTGCAAGTGGTCGAGACACACCACACAATATTTGCTTTCTGATCTCCAAGAAGACAAGAGTTTGATAAACAGACCTTCAAATTCTAAGTTTGTGACAATCTCTCCCTCCTTTTATCTTCCATACTCTTGACTATTATAAGTTTACAAGCAGATTATAGAGCAAAAAAAGCTTTTCAAGACTGAGGTATTTAGCATTTCTTCATGACGTTACTGACTTCTCTTTGCATAAAGAAACCATAGCCCAACAACTGCAGGCTTAGCGGAAGCAGCACTGCATGCTTGCTCTTGTTTTCTCTTTATGACCATGGGAAAAACTAGCAAAGGATTCTGTTTTCCTCAGTCCCAGAACTGGCTCTACCTGGTAAGAAAGATGATGACTGGAAAACAGAATTTCCAATGTCCTATATCGAATAATCCCTGATTTTGCTATGGACCAAAAGCAAAAGCAAGGATGACAATGAAAAATAGGCTGAAAGGCACTAATTGAGTTGCAGGGCTCTCCTAAGGACATGCTTCCCCGGCAGGCCTCTAAGGTGGCTGCAAAGCCTTCAAAGCACTACCGGTGATAAAATTCGGGTATCCGTCACCTCCATGCTAAAATATGATCCCTAATGTGGCGTAAGGGGAGGCATTTATATCATGGGGAGCAGATCCCCCCAAATTTCTCTCTGGAGAACTGGTTATTAAACAGAGCTTGGTGCCCCCTCCCCTTTCTCATTCCCTCTCTTACTTCTCACCATGTGATTTCTACACACCAGTTTATCTCTGCCTTCAGCCATGACTGGAAGCTTCCTGAAGCCTTCAACAGAAGCAGATGCTAACACTATGCTTCTTGTAGGCTACAGAACCATGAGCCAAATAAACCTCCTTTCTCTATAAACTACCCAGCCTCAGGTACTCCTTCATAACAATGCAAATGGACTAAGACATCCAGCTAGGTGAGGTGAACCGTGAGCTAGGTGATCTCCTCACTGCAGCTTCCAACTACCCTCCCTACCAATTCCTAACCCCATCCCAGTCTTTGCCACCCATGTCCACATATGCTGTAGTCAGCTTCCAGTCCCAGGCCAGTCCACAACCTGAGCCCTTCTTGGAAGATCTTATTATTAGCTCCTGGCTCATTATTGTTCTCAGGCTTCACTCCCAGTCTGGTTCTTAGTGATTTCTGGCCTCTAAGTTACTTGCTATCCTCTTCTTCAGTGGTCTTGTCCTTCATCCTAAGCAGCCCAGGATTCTGAGAGGTCTTACTAAGACCCCACACCTCTCCACCCTTTATTCCCTTGCCTGGTCTCTGAGTTGAATCCCTAACCATGACTGCAACCTCTCCATATGCTCAATTCCAAATGCCCTTCTCTGCCAATCCCCTCCTACCTTTCTAGCTTCCACCTTCTTGTCCTCAACACCAAGTCTTTGACCCCAACAGGCCTTACAAAATACTGATCATATTACTTTCAACCAATCCTCATTTCCCTCTCTTCCATCTAAAATTTCATAAGCAATGACTATAACCATTTCCTTACACATGTTCTCAACTATGGTGCTCTCTTTTACGTCTGTCCATTCACTCAGCTCAGCACAATTCCTTGTTAAATCCAACTTTTTATGTATTATGTACTCGCATCCACACAGTTAACCATGGCTGGAGAAGTCCCAGATATGCAGACTGATATGCAGACTGATCTTTCTTTAAATCCATCTCCACCATCTCAAGTAGACCCTGAGTTGTCTGGCAATCAAACCATTATCTCCCTAGTTCTTCACTTGCCCACCCTCCTATATGACTCTTTCCCAGCTTTTTCCTTTCCTCACATTTCCAACACTTTCCTCCTCCATACTGTCAGTCAATGACATGGCTTCCCATTTCACTGGGTGATGTGAGAGGGAGATACCACCAGAAGACAGTATCCAGAAGGCTCCCTCATGCATGTACTCAAATCCCACTCTCAAGAAATAGCCCCCACTTATGCTCTTCATTCCTTTCCCTTTTCACCTACTGAAGGAATCCACTTCATCCTAGCAATTCTTCGTTTCATCATCAGTAATTACTTTTCCACTAAACTGGTGCCATTAACAAAACATTCTGTTGGCTCGGCGCCTATAGCTCAACCGGCTAAGGCGCCAGCCACGTACACCTAAGGTGG
>NW_003852543.1:3593460-3595520 GCF_000181295.1 Otolemur garnettii | reverse complement strand
CATTCTGTTAATTATTCCATTTTTAAAAAATTTCAAACCTTGGCCAGGCATGGTGGCTCACACCTGTAATCCTAACACTCTGGGCAGCTGAGGCAGGTGGGTTGCCTGAGCTCATGGGTTTGAGACCAACCTGAGCAAGAGTGAGACCCCATCTCTAAAAATAGCTGGGTGTTGTGGTGGGCACCTATAACCCCAGCTACTTGGGAGGCTGAGGCAAGAGAATCACTTGAGCCCAAGAGTTTGAGGTTGCTGTGAGCTATGATGCCACAGCACTCTACAAAGGGTGATAAAATGAGACTGTCTCAAAAATTAATAAATAAATAAAATAAAAATAAAAATTTTCAAACCTCCAAGAATGTTAAGAGTCATATAAATCTCTGTATAACTTCCCTGTAGATCTCCCGATGGGTAACATTTTGTACATTTGTGTGCTCTCTCACTCTCCACACCCATATCTCTCTACTCCAGAGACTTTGAGAGTAGATCTCATGACACTTTCTGTGTGCCTCTCAACTCCAAACCTACATTCTCCTCTTTTCTGTGATGACATTTGGCTTTGCTAGCCACTCTCTGTTAGGCTTACCAATCAGAGGCACTAGAGGGAGACAGCAGGGCTTGAGGAGTGTTGTCCAGCAGTGCTTTACCCGAGCTGCAACAGGCCTGCTTATAGCAGTAGCTGAATCCCATTTGCAGTTTTCTCACACTCACAGAACCAGACTTGCTGCATCCCTCAGAGACACCAGTACCAGCCAGCACACCCATGAGCCCCTCCTTAAATTCAGGGACATCAGCATCAGCCAAGCAACACACTTGGAGAGGTCTGAGTTTAAGCTCCAAAGGACCCCTTCTCTAAGCTCACTAGTGGCCTCAGGTTGCCACATTTAAACCTTTCCAATCCTATGTTGGACCTTGTCCGGCATAATGATTTCCTGTTCTGCTCTGATGTTGGAATGTTGGAAGACATCTGATATGTTTTTTTTTAGAGACAGAGTCTTACTTTATTGCCCTTAGTAGAGTACTGTAGTGTCACAGCTCACAGCAACCTCCAACTCCTGGGCTTAGGTGATTCCCTTGCCTCAGCCTCCCAAGTAGCTGGGACTACAGGTGTCTGTCACAACACCCAGCTATTTTTTTGTTATTGTTGCAGTTTGGCTGGGGCCGGGTTTGAACCCGCCACCCTCAGTATATGGGCCGGCGCCACACTCACTGAGCCACAGGCGCCGCCCATCTGATATATTTATTTCATACCACTCATCCTGACATACCTGTCATACCTGACAAGAGGTAGTGACAATGCTGAGAACATTCTTTGGCCCTCAAACACAGCTGATTACTGGTTATAGGAAGAAACAGCCCATTCAGTTTGAAAACACAACGGTTGTTTTAGAATACACAAAGTTTATGGGAAGAGTGGACAGAGCTGATCAGTACCATGGATGTTACAGATTTACAAGGAAGTCTTACAATTGGTTGAAAAAAATTATACTTCTGTTGCAGTTATAAACTTCTACATCCTTTACTCATTAGATGAGGAGAGTAGAGAAAAAGTGCAGATACATCTTTCTACAGGAGAAATCATATCACTCATTTTGTGAGCAACATGAGGAACAGAAATTTAATTACAGTCGTGTGGTGGCTCAGTGCTGTAAACCATGCTCGCTGGGAGGCCAAGTTTGGTGGATCACCTGAACTCTGAATTTGAGACAACATAAGCAAGAGAGAGATCCCATCTCTCCTAGAAAAGCTAGTCAGATATCTTGGCGGGCACAGATAGCCCTGCTACTTGGGAGGCTGAGGCAAAAAGATTGCTTGAGCCAAAGAGCTTGAGGTTGCTGTGAGCTTTGATGCTACAGCACTCTACCCAGGGTGACAGAGTGAGATTCTGCCTCAAAAAAAAAAATTCAAGAAAGAGGGAAAGACCATCATCTTCTGACACTGAGGAAAGGGTAAATGGGAAGATGTGTTTTATAATGAAAAATGAAAAAAAAATCAACAAAGGATTGCATGGTTTGCAGCAGAAGAAATGACAAAGATGAAGGAGAGAAATCATTTTTTTTTTT
>NW_003852543.1:3592460-3593440 GCF_000181295.1 Otolemur garnettii | reverse complement strand
GGGAGCTGTTATTTTTTCTTTCTTTTTTTTTTTTTTTGAGATAGAGCCTCACGCTATCCCCCTAGGTAGAGTGCTGTGGCTTCATAGCTCACAGCAACCCCCAACTCCTGGGCTCAAGTGAGTCTCCTGCCTCAGCCTCCCAAGTAGCTGGGACCACAGGCACCCACCACAATGCCCGGCTATTTTTTGGTTGCAGACGTCATTGTTGTTTGGTGGGCCCAGGCTGGATTCGAACCCGCCGCCTTAGGTGTATGTGGCTGGTGCCTTAGCCACTTGAGCCACAGGCGCCGAGCCGGAAATCATTTTCTATCATGAGATATGCAAGAAGGCTGGACTTTATCTTGAAGATTGCTTCAAGAAGTATCACATTCAAAAAATTTATAAACAGGGACTGCAGCAAGAGAATTGCCTAAGCCCAAGAGCTGGAGGTTGCTGTGAGCTGTAATGCCACAGCATTCTACCAAGGCAACAAAGTGAGACTCTGTCTCCTTAAAAAAAAAAAAAAAAAAAGAAATAGGGACTGCAAACTAATATAACCGCTGTGAAAGGAAGTATAAGTATAGAGAATCCTCAAAGAACTCAAATTAATCCTGCAATCCCATTACTAGGCATCTACTCAGAAGAAAAAAAATCATTTTAATCATAAAGACATTTGCACTAGATTGTTCTCGCAGTTCAATTTACAACTGCCAAAATGTGGACACAACCTAAATGCCCATCAACTCAGGAATATGTATACCATGGAATACTATTCAGCCATTAAAAAAGATAGAGACCTTACATCTTTTGTATTAACCTGGATGAAGGTGAAACACATCCTTTTTAGTAAAGTATCACAAGAATGGAGGAGTAAGAATCCCATGTACTCAATACTTATATGAAGCCAGTAGATGATCTAATACATGCCAACATAAGAGAAAAACTCAAATCAATTGAAGATGGGGGCAGGGAATGGGGGGAAGGGCGTGTTCCCACTTAAA
>NW_003852543.1:3588323-3591925 GCF_000181295.1 Otolemur garnettii | reverse complement strand
CCAGGGGGACAGCTTGAGGCTCTGTCTCAAAAAAAAAAAAAAAAAAAACAACTGTAGGATAATTACAAATAATCCACCAACTTCTTTCCCACCCAAGATAAACAGTTGCTGAGGAGTATATGGTGGCAGAAAAATTGGATTGGATTGGTTAACGTGGCTGATCATTCCCCCTCCCTGAAACACTTTGTCATTTGGATACCACATTACTGTTTTGGTTTTCCTCCTATCTACTTGATGTTTCTTCAGTTCTCTGACTACCTAAGATCAAGGTAGCCCAGAGCTCAGTCCTTTCTCCACATGCTTATTCCCTTGGTCATCAATTCCAGTCTTTTGACATTAGTTACAATTTATGAATGTTGTGAAGGTAAGAGAAAGCAGTAATCCAGTCTATTGTTAATGGGAGACAGCAGTAATCCATCTATTGTTAATCTTTTTTGAGGGCAACTAAAATCCCATTTCTCTGAATTCTCTTATAGATATACTTCCAGAACAGCACAAATATAACAATGTTCATGGAAACAGTTTTTTTTTCCTGTTTTTGGCCGGGGCTGGGTTTGAACCCACTACCTCCAGCATATGGGCCTGGCGCCCTACTCCTTTGAGCCACAGGTCCACCCTGGAAACAATTTTTTTAATAGCAAAATTTATTTATTTATTTATTTTTTAAACTTTATTTATTTATTTTTTGTTGTTGTTGCAGTTTGGTCGGAGCTAGGTTTGAACTCACCACCCTTGGTATATGGGGCTGACACCCTACTCACTGAGCCACAGGCACCACTCCCTAATAGCAAAATTAAAAAAAAAAAAAAGTATAGCAACACCTATTTAAGTTAGCTGTGCTAATTATAAATGAGGCCTACAGCAACATTTCTTTTAAGCAGATTCCTTAGGATTTGCTACACAGTAAGGTCATTTAAAGCCAGGAATCTGGAGCCAGCCCTCTTAAAATTCAAATCCTAGCTCACTCCTAGATGTACCATCCTAGGCAGTATTGTGCCTTAATTTTTCTCTACAAAATGTCATAAGGATATTTTGAGGATTATATGCATTAACACAGGTAAAAGGACTCAGGAATCATGGCATGCAGCATTTGTACAACAAATATTAGCTAGTATCTCTACTGCTACATTTACTAGGAAATAAGTTTCTTTATCAGTTAAATTTCTCAGTAATTTGAGATTTCTTTCTATTCAATCATTGTACAATATTGAGGGACTTAATTTCAGTCTTCATTATAAAGCTAAGGAGTGACAATGCAGAGACACCAGTGGAATATTTTACTTCCTTAAGGTTTAAACAAGCACATACCAGCAAATAAGCACATTCTTAGGCCCTGCCAAGTTTCAGCTACTGAGCTTTGTAATTAGTCAGAGACCATATTGTGCACCTAGTTCCTCACCTCACATTTTCGATCTGCTTCAGAGACATTGAGGTTGTTTATATTCTGCTCAATGGTTTTGTATAAATGCTTCTTCTTTGGCTTTGGAGCCTTTTTGGTTGTTCCTGTTTCAGTAGCACTTCCATCTAAAAAGAGAAATAAGATTGCATACTATTAGGGTTGCTTTGAAGCATGTGCCTGAACTTACTAATTCAAACGCTTCAAAGGGTCATCATAATTTAAATGTGTGCAATTCTCTCAAAGCAATAGACATTAAGTAATCAGCTTATGGAGAAATCAAATTAGATTTGACTTCTAAAATAATTTCATTTCCAAAACCCCCCAAATCAGCAGCTCATGGTGACATTTACTCAAACTTGCCTAAATAAAATCTAAAAGTATTTATGAGGCCCTTCCTTTGTTGAAAATAACTTGAGTGTTTGAGTATCTTCTCATGTAAGACACGATTCTAATAACACCATGTCTTCAATAAAATGAGACACCATATTTTGCCATGTATAATGAGTACTTTTTTGCCCAAATTTTTGAGGCAAAATAAGGATGCACATTATACATGGGTAGTACCAATTCCATATCTATACAAATGTTATAAATTATTTATGCTTATGCATTAAAAATCTAACTCTAGAAAGCAATAACCATATCAGTATATAAAATAATACCCCAAATACAGTAATTGGTTTTACTGAACTTATAAGAAACTTAGAACGAAAGCATTTTTGGCCAAAGAGAAAGAACAATGTATTTCTTTTTATACACTTTAGGGAGGAACTAGCAATCTAGCTGATACTTTTACAAAATTCCTTTATAATACAAAAACAAGTGCCTAAATACAAATAAAAATTTAAATTAAAAATTAAAACAAATTACTTTTTTCCCTGAAAGTTTAGGCCAAAAATGTGGGTGTACATTATTTATGGCAAAATATGATAATTGATTTTTTGCGTCCTCATTCCAATATATCATTGAAATAACTACCTGGTATATTCTTTAAAAAGCCCCTTAAATCCACATTCTATCCACATACCTGCACCACAGCCCTCTACTTCTTCTGAAGATGGTGCATCTTTGCCTAGCCCTCCAAGGACTCTGTATACATCAGCATGGACAGCATCCACACGCACTGCATAGATCTTGGTGCTAGCATCCAGAGTACCAGCAGCTACCTAATCAAACAAGTAGAGGTGTACTCAGGAAGATGCACAGAAAGTAACTTCTGAACAGGCAAAACACAGAAAACATTAGAAACTATTTACACGCCCCAAGGGAACAATGACAAAGATCCCCCTCAGACTGCTAGGAAATAAACAGAACATATTATTTTCTCTGCACTTCACCAGTTTAGGAAAGATACAGTAGCTAATATAGTATCTACATGAGGAAAACTCTTATGTATTTTCAGAATTATGTTACAGTAAATATTAGAAATAATCATTATTCAATTCACATGCAAGAGAGAAGTAGATATCCTTCTTACTTTAAAGTTGGTTGGTTCTGTGTCTTTCTGTTTAAGAATCTCTGACATAAAATCAATCAAGTGCAAACCAAAAGCATTCTTGGTAGTGATTTTCTAAAAACAGAAAATTACAGAAAAGTTATTTATAGTCTAGGCTCATGTAAATAATGCTACGCTGAACAGAGGAAGCTGAGTCTTTATATAGGAATACACACATCTCCCCACTGATTTCACTTTCCACAAACACTTGACAAGAGCCAGGTCTATATGTGCATGTCCTCATTGTCAAGGTCTCAAAATGGACAGCATAGAAGTACTGACTGTTTGCTGTGTGCAGGCCCTGCTCTAAGCACTATACATTAAGAGACTTGGTGACCCTCAGAAGTACTCTATCAGGCAGACATTACTCTCATTCTCCAGAGTTCTGCAGCACTATGACCAGGTAACTTGCACACAGCTTGTAAATACGTAGCCTCCAACTCTAGCTAGCTTCAGCATTCACTATTAGCTCCAGAACTCTATTATCTATCTATCGTCTAGCTCCAGAACTCATACCATTGATCCCTCCGCCACGCTGCCCCTCTAGATTATGCTGCAGGTAGTAGGCAACCTCTTAGGAGGACCACCAAAGGTCCTTAAGAAAAAGTAAAACCGGCTCGGCGCCTGTGGCTCAAGCAGCTAAGGCGCCAGCCACATACACCTAAGGTGGTGGGTTCAAATCCAGACCAGGCCTGCCAAACAACAATG
>NW_003852543.1:3583974-3587150 GCF_000181295.1 Otolemur garnettii | reverse complement strand
AAAAAAAAAAATAAATAAAGGGCCTGTCAGAAGGGTGGTAGTTCACCATATATTCCCCATTAAGATTTTCTCTAACTCTAATACTTAATGGCTAGAACCTCTAGAGTTTGAGTTTCCTGGAGGTAAGTGAAGGTGATAGGTTCTAATGCTTCCTTCTAATCTGGGACAAATACTTGCTTTGCAGCTACTGTGAATCTAAACACTACCTGGATATAAAAATAGATAAGATAACTTATCTAATGCCTCTAATAAGCTTACAAACTAATAGATCAAAAGACAAGTATACATATATGCCAGGAAAGGGAGAGACAGATCCTGAGACAAAGGTGAGGTATTGGCTACAGAGTCAAATAGGATAAGTTCTAATCCCAGCTCCTCTACACCTTGGCAAGGAGACAGAATAAACAACACAAAGATGTAAGACATATAAAATGTTCCACAGAATTATCCAACAGATTACTTGGTAACTGGAAAAAGAAAAACATCTTTGTATACCAGTCACCACCAGTCAAACAGACTCACAATAAGACAACTTGGGATGGTGCCTATGGCTCAGTGGATAGGGCCACTGGCCCCATATACTGAGGGTAGCGGGTTCAAACCTGGCCCTAGCCAGCTGAAACAACAATGACAACTGCAACAACAACAACAAAAAAGCCAAGTGTTATGGTGGGCATCTGTAGTCCCAGCTACTTGGTAGGCTGAGGCAGGAGAATTGCTTAAGCCCAAGAGCTGGAGGTTGCTATGAGCTGTGATGCCACAGCACTCTCCAAGGGGAACATAGTGAAACTCTGTCTCAAAAAAAAAAAGACAACTTGAAACTTACTCATTTCCTGATATGACACAATACGAAATTCATAACATCACCCAGGAAATTTTTTTTTTTTTTTTTTTTGCAGTTTTTGGCCAGGGCCAGGACTGAACCACCACCTCCTGTATATGGAGCCAGCACCCCACTCCTTTGAGCCACAGGCACTGCCCCACCCAGGAAATATTTTAACCAAAAACATTTAACCTAAATTTAAGTAAAGACTTTAACTTCCAGTCTGTAAGAAATACAAGGGGTCAAGGAACAAGTTAAATGATATCACAAAGAAACATTCAGACAAATCTAGAATATAGGACAGTTTACAAAATGACTGGCTTAGTCTCTTAATTTTAAAGTTAATGACATTACCTTAGGTAACATAGCAAGACTCATTTCTATAAAAATTAAGAAAAACAAAGCCAGGCTTGATGGTGCATGCCTGTAGTCCTCGCTATTGGGAGATGGAGGCAGGAGGATCACTTGAACTCAAGAGTTTGAGGCTGCAATGAGCTATGATGCCATTGCACTCCAGCCTGGGTGACAGACGGAAACTCCCATCTCTAAAAAATATTAATGACAAGATAAAAACGGGGGATGCTTCCGGACTAAGACAAACTAAAGAGGCTGGGTGTGGTGGCTCACACCAGTAATCCTACATTCTGAGAGGCCAAGCCAGGAGGATCCCTTGAGCTTAGGAGTTGGAGATAAGCCTAAGCAAGAGTGAGACCTTCTCTAGTAAAAATAGAAATAATTAGCTGAGTGTTGGCCAGGGGTGGAGGGGCGCCCTTGGGAGGCCAAGGATGGAAGATCCCTTGAGCCCAGAAGTTTGAGGTTGCTGTGAGCTAGGCTAACACTATGGCGCTCTAGCCTGAGCAACAGAGTAAGATTCTATCTGAAAAAAATAAAAATAAGAGACAAAGACAGAGAGAAACCAGAGTCATATGAATCATATGAGCTTTGGCCAATCCTTAGTCAAAAAACAAACAAAAATACACAAAAACAAAAACAAAAAAAATCCCAACTCTAAGCAACATTTGGGGCTAAATAGGAAAATTTGGAATATAGCCTAGATATCAGATAACACCAGGGAATTAATTTTTATTGTGTTAAGTGTGACTATGATATTATGCTACATTATGACTATGTCACTATTTGTAGGAGATGCATGAGAAACAATTTAGGGGTGAAATGACATCATCTGTACAACTTATTTCCAAATAGATCAATCAAAAATAAATAAAAAGGGGAGGTGCCTGTAGCTCAAGTGGCTAAGGCGCCAGCCACATATACCAGAGCTGGCAGGTTCGAATCTGGCCTGGGTCTGCCAAACAATGACAACTACAACCAAAAATAGCCAGGCCTTATGGCAGGTGCCTATAGTCCCAGCTACTTGGGAGGCTGAGGCAAGAGAATTGCTTAAGCCCAGGAGTTTGAGGTTGCTGTGAGCTGTGATGTCACGACACTCTACCCAGGGTGATAGCTTGAGGCTCTGTCTCAAAATAAATAAATAAAAAGCAGAAACAGCAAAATATTAGCAATTGTTGGATCTATGTGGTAGATACAAAGCTGTTTATTGTCTTAGTCTTTCAATTTTCCAGTATGTTTGAATACTTTCATAAGAAGTTAGAAAATAGATGACATGTGAGCTGGAGATAAATGCTATGGAGAAAAGGAAAGTTTAGAATAGGAATAAGGAGAATTGGGGACCAGAGGTGGGAGGTCATTTTAAATACAGTGGTCAAGATAAGGCTTCACCAGAAAGGTAACTAATCAAGACCATGCAGATTTGGGGGGAAACTACATCCAAGCAGAGGGAATAGCAAGTACAAAGGTGGGAACATGCTGGTATGTTTGAGGAAGCCATTGTGGCTGAAGTAAAGTAAGCCAGCCACAGCAATCTAAAGGGGTGTCAGACTCCTGAGGGCCTACTAGAGCAGGAACACCAATTAGTCAGAACAAGGAGAGGACAACTGGTAAGAGTACATGAACCACTTATGGGCCACTGTAAAGACTTGGCTTTATATAAAGTCAGAAGTGAAAATGATTGGATAATTTTCAGAAGAGGAATAAATTGACCTAACTTATGCGTCAAAAGGATCTCTCTGCCTATGAAGCTGAGAAGGCTGAAAAGGGAGCAAGAAGAGACAAGCAAGAAGACCAGTTAGAAGTCAACTTCTGGGCTCAGCGCCTGTGGCTCAAGCAGCTAAGGCGCTAGCCACATACACCTAAGGTGGTGGATTCGAATCCCCAGCCCGGGCCCGCCAAACAACAATGATGACTGCAACCAAAAAATGGCCAGGCGTTGTGGTGGGTGCCTGTAGTCCCAGCTACTTGGGAGGCGGAGGCAGGAGACTCGCTTGAGCCCAGG
>NW_003852543.1:3565729-3582162 GCF_000181295.1 Otolemur garnettii | reverse complement strand
CGTGGCTGGCGCCTTAGCCGGTTGAGCTATAGGCGCCGAGCCGAGAATGCAGTATTCTAAAAGCCAGATGAAGAAAGTATTTCAAGGAAGAAAGATGTGATAAACTATTAAAAAATGCAGTGACAGGTCAAATCAGATAAGAACTGGAAACTGATCATTGGATTTAGCTATCTAGAGATTACTGGTGATCATGACAAGAGCAGTATTCCTTAAGTAGTGAGGGAAAAAGCTGAACTGCAATAGTTCTGAAAGGATGGGAAAAGAGAAACTGAAGATAGCAAATGAAGACAATGTTTGCAAGGATTTCCACTCTAAAAAGAGAGAAAAGGAGGGTAAGAGTTGAAAGGGATGTGAGGTCAAGAAAGCATTTATTAAGACAGAAAAAAAAAGACAAATTCAACATGGGCTCAGTGCCTGTGCAGTGGATCTGGCGCCAGCCACATGGTGAGTGCCTATAGTCCCAGCTACTCAGGAGGTTGAGGCAAGAGAATGGCTTGGGCCCAAGAGTTTGAGGTTCTTGTGAGCTGTGTCGCTACAACAGTCTACCCAGGGCAACACAGTGAGACTCTGTCTCAAAAAAAAAAAAAAAATTCAGCATGGTATAAAGAATGAAACAAAGAAATTGTATTTGTTTTCTATCATTGCTGTAACAAATTACCACAAAGTCAGTGGTTTAAAACAACACACACATATCTATTCTCTTGCAGTTATGGAAGTCAAAATTCTACTGAGATTCTGTCTCAAAAAAAAAAAAATTCTAACCTACATTCCTTCTGGAGGCTTAGGGAAAAATCTGTTTGCTTGCCTTCTTCAGCTTCTAGAGGCTGCCTACATCCCATGGGTCCCTTCTCTCATCACTCTAACCCCAGGGGTCCTCAAACATTTTAAACAGGGGGCCAGTTCACTGTCCCTCAGACCACTGGCGGGCCAGACTGCTGGCCCCGGGACGGGTGCTAAGCAGGACAGGCAGTGGTGGCAAAAACACCTGGCGGGCTGGATAAATGTCCTAGGTGGGCTACATGTGGCCCGTGGGCCGTAGTTTGAGGACGCCGGCTCTAACCTCTTGCTTCTGTTTTTACTGTCTCCTTCTCTGACTCTGATACTCCCACCTCCCTCTAGTAAGTACCACTGTTGATTGTTGCTTCTGTTTTCACAATTTTTTTTTTTTTGAGACAGAGTCTCACTATGTCATCCTCCATAGAGCGCTGTAGCATCACAGCTCACAGCAACCTCAAACTCTTGGGCCCAAGCAATTCTCTTGTCTCAGACTCCCAAGTAGCTGGGACCACAGGCACCCACCACAACGCCACGCTGTTGTAGTTGTCACTGTTGTTTGGCAGGCCAGGGCTGGGTTTGAACTCGCTAGTTCCAGTGTATGTGGCTGGTGCCCTAGCCTCTGAGCCACAGGCACTGAGCCCACAACTCTTTAACTCTGATACTCATCTCCCATTTGTAAGGACCATTGTGATTACATTGGGTCCACCCAGATGATCCAGGATAATCTCTCCATCTCAAGATCGATCCTTAAATCACGTCTGCAAAGTCCCTTTTACCATATAAGATAAAACATATTCACAGATTCTGGACACCTTTAGTGAGGGCATTTTTCAGCCTACCCAGAGATCATGCAGAAGGGTAAAAGTTGCTGAACAATGTACTCAAGCAGGTAAAAGGACTGCCTTGGTCAAGAGCAGAGGTTGTCCAATAGTAGAAAGGGCACAGATGGAAATAGGGGAGCAGGTGCAATGGTGGACTGTGGATATTCTCTTTTGATTGCCTTTATTAGTAAAATAAGAAGTAAAAATTTAAAAATCTCAGCACCTAAGAGAGGGTGGGGGGAGAAAGTACTTGAGATTTAAGAAGAAAGGGACAGTATGAAACAGTCATTTAGGGCAGCACCTGTGGCTCAGTGATTAGGGCGCTGGCCCCATATGCCAAGGGTAGCAGGTTCAAACTCGGCCCCAGCCAAACTGCAACAAAAAATAGCCAGGCGTTGTCACAGGGGCCTGTAGTCCCAAGTCCCAGCTACTTGGGAGGCTAAGGCAAGAGAATCACCTAAGCCCAAGAGCTCGAGGTTGCTGTGAGCTGTGACACCATGGCACTCTACCTAGGGCAACAAAGTGAGACTCTGTTTCTAAAAAAAAAAAAACAGTCATTTAGGAGAAGGGGAGACAGGATGTGTCAAGAAATACAGCATGACTGCCAGGCAGCTTCAGGGTGTCTTGTGACCCTTCAGAATTTCTGGATGTTTTTATCATGCCACCATCGGGTGTGCAGGGGCTGGAACAGAGTAGGAATTAATCAGGTTGTGATTTTTAACAGGCAGACATAAGGAAGAGGAAGGGCAAGGGGGTTAAGGATGTATGACAGAAAGTGATTATATTGACTGATCATAGAATGTAAGCTAAGAAGAGGAAAACTATACTTTCAGGGATCATTTCTTTCTTTTATTTTGAGACAAAGTCTCACTATGTTCCCCTCAGTAAAGTGCCATGACATCACAGCTCACATCAACCTCAAACTCTTAGGCTCAAGAGATTCTCTTGCCTCAGCCTCCCAAGTAGCTGGGACGACAGGTGCCTGCTACAACGCCTGGCTATTTTTTGTTGTTGTAGTTGTCACTGTTGGTTAGCTGGCCTGGGCCAGGTTTGAACTTGCCACCTTGGGTGTATGTGGCTTGCATCGTAACCACTGTGCTATGGGTGCTGAGTCAATCATTTATTTCTATAGTTTGTTACTAGAGAAGTTTCTCTGAATGTACAGAGCATTGTTAAAAATTTTATTTAAAAAAAGATGGAAATAAGGACATGAGAAGCTCAGGTGACAGACAGTGAAAAAGAGTAGTAGAATATAGGTCTGCTGAGTCAAAAGATTGTCAGAGTCAAGGAATAAGAGAGACTGAGTTAAAAAGATATGGGTGTGGTATTAAGAAGTGATGTACTTAAAATTGAGATGACAGTGGTACAGCTATTGTCAATGACAAGGTCTAAGGTAGTGAGTAGCTATGACCTACTATGGTAGAGCAAGAAACAAGATCACTGGAACAGAGAGATGATGGAACTGAGAGATCTGGGGGAAAGTTTCCAGATTTAGAAATCAGAAGGCCCAGCTTTAAAATCCAGCTCTAGCTGGGTGCAATTGCTCACACCTATAAGCCTAGCACTTTGGCTTGGTGCCTGTAGCTCAGGGGCTAGGGCACCAGCCACATATATGAGCTGGTGGGTTCGGATCCAGCCTGGCTTGCCAAGCAACAATGACAACTACAACCAGAAAATAGCTGGGTGTTGTGGCGGGCACCTGTAGTCCCAGCTACTTGGGAGGCTGAGGCAAGAGAATCACTTAAGCCCAAGAGTTTGAGGTTGCTGTGAGCTGTGATGCCATGGCACTCTACCCAGGGCCACAGCTTGAGACTCTGTCTCAAAAAAAAAAAAAAAAAAAAGCCTAGCACTTTGGGAGAACAAGGTGGGAGTATCACCTAAGGCCAGGAGTTTGAGAGCAGATTGAGCAACATGATGGTACAAAAACAAGCAAAATATATATGTATATATATACACTATATTTATTAATTTATTTATTTTGGAGGGAGAGAAGATAAGGTTTCTCTCTATACCCTGGGTTAGAATGCAGTGGTGTCACCATAGATCACTGCAGCCTCCAACTCTTGGGCTTAAGCGATCCTCCTCCTGTCTTCAGCTCCCTGAGTGGGACTACAGGCACCTACCACCACACTAGGCTAATTTTTCTATATTTTTGCAGAGATGGGGGTCTTGCTCTTGTTCAGGCTGGTCTCAAATTCCTGAACTCAAGTGATCCTCCTGTCCTGGCCACCCAGAGTGCTACAGGCATGAGCCACCATGCCTAGCCATCAAAAAATGTTTAAAAATTAGTCAGGCATGATGGTGTACGCCTATAGTTCTAGCTACTTGGGAGGCTGAAGTGGGAGGAACTCGTGAGCCCAGAAGTTCAAGGTGACCTGTGATTGTGCCACTGTGTCTCTTTAAAAAAAACACACACACACACACACAAAACAGGCTCAGTGCTTGTAGCACAGTGGCTACCACGCCAGCTACAGACGCTGAGGGTGGTGGGTTTGAACCCGGCCTGGGCCAGCTAAACAACTGCAACCAAAAAATAGATGGGCGTTGTGGAAGGCAACTGTAACCCCAGCTACTTGGGAGGCTGAGGCAAGAGAATCACTTAAGCCCAAGAGTTTGAGGTTGCTGTGAGCTGTGATGCCACAGCACTCTACTAAGGGCAACAAACTGAGACTATCTCAAAAAAAAAAGCTCTATCACTTATTGGTGTAAAATTTTTATTTACTCTAAGCATTCACTTCATCCCCAAGTAAGTAGGAATAAGAATATGGACCTCAATTGGTTCAGGATCGGTGATTACCCCCCCAAAACTATATCTATATGTACACACACATGAATATGTGCACACAATTTTATAAAAACATATTAAAAATAAAGTAATAAACACTAAATGGTTGCCCATAAGAGAGGGAAAAAAATAGGAATGGTGAATAGGGATTTAAGGGAATCAAAAAGAAGACACTTAAACACGTTCTCCTGATGGTTTCCCTCGAATTGAAGAATATGATTAATATAACTATTACTTGAGGTCAAAACAAATTTAAAAAATGAAAAATAGGAAGGAAGGAAGCAAGCGACATCTTAAGAAACAGAATCAAATGGACTTGTGACACCTGCATTTGGATGTGAACAAATTCACATCCAAAGTTAAGGAAAAGTTGGACCTTGGGAGAAGACACTTTAACCAAAATAGGAAGCAATGAAAGAGGAACTTCTCTAAGAGGGAAGCTAAACTTGGGAATTAAGAAGTATGCTTTAATTCTCTGAATCTTTCCCTAATTTCTCTCCTTGCCTTTGACATTATATATCCATTCAGTCAACAGATGGTTTAGAGATACTTCCTATGTCACTTCCTCACCTCTCACTCATTTTTTCAGTCCCCTGTGGTCTGGTTCCAATTCCCACCACTTCATGAAAACTTTCTTGTCAAGATCATCACAGCTTTCCGATTGCCAAAACCTATGGTCACTCTTCAGGCCTCATTTCTCTTAAGATTCAGCAGCATTTGAACAGGTGTCAATCCCTTCTTGAAACGTTCTTGGCTTCTAGGATACCACTCTCTTTTGAATTTTTCCAGCTCTTCCTTCTCTATCCAGTATTTATTTATTCATTTATTTATTTTTAAGACAAAGTCTCACTCTGTGGCCCTGGCACATAAAGTACCATGGCATCATAGCTCACAGCAACCTCAAACTCCTGAGCTTGAGAAATCCTTTTGCCCCAGCCTGCCAAGTAGCTGGGACTACAGGCATGTGACACAAAGCCCAGATAGTTTTTCTATTTTTAGTAGAGATGGGGTTTCACTCTTGCTCAGGCTGGTCTCCAACTCATAAGCTCAAGCAATCCACTAGCCTCAGCCTCTCAGAGTGCTAGGATTACAAGCATGAGCCAACACAGCTGGTCGTCTATCCAACTTTTAAATGTTGGTCCTAGGACTACTCTCTACAAGGTCTTCCTGGTGTTCTCACCCATTTCCAGTTTTATGATGTAAATGATAAATGATGTCCAAAATTATTTCTCAGTCAATAGATCACTTCCTCGAGTGGCCCATGTCACTCACCTGAGTGCCAAACTCTTATGCAAGTGGTAGTAATAATAATAATAATAATAAAGTCTCACTTTCCACGTCCAAATATAATTCAATTGCTAGACCTCTTACCAAGGAATAATATCATGTCCTGCCCTACCTGTCAGAGCTCACTCACTACACTTAGTCACAGTGTTGTGGTCAAGTCCTACCTCAGGCCAGGATCTTTCTTGCCTCACATTTGCACTTGTTCCTTGTGCCTGGAAACACGTTCTACAGTCTGTGGTTAAAGATCTTTCCTGAATCCCCAAAGGATTCTGCTATTTTCTTTCTTTTTTGTGTGTGTAGAGACAGAGTCTCACTTTATTGCCCTCAGTAGAGTGCCGTGGTGTCACAGCTCACAGGAACCTCCAACTCCTGAGCTTAGGTGATTCTCTTGCCTCAGCCTCCGGAGTAGCTGGGACTACAGGCGCCTGTCGCAATGCCCAGGGCCCGGTTTGAATTCGCCACGCTCAGTATATGGGGCCGGCGCCCTACCCACTGAGGCACAGGCGCCGCCCAGGAGTCTGCTATTTTCAATCACAACTCAACCTCATCTGTTTTTTCGTTTGTTTACTGTCTGCCTCCTCAACTCCTAACTCCAAGAATACAGAGATCGTATCTATTTTGTTCTTTATCATATCGTTGCATCTGATAGTCTGGCCCAAAGGCGTAATACTTTTGAATGTGAAAACAAATGTGGGCATACCAAGCATATAGCGGTAACCACAAAGCTTCCATCAATGTCAATTCCAGGAAAACCACCTTTTTAAATAAAGAGACACCAAGCATGCTGTAGGAGTCTTGGGTAGCAGCTGCCCCACACACCATCCAGGAACTGGGGAGATGCACCAGCCCCGCCAGGGCACCCGACGCCAGCCGAAGCCAGGTCCTGATTGGCGGAGCGCCCCCTCGGCCCGCCCCACCTATCCTCCCCTCCCTCCCCCCCCTCCCCAGCAGCCTCGGCTCTCAGCTGGCGGGTCAAGAACCGAACCGAACATATCCGCTCTCCCCGCTCAGGCTGGCCCGGCCGAAACACTGCTTTGTTCTGGACCTTTCCCGCCGCGCCTCCCACACTCCCTGGCCTCACCTGGACTAGGCGGTCTCATGTCGCCTTCGGCCTCTTCAGAGCTGGTTTTAAATCGCGCGCGCTGAGAAACCTGAGCGTCGTAACGGCCGTGTGACGTCATCAGGGGGTGGGGCCAGCGCGCGCCTGCGCAGACCACCTCGGTTCTCCACGGGAAAGAGCAACTCCAGACAACGCACAAGTGAAATGTCTCGGGTAGAGGGCCCCTAGCCCAGCCCATAGTATGGAAACCCCCTCATTCCTAGGCGCGGAATTAGGCCCTGGGGACCCAGAATCGAGCAGGGCGGACAGGGGGTTCTTCTGTCGTGGAATTTACTTTCTGATGGGGAGGCAGATCACAAAGAAAACGATGTTCATTTCTCCTACAGACCTCTTCTGTGAAGGAAGCAAAACGCTAAAAACATGGGAGGGGTGTGGCAGCCAGGTGAGAGGGAGCCCACCTGAGAATGAGAAGCGTTCCAGGTGGGGAAGGACGGATGCAAAATGTTGTATGTGCCTTTTTAAAATGAAGACCATCATTTTTATTTAGACTTTTGTGAAAAATTTCATGGAATCTACACCTCCCCTTCCAAAAAAGGTGGGAAAAAGTAGAAGTGTAAAAAATGCTGCCTCTCCATCCAGTTTCATCTGACCTCAAGACTGACTTATGGCAAGAAGGCCAAGGCAACTCTCTCAATATTCCCTAGAATATCTATCTTATAATGCATCCATCTGACATCTTTAATAGTATTTTTCTGGCGGCGCCTGTGGGCTCAGTGAGTAGGACGCCGGCCCCATATACCAAGGGTGGCGGGTTCAAAACCCGGCCCCAGCTGACCTGCAACCAAAAAGTAGCTGGGCGTTGTGGTGGGCGCCTGTAGTCCCAGCTACTCGGGAGGCTGAGGCAAGAAAATCGCTTAAGCCCAGGAGTTGAAGGTTGCTGTGAGCTGTGTGATGCCACGGCACTCTACCAAAGGTGACAAAGTGAGACTCTGTCTCTACATACAAAAAAAAAAAGTGTTTTTCCTCGACAGCACTATTGTCATCTAAATGAGACCATCTTGACATGGAGGACGCTTGCTCTTTTTGTAGGACCCTTTAGCAGCCCTGACACCATTTGCCCACTAAATGCCATCAGTACCACTCAGTCATTTTGGCAATCAAAAAGTACTGCCCTTCGTTGAAACCACTTTTTAAACCTATTAAAAAACCCAGGAGGGGGTAGTGCCTGTGCCTCAAAGGAGTAGGGCGCCGGCCCCATATGCCAAAGGTGGTGGGTTCAAACCGAGCCCAGGCCAAAAACTGCAAAAAAAAAAAAAAAAAAAAAAACCAGGAGGGCTTGGGGCCTATAGATAAATGAGTAGGGCACCAGCCACATACACCAAGACAGGCAGGTTTAAGCCCAGCCCCGGCCTGCCAAACAACAATGACAACTGCAACAACAACAAAATAGCTAGGTGCCTGTAGTGCCAGTTACTTGGGAGGCTGAGGCAAGGGAATCGCTTAAGCCCAAGAGTTTGAGGTTGCTGTGAACTGTGATGCCACAGCACTCTACCAGGGTGACATAGTGAGACTCTGCCTCAAAAAAAAGACAAGAAAACCCCAGGAAGTTTATACTTTGGAAAAAGGAGAGCGTTCTCAGGTTCTCAGCTCACAGTGGCCATGCTGACAAGTTGGAAAACACTTGTTCCAGCCACAAGGCAGAACACTGTTTCAAAGGAGAGATAAAAGGGAACAGGATTTTATACTAAGCAGGTGGCTAAATATACATATTTAACAAGCTGTAGTAGGTAGGGTTATGAATATTTATGAGAAGAAAACAAGCATGTTTAATTGTTTTACACTTCCCACTCTGTCCTGGCTGGCATCTCAGTTTTAAGGTTTTTTTCTGGAGTCCCCTTGGCCGAGAGGGGTCCATTACGTTGGCAGGGGCAGGGAGTATCAGGATTTCATTTTTAGATCACAAACCTATTTGTTGTTCATGTGAACTCATTCCTCCAGTGACCACTTTCAAATCTTTAGTGTAAGGCAGTGGGGGATAGAGGAAAGAAAAGGAGTTCACAGGGTTCTTCACCTCAGGGGATGATACCACCAGCTACCCAAAAACTCAGATCAGGAGTTATCCTAGATGGCTCCCTCCCCCCTTCTCTCCACATCCAGTGCAGCACTCTTTACTTCCTAAACTCAATTCTGCCTCCTTTTCTTCCACTGGCCTGCTCTGACTCTATCTTATTGGATCCAGAGTGGTATTTGGTACAAATCTGAGCTGTCACTTCCACTTGTCCCCTACGACTTCCAGAAGTCTAAAACTCTTCAAAGGTTCATTGCTCTGGAAAGTTCTGAAGGTCCTATCAGGGCCTGCAGGCTCTGCCTTCTCCCTGGACCCCTGCTGCCTCTCAGGCCTTATCTTTAACCTTGCCTCCCCTTGCTTCCCACCCTTGAGTCACTTGGGCCTTCTTCAGACCCCTCCTTAGGCCCTCCTCCCACCACAGGACCACTGCACATGAGCACTCCTCTACCACAGATCCTCTTTATCCCCACGATCACTCTCTTAGTGCCATTTAGGTTTTAGCTTCCCTTATCCTCAGAGAGACCTTCCTGATATGTGCACAAGTTTCCTTAATGGAAGCTTCGGTTGCAATTTTACATGCACTAGGGTGACTATTTCATGTCTATCTCCTCCACAGACTATCATCTCCATGAGAATGAAGTTGTATATGCTCACCATTGTTTCCCAGTACCTGATGCAGGCCCTGGATGCAGCCAATAAGCACTTAAATATGTGCTGAATGAGTACAGTTGGAGGGCAAGTTTAATCCTGGGTTGGGTATGTTAATGTTTCTTGGTCTCATTTTCTTCCCATCTATCTCATATAAGGGGGATGACAATAACCACTTCACTATTATGAATTAGGTAGTAGATTAAACTCCCTGCAAGCTTTTGGGCTCCACATATGCTAGGGTCCTGTCATCTCCCTCACTTGTTCTCTGCTGAGTGCATCTGAGGGACGAGAATGGGAACAAGTGTGAGCCTCGGGATTCCTTGGGTGTGCGAAGTGCAGCAAGGGTTGGGAGGATGGTAGGTGGCCCTGAATTGTGAACCTCTGAAAAATTAGCTTGGAACCCTTGGGAGAGGAAGGCTACTAGGTGATCCACTGGGTGAGGCCTAAGGCTGTTCTGTGGGGATAATGGAGCAGCCTAAGCCTAAGCTGACTGCTTTACCTAAGCTGACTCCTTTGAGCTTCCTGTGCAGGAAAGCAGAGCTATCTTTGTTTTGGGGGTTAGCACTATAGAGGGTACCCAAAGAGTGAATGACTCATCAGTGGTATCAGTGGTTTGCAAAGCTCAGTCCTTCTGTTGTACAAAAGTAAACTCGTGGGACCCCTCCTACTACTTGGAGTTAGTGGAGTCACCCTCACAGGGATTTTAATGCCCCAAATAAGTGGAAAACAGCTTTTGTTTATGTGAAGAACAAGTAACTCCATTGGCTACCTGAACAAGCAATCTATGGGCTATAAATTTGCCCTGATCTTCCAAACTCCAGCTGGCTTATTTCATAATGCAGTGCCTGATATAAAACATCAAGTCACTGGGATTCAATGGGCATGTAGTTGACGGCTTTGCATTCAATTTGGCCCTTAAACAAATGCCTTTAATTTTTATGTCATGGGAAATTCTGACCTCATAAAGACTGGGCTAAGAACCAACAATTTCTGTCTTCTAGAATTTTTAAACAATAACATCCTACTCTTAAAAACTAATATAGTGCTTTTTGCTTTTCAAAGCACTTTAACACTTATATCTTTTTTTTTTTTTTTTGAGACAGAGTCTCACTATGTTGCCCTTCGTAGAGTGCCATGGTGTCACAGCTCACAACAACCCCCAACTCTTGGGCTTAAGCAATTCTTTTTCCTCAGCCTCCCAAGTACAGGCACCCGTCATAATGCCTGGCTATTTTTTGGTTGTAGTTGTCATTGTTGCTTGGCAGGCCTGGGCTGGGTTTGAACCCACCAGCCACATACACCAGAGCTGATGGGTTCAAACCCCGCCCAGGCCTGCCCAACACTTATATCTTGTTTTATTCCAAAGACCACTCTGAAAGGTCGGTATGGCAGGTACTTTCCTCCAGGCTCTGTCACTTACTAGCTATGTAATTTTGGAGATGTTATACATATCCTTTCTTTGCCTCAGTATCCTTATATGCATAGGTTATAGCGTGAAGATTGTATTACCAGATGTAAAGCAGAACAGTGCCCAGACCCTTGGCAATGCTTAGCAAACACTAAGTATTCCCATTACTATAACTGCTGCTATATCCTGGGGGCTAGCCAGGTTTTGTTTTAGAATAAAGCTTAGCTTCCTCTTTGGAGAGGTTTCCCCTTTAATTGTAAGAGTATTCCCATAGCACTACAGGTCTGTTCCTTCCATTACTACTTGTTTTTTCTATGTTCTTTTTTGTACCCTCTGCCCCACCCAAGCTTTGCTGACTGTTCCCTTTGTAATCTTCTGCCCACTCATAACTTTACATTTTCTTTCTTGTCTCCTATTAGACTAGAAACATTCACGTAGTACTAGAAATCATATCACCTTTCTACTTGAGCAGACTTCTAGAGTTTATGCATGTTGTTTGTAGTCACTGAGATCTTTTAATTTGGCTATTTTGAAAATTAATAACATAAATGTTCCTTAACATTTTGAATTATTCTTTCCTGGCTGCTGGCCATGCCACTGGGAAACCACAAGGCAGACTGGTTCAAGGTAAATTAAGAAATACAAGGACGTACTAGATGGAGCTATCCTCAGGGTAACATGAACTTCTTGGGAACAGGCATGTGAGAATGTTGATCTGCTGAGTGTGTTATTGCATAGATTCCAATGTATACAGAAAATAGCCTCCTTTATTGAATTGTAACTGAAATACCATTAAATGATTTTCTAAACAAAAAAAAAAAATGGATTTTTTAAAACCCAAAATCCTATGAGCATAGAGCCAACCATCATTGCATCTTATCTTAAAAGTAGTACCTAATGAATTCCCCAGATGACAGGAGAACACAGGACCTATTGTGCAGTAGGAACCCGGAACATTGATTAGCATCAGCTTCTGGGACACTTTTAATTTATTTTTGCTGAGTGTGTGTTGGGGGATGTGGGTTGTATTCTACAACTGAAGCCCATACAGGCCAGCATCTGATCCCCCTTGAGGTCAAGTTATATGGGGACAGACTTTCTTCCCCAGTAGATCTTCCTGGCAGTGCTAGGTAGAATAGCATTGGTATTTCCAAAACAACCACACCCATAACTATACTTGCATTTCTTAACACTCCACCTCAGCATGCCCGAGGTTTGGTAAGAAGGAAAAACTACACCATCCATATCTCTAGAATCACAATTTTGTTAGAGTTGGACTGCTTCATAATCCCTTCCTGCCCAGCCCTGGCAATGAGCCTGGATTGTGATGACCTCTTTTCAAAACCACAAACGTAGTTCAAGTAATCTCTTTGTCATCTTTGAAAAGAAAATACAAAGGCAAGACCAGACTGGGAAAAAGTATAGGTACACATGGTAGCTAAACCTTCTTTCCATTTAACAAACAAGTGGCTCCTCCTCAGAAACAAAGTAATTGTTCATCTCAGAGCCTCAAAAAGAATGATGTCCTTTTTTAATAATGCTGTTTCCAGGCATTAAAAAGGTCATTAAATGTTGGCTATTTCATTAGTTATAGTAAACACATTATCTCAATTATGAGACAGGTCACTATTGACTTACTATTTGTGAATCAATGCTAATAAATCATTTAGGTAATACTGGAGTTTTTCCAAATGCATAAAAGCAGCTATATTGGCATTTTTAAATGGGCTAAATCAAGAAAATAGAAAATAAACACCTTGATTATATTTTCAAAATAGAGATGGTCTGAAAAATTAGAGCCTAAAATAAGAAAAGTTGCCAGTGACAGTACATGGTATTTGGAATAAAATGGAGTGCCCTCTGCTTGAATGGGAATTAAGCTAACAGTTCGAGTAAACCAATTCACAAGGAACACATTGGGAGTCATTCACAAAAAGGAATAGCATGGAATGGAGGTGTTATGCAGTTCTCCTTTGCTTCCAGTGTTAATACAAAGACACAACTTCACAGGCCCCCTCTGGATTTCAACTCCTTAGCAGCAAATTTCTACCATAACATCCATTTCCCTGGACCTTTTTTGGGTTGTGATGAAAGTTAAGTCAAAAGAAGAAAGCCTGAGAAGACTCAACCTTGATTAGGCCCTGCATCCATCCTCATGACCATTTCACACACTCCTTCAAGTGTCTTTTTTTTTTTTTTTTGAGACAGAGTCTCATTTTGTTGCCCTCAGTAGAGTGCCATGGCATCACAGCTCACAGCAACCTCAAACTCTTGGGCTTAAGCGATTCTCTTGCCTCAGCCTCCCAAGTAGGTGGAACTACAGGCACCTGCCACAACACTCAGCTATTGTTGTTGTTGTTATAATTGTCATTGTTGTTTGGCAGGTCCACGCTGGGTTCGAACCCTTCAGCTCCAGTGTATGTGGCTGGCGCCCTTAGAGCCATAGGTACCAAGCCTCCTTCAAGTATCTTAATCTATCATAGCCCCAACTGGCGAGGTGAAGGTCACATATACTGCTAATACATCTGAAAAATAAACTCTTTTGCAGCCTGAGGAACCAGAAATACTTTCTCCCATTTTTTTAATGGCCTTTACATTAAGGTGCCGCAGCCAGTGGGGCACAGGGCAGAGTTTTTACCTGGGTCAGAAGGTTGTGAAACTCTTCCACGGCCTGGGAATGTGCCATGGGGTTTAGCACCAGGTGTTGGAAGAGATTGACAGGCTCAGCATTCCGAAATGTCTTAGGGATCGGGATGGTCAGGGGCAGGAAAGCGTTACCAATGAGGAAATGATGGAGGGACCTTTGCTGGAGGCCACGACCCAAGAACCAGAGAATGTCCTGGAGACGCTGAGAGAGCATGTTGTGCTGCCAGTCTGTTAGGGGCAGCCGAAGCAACAGGTGCATGAGGGCTGTTTTGAAGTGGTAAGAGGTGAGGATGGGGTGGGATGCTCCGTCGGGTAAGTTCTGATGTTCATGGAGACTTAAAATGATCTGGAGGCACTTGAGGTGACAGGTGTTGTCTGGTGCAAAACGCCCTATCATCTTCAGGAACAAGTGCTCACAGGCTGCAAAGGACTCAGGCCAGTCTACACTGGTGAGCTGTTCCAGGTCAGGAGCCTGACTCAACAGGTAGACCAAAGTATCTTCCCGTTGCACCCCCAGGATCAAGTGGATTGAAAGAAAGCGGCCTGAGGGATAGTCCAGCCTGAGCTTGCAGGAGGTGGTAGATTGTGGGAGACTGAGTTTGAAGTCATACTTGTGGGCCACAAGGGCCCAGGCATTGCCCACCAAGTTCCGGAACCACTGCATGGTCTTGTACACATCCAGGTGGAGGCCAGTGCAGAGAGCTGCCTTGACAGAGGTGCTGCACTTCCCTAAGACCACTGAGTGGTCCCTATGGTGGTGCACCAGGCATAGCACATCCCCTAGGACTTTCTCACGCTTGCACATGCATTCTGTCTCCACCAGCACACGGCCACAGCGGCGGCCTAGGGCTGGATCCCTCATCTCTAGGACAAACATAGTGCCATGAGGTGGGCCAATGGGCACCAAGATATCAAATTTCTGAGTCTCGTGAAGGGTCCCCCATTTCTCAAAGGCAGCCCCGATGCCCAGGCAGTCCTCCAACTGTGGGTGAGACTCCCGGCGACTGAGAGCCCGACAGGCCTCAATGAGATCGTCCACAAAGCTCTCCACAAACTCACAGGTGGAGGGCAGGTCACGGATGGCACTGTGGACAAAATGTTTGTGAAAGGTGTCCAGGGCCTCCTGGGTGGGGAAGTCAGCGAGCCAGTTGTAAGAGGTCAAGGGCACAACACGGACTTCCTCCTCCTCCTCACTGCTGGAATCAAAGGCCGGCTCATCCTGCATGTTCTGTCGCAGGAGTTCAAAGACAAGAAAAAGGCAAACGAGGCCAGCATTCCATATGTTTCCCAGCATCCAGCTTAGAGGCCCCTCCTGGCTGTTGGACTGGAACGGCCACCCCATGTCTTTCTTTCCCAGCACTAACTGGTCATCGGATGTATCTCCTCTCCAGAAGTTCTCTATTTTCTGCTTCTGCTCAGCTGCTCGCTTTCTCTCTTCAAACTCTATCTCTAATTGGCGCATCTCCTCGCTCATTCGCTTCTCCAGCTGTCGACTTCTGGCTAGTGTGTCCAGGTCCATCCGGTCACTGACCATCAAGGGGTGGTGAACAACATACATTACTGCCAAGAACAGCAGGCTTACCACAGCCATGGAGGCCTCTGCATCTGGAGAAGTAGGAGGGTGGGAGTCAGTGGTGATCTTCCAGACTCATCTGCTCTCCAGTGCATATTCCCCAGAGCCCTGGTACCCTAAATCCTGGAAGTCAACTACTCAAAGCTCACAGAGCTGGGCTTGGACAGAGCAAGAGTAGTCTACCTGGGAGGAGGTTTGGGAGAAAGGGGGGACAGCAGGATGTGCCACTCAGTCTCTCTACTGCTTTCCTTCCACATGGTGTGGGTGGTATTTAGGCTTCCAGAGGGTGGACATGGGGTTCTTTTCATTCCTGTGTAGGATGGGGAGGGGGACCTTTGTGGTAGGGTGGCCTCACCCGACTCATCAGTCCACCAGGGGCACCAGATATGCCCTGCTGATCCCAGAGGCTCCCTTCCACAGGCAGAGAGCACTGAGTCTGCCTGGGCAGCACCTTTCTTCTCTCCAGGCAGCAGCCCCAGACTCCACCTATAGCACCCCACTTCCTCTGTGACTTCACAATCTTCATTCTGTTCACCTAGAGTCATCAGAACTCTCAGCCTTTCCCTCTCTGTTCGGTGGGTACCAGAGAGGCACAGTGCCACCAGCTGCTTACTACTGTGTTTTTGAGGTCCTAAGGGAGCTACTGGGTGCTCCATAGGTGGGTGAGCTAGCTCCACTTCTCAGCCCAGGAAACCGCCTGCAGAACCAGGTGCCGAAAGCCTATTTAGCAGTGGTCTGCAGCTCCTCTGCCTTCCCACTTACCGCTGAAGCATAAAGCTTCTGGGATTCACCCCAATAACTGCCAAGCTACTGCGTTTACCAAGATTCATGAAGGACTGTACCTGTTGTATGGATGCTGAAGCCAGGTGAGGGACTCTCCTCCCTTAGGAACTTGATCTTGCTTAGTCTCAGGGCTTTCTCCAGCAACTGTTAAAATTTACAAGGTACCTGATGGCTTTGGCTCAAAGCAGAGTCTCCCCCTCCCCATTTATAACTTTCCTAGATTCCACACTCAGAGATTTGTACTCTCACCCACCTATCCATATCAAACCAGGTACCCCTCATTCCTCCTCAGGGTTTTTCCTGGCCCGGTTTCTTACCGTCGGTGTTAGCAGACACACGGTCTTAAAGAGACAGCGCGGCCTGACCCTCCCTGCCTTCTTCCCCGCGGGGTGGGTGCTCCCGGTTCATAGCTGGGGCCACACAGGGAGGGGGCCCTGATCCCCTTTCCGGGGATATACACCATGTTGGTCCCAGCATCTGAACATCAGTGCGCGATGGGCCCCCGCGACACCAGCCATGCGTCGGGCTGCTCAGGGTGCCAGCCAGCAGAGGCAACTCCCGCCGTCCGGGCCCC
>NW_003852543.1:3559716-3564343 GCF_000181295.1 Otolemur garnettii | reverse complement strand
CTACCCAGGGGGACAGCTTGAGGCTCTATCTCAAAAAAAAAAAAAAATTGACTTCTTCAATTGTGGAGCAGGAAAAAGACTGTCCACTGGCTAACAATAACTGAAGTTCCAAAATTGTTTTTGTAAACTTGGATTATGAAAAATATATTGGCTCGGTGTCTGTGGCTCAAGCGGCTAAGGCGCCAGCCATGTACACCCAAGGTGGCGGGTTCAAATCCAGCCCAGGCCCGCCAAACAACAATGAAGGCTGCAACCAAAAAATAGCGAGGCGTTCTGGCAGGCGCCTGTGGTCCCAGCTACTTGGGAGGCAGAGGCAGAAGACTTGCTTGAGCCCAGGAGTGGGAGGTTGCTGTGAGCTGAGATGCCACGGCACTCTACCCAGGGGACAGCTTGAGGCTCCTGTCTCAAAAAAAAATAAATAAATAAAAATAAAAAATAAAAAGAAAAATATATTGCGGGTTACTACTAAATGTTTGTGTATTTTGCCCACTTATAAGAAATTCTCTGTTATCTTTTCATTTATTACACAATATTAGGATTAAAAAAATACATGTTAAAGCATGCATAAACAACGGTATTTAAAAACCATGTTTTCAGAGATGTGTGTTCATTGTTAAGGGTTTGTTTTAAAAGTGACTGATCGGGTAGAAGATGTCTATTAACTTGTGGTTCCCACAGAAATGAAGTTGGTTGCTTGACAGTGTTTCTTAATGAATTCTACTTAAAATTACAAGGTGATTATATATGAAATGTATATTGTGATGAAGTCATTTCAACAACTAACTTTGACTTACAACATGAAGCTTCTTTTTTCCTTTTTTTTAAGATTCAAGAGGCCCAATTATGAAGCTTTCTAATGTGTTTCCTGTGTTGTCAAAACAAAAGCAAAATCTCCATTTCCACATAAATTTGCAGTAGAGATAATATTTGAGCTCAAACTATAGTTCTAGCAGTTTGTCAAACATCAGTGCAAGTGGAAAAGACGGTTCCATATTTCAAAATTCATTTAACCTTACAAATGAAGAGCTTCCCTCTAACCTTTAATTAGAAGTGATTAATCTGCCTCACGCCTGTAGCTCAAGCAGCTAAGGCGCCAGCCACATACACCAGAGCTTGCAGGTTCAAATCCAGTCCAGGCCTGCCAAACAATGACAACCACAACCAAAAAATAGCCAGGCGCTGTGGCAGGTGCCTACGGTCCCAGCAACTTGGGAGGCTGAGGCAAGAGAATTGCTTAAGCCAAGAGTTGGAGGTTGCTGTGAGCTGTGATACCACTGTACTCTACCCCGAGGCGACAGCTTGAGACTCTGTCTCAAGAAAAAGAAGTCATTAATCTGCAATGTAATGACACACTAAAGGGTAAATATAAAGAGAAGAATCTAAGTATATGAATACCTTCCAAGGCTGGGGGATGTGGCTCACACCTATAATCCCAGCACTCTGGGAGGCAAAGGTAGGAGGATCCCTTGAGCTCAGGAGTTTGAGACAAGCCTGAGCAAGAGTGAGACTCCCCCAATCTCTACTAAAATTTAAAAAATTACCCAGGCTTTCTGGCAGGCACCTGTAGTCTCAGCTACTTAGGAGGCTGAGGCAGGAGGATTGCTTGAACCTAGAAGTCCGAGGTTGCCATGAGCTAGACCAGGCGTCCTCAAACTACGGCCCGTGGGCCACATGCACCCCGCCTAGGACGTTTATCCGGCCTCACCGGGTGTTTTTGCTGCTGCTGCCTGTCCTGCTTAGCAGCCGACTAGTCCTGGGGCCCATAGTCTGGCCCTCCAACGGTCTGAGGGACAGTGAACTGGCCCCTGTTTAAAAAGTTTGAGGACCCCTGAGCTAGACTGATGCTGTAGCACACTATCTTGGGGCAACAGAGTAAGACTCAGTCTCAAAAAAAGAAAAAATTCCTCCCAGGCTCAATTAAAATCATACGCTTATGGACTAATGTAAAGACATTTTCAAGGACAATATATAAAATCTCATTACATAATAGCATTAACAGATGACCATTTGCAGTCCTGTTTGGATGATAGTAAACACTAACACTGAACCCCAATTAAGTGACATATTATCTCCAAAAAAGGAATTCCATTATTCTCATTAGTAGACCCATCTAAAAATATTGCACTCAATTTATTATATTTTGAATTTTGTCAATAAAAATGTTGTGGAAGTTTGTTTTCTCTCTTGTTGTGTAAGTACTTACATACTATTATGCTTCTGCCTCTTGGCCTGCAAACACTAAAATATTTATTATTTGGCCATTTATAGAAAAAGTTAACTGACCTCTGCTTTTTTTTGAGACAGAGTCTCACTATGTCACCCTTGGTAGAGTGCTGTGCTGTCACAGCGCACAGCAACCTCCAACTCTTGGGCTTAAGCGATTCTGTTGCCTCAGAGTCCCAAGTAGCTGGGACTACAGGTGCCCACCACAATGCCTGGATATCTTTTTGTTGTAGTTGTCATTGTCGTTTAGCTGGCCCAGGCTGGATTCAAACCTACCACCCTTGGTGCATGTGGCTGGTGCTGTAACCACTGTGCTATGGGCGCTGAGCCAACTGAACTCTGCTTTTAAGTGTTAAAATATCCACATTTCTTCCAAAAATAAATTTATTTATTTATTTTTGAGCTAAGGTCTTACACTGTGTTGCCAATGCAGGAGTGCAGTAGTGCAATCATAGCTCACTATAACCTTAAACTCCTGTGCTTTAGCAATCCTCCTACCTCAACCTACTGAGTAGCTGCAATTACAGGCTCCTGCTACCAAGCCTGGGTAATTTTTTTTATTTTTGAGAAAATCTCCTTTCCCTTCCCTTCCCTCCCCTCTCCTCCTCTCCCCTCCCCTCCCCTCTGTGCCCCTGGGCGGAGTACCATAGAGTCATTGTGGCTCACAGAAACCTCAATCTCTTGGGCTCAAGGGATCCCCTTGCCTCAGCCTCCCAAGTAGCTGGGACTACAGGTTCCTGTCAAGATGCCTGGCTAATTTTTCTATTTTTAATAGAGACAGGGTCTCAAACTCCTGAGCTCAAGCAATTCACCTGCCTCAGCCTCCTAGAGTGCTAGGATTACAGGCATGAACCACCACACTCAGCAAGCTTGGGTAATTTTCACATTTTTTTGTAGAGACATGGGTCTCACTATGTTACCCAGTATGGTCCTGAACTCTTGGCCTCAAGAGATCCTCGTGCCTTTGCCTCCTAGAGTGCTGGTATTACAGGTATGAGCCACCATGTCCAGCCCAGAATTTTATTCTTTTCTTTTTTTTTTTTTTGAGACAGAGTCTTTCTTTGTCACCCTCAATGGAGTGCGGTGGCATAATAGCTCACAGCAACCTCAGACCCTGGGGCTCAAGAGATCCTCTTGCCTCAGCTTCCGGAGTAGCTGGGACTACAGGTGCATGCCACCACACCTGACTAGTTTTTCCTATTTTTAGTAAAGAAGGGGACTCATTCTTGCTCAGGCTGGTCTCCAACTCCTGAGCTCAATGGATCTGCCCACCTCAGCCTCTCAGAGTGCTAGGATTATAGCCACAGTGCCCATTCTCTCTCTCTCTTTTTTTTTTCTTTAATATGCCTTTCCCTACTTGTAACTTGTTGAGGGCAGAATTTTATTTTTAAAGTTTATCTTCTTTTGTGAAAAAGATACTTACATTGTAAAAATGCATACTATATAGGAAGAGTAGAAGAAAGAAGCTCCCCTCACACTACTCAGAGATATGTTACAAATTTAAGGAGCACCTTCTAGATGTGATGTGCCATATTTCCTAAAACATGTCCCTTAGAACACTAGTTGCTCAGATGACTTTCAACAAAAGGATTTACATAATGTTTCTTGATGACATTTAAAAAATTCAAAGCCAAAAAATAATCATCAGTGTGAAAAATTTGGAAAAAACCAAAACAAATTTGGGAAAAAGTATAAAAAAAAAAGTTTTCTTTTAAAAATCACCTTTACTCCTGTGGTGTCAGTTAGGATGACTGACAGGATGTGATGGCATACTAAAGCTGGATAAATGAAGAGAATTTAATTAGGGACGAAAATTTCAAGGTTTAAGGGAAACCACCATAGGTGGATGGATGTTCCCAGAGTCAATATAACTATAAGCCCACCTCTGCTTGACTGTAAAGGGGAGGAAAGTTTGTTATCAGAACTTGAAGAGGGTAGCCACATGGACAGGGTGTCTAATAAGAAAAGGTGATATTAGCCAGGTGTAGTGCCTGTAATCCTAGCACTGAGAGGCCAAGGCCAGAGGATCCGTTGAACTCAGGAGATCAAAACCAGTCTGAGAAAAAGTGAGATCTTGTTGCTACTAAACATAGAAAAATTAGCTGGGCATCTTGGCAGGCACCTATAGTCCCAGCTACTGGGGAGGTTGAAACAGGAGCGTTGCTTGAGCTCAGGAGTTTAAGGTACTGTGAGCAAGGCTGATGCCACAGGCTAGAGTGCCTGATACTTCACAGGACAAGAGTTGGGTTCTCCCTCTCACTTTCTAACCATGACTCCTACTGGCCCAAACCAACAGGAAGCCAGAGCACTAGGGAGCCCCTGGACACAGGCCTTTGGTTTCAGCACTCCTGGGCACAGAGAAAGAAAGAGAAGAGGGAGAGAGGATCTTTTTTTTTTTTTTTTT
>NW_003852543.1:3553667-3558944 GCF_000181295.1 Otolemur garnettii | reverse complement strand
TGCCTCTGCCTCCCAAGTAGCTGGGACCACAGGCGCCCGCCACAACGCCTGGCTGTTTTTTGGTTGCAACTGTCATTGTTGTTTGGTGGGCCCAGGCTGAATTCGAACCCACCACCTTAGGTGTATGTGGCTGGCGCCTTAGCCACTTGAGCCACAGGCGCCAAGCCAGCACTCTTAATAGCATTTTTGGCCAGGTGGGGCTCACACCTGTAATCCCAGCACTCGGGGAGACAGAGGCAGGAGGATCGCTTGAGCTCACGAGTTGCAGACCAGCCTGAGCAAGAGGGAGACCCTGTTTCCACTAAAAATAGAACAATTAACCAGGCTTGGTGGCAGGTGCCTGTAGTCCCAGCTACCTGGGAGGCTGAGGCAGAAGGATTGCTTGAGCCCAGAAGTTGAGGTTGCTTGGAACTATGCTGAAGCCAGGGTGCTCTAGCTGGAGCAACAGAATTAAATTGTCTCAAAACAAACCACTAAATACGTATTTATTTATTTATTTACCAAAAGTAAATCACTGTATAAATCGCAGGCTCATGCTTTGGTCATTACGCAATATCTCCATAAAAATATAGAAATATACTGTATATGGCTTGGCGCCGTAGCTCAATGAGTAGGGCTCTAGCTACATACACCGAGGTTGGTGGGTTCGAGCCCAGCCCAGGCCAGCTAAACAACAATGACAACTGCAACCAAAAAAAATAAGTGGCGTTGTGGCAAAGGCAAGAGAATCGCTTGGGCCCAGGAGTTGAAGCTGTGAGCTGTGATGCCACGACACTCTACCGAGGGCAACATAGTGAGACTCTCTCAAAAAAAAAAAAAAGAAAGAAAGAAAAAGTAATATACTGTATATATAAAAATGGATAATGTAAATCTGCATGTGTTAACATGGAAAATAGGCCATAGCGTATTAAGGGAAAAAAGCAGGTTACAAAGAGCACGCTGTAGCTTAATCCTTGCGCGCGCGTGAGTGTGTGTGTGCGTGTGTGTGTGTGTGTGTGTGTGTTATATGCCTAGGAAAAAAGTTTCAAAGATAGATCCCAAAAATGCTGAAGGTGATCTTCTGCCCGTGGAGGGACCGATTGCAGATGTCTATTTTCAAATGCACGGGCACTCTTTTCACACACAAAAAGAGACATTAGCGTCTAGCATATGAATGGGCTGTGTACTAAGATTTCGGAGCCTTAGTTGACCCAAACACAAAACGGGTTTTCTTTAGAAACGTGCCCACTATGGCAGGTTTAACCCAGGACAGCAGAGGACACTTTGTGCGGGGGCGCTGTCCTCTAGGTTCTGAAGACGGAGTGGGGGTTTCTAGACCCAAGGATCCCGAGCCGCTTCCAGTGGCGCACGTCTCGGTCTCCGTCCCTCCCAGCCCGGGACTCGCCTCCCCTCTCCCTCACGCCTTTTCCGCCGCGGGAACGTCCCCGGGGCGCATTGGTCATCAAGGGAGAGTTGGGGGGTGTTGCAGGGACCAGGACGCACTCTTGCGAGACGTTCGCCACCCTGCTGAAACAGGCGAAGCGGGCTTGCGGGTACGAGGCTGCGGCGACTCCGCTGCACATCTAAGGAGCGTTCTTTTGCCCGGTGGGCATGTTTGCGGACTTTCCCGGGGATGTAATCCTGCGGTCGGCCCTGGGCCGGGGCACATGGACACTCTCATCGTGTTATAAATTAGTCCTTTCTTTCTTACTGGATAGCAGCACGTCAGCTTTCTCGTAAATCATGCCGCTGAAGACCGTTTTTAATACGAATTTCATTAAAGAATGAAAAAGGAGACTTGGTTTCCGACGGGGCAACCGTCGCCTCTTTCCTCCGGGCGGCCTGCCCACAAGAGGAAGACCTTCGTGTGGCCGGATCTGAAAATGAAGTCTTGGGCTGCAAACCCAGGGTTGCAGAAGCCTATGGGCAGAGCGGAGGAAGGGCCGGCGGGGGAAGGGCCTGTGGGGGATTGGGAGCCCTTGCCTGGGTCTGGTCCTCCTGCCCAAACCCCGCCCTTGTGATGTGCTGGGATCTCACAGTGCAGAACTTTTGCCCAGAGCAGCGTATCCCCGCCCTTCTCTGAAGGGATGAAAAAAACTCTTACTATGCCATCCATCTAAGGCCAGCCGATCCTTCCATCCCACGGGGACGGGCACGCAGTTTGGTATGAGGAAGAAAGAGCTACAGGGACTGGGCCTCAGACGTGTCTCGCCACCTGCTGCTGTCTGGGGCCTGGCAAAGTTCCAATCTCCTTGAGCCTCAGCTTCCTCATCTGATAAACACAATAATGAAAGTCCTGGCTCGGCACCTGTAGCTCAAGTGGCTAAGGCGCCAGCCATATACACTTAAGGTGGCAGGTTCGAATCCAGCCTGGCCTAGCCAAAACAACAATGATGGATGCAACCAAAACATAGCCAGGCGTTGTGGCGGGCGCCTGTGGTCCCAGCAACTTGGGAGGCTGAGGCAGGAGACTCACTTGAGCCCAGGAGTTGGAGGTTGCTGTGAGCTGTGATGCCATGACACTCTACCTAGGGGTAAAGCTTGAGGCTCTGTCTCAAAAAAAAAAAAAAAAAAAAAAATAATAATGAAAGTCCTCCCCTTTTAAGGTTGGTACAGCAGATTAAGTGGTCCTAAACTGTATATGTAGAGGCCTGGCTCTTAGATTAGTCACCCGTCCCTCCTGGGCTCATCTGTGTTCACATTATTAAATATGGCTCTTACTGCATCACACTGCATCCTGGTAATTGGTTATCTGATGATTTCGCTACTGAAATTCTGAGATCCCAAAGGGCAAAGCCCAAAATGAGACCACCTAGCTCAATCCTGGTGTGCAGCTGCCTAGTGTTTTTGAATGATGTTCCACCCGTGAAAAATAGTGTGTTTGTGTTGGGGTAGGAAGTGTAACTTCCTTTTTTGTATAGGATGTTTGGAAGATGGGGGAAACAGACAGATCCACCGAGAATCCTGACCAAGGATGCAGAAATTGGGTCTGTGGCCAAGAATGGGATAAGTAGATTAATAGACCTTAAATAAAATATTTGATTTTGAAGTTAGGGGTGGGAGATGAGGATAAACAGACAAAATGATAAAATACGTAATAAGTCATTTCTCTCAACAAATTACAAAAAAAATTATTTTACAACTACAAAATTTTCATCAAATGAATTTGTTACCACAAACTCTAAACTTACCCTGCTTTGGTTATAATCGTACTATTTTGTGATGATTATTGTGTAACAAAGACTTGTATGGATGCCAACTTGAATATTGCTGATGCTTCTGAACATAAAGGTAAATTAGAAAATTGCTGTCTGCTTTTAAGGATTTTAGAGGAGAATTACTAATAGACTAGCTGCTACCTGTTCATAATATGTACCACTATTCCTTAATAAATCTGAATAGCATATTAATACATGCTATTTATTTCTCATATATTTATTTAGAAAAACAATTAACAGCCTTTCTCTTTCTGAGGTCCTAGCATGGTAGGTGCATTGGTGTTTTATTTCTTTTCAAATTTGTTTGGCACCTTGGTATTACTTCCTATTTCCTAGGCTTTCCCATAGGATGTTGCCGGACTGAGGATGAGCTGGGCTGGGGATGGTCTAGGATGGAAGGAGGAGTGGGTGGAGATGCTTTGTTCAGTCAGGGCCACTGTGGAAAATACATCAGATCACACTCTGAAGAATGGTAACAACAAACAATAATTGCCATTATGGATGTATTATGTGTATTAAGTAATTTAATTTGGGTGGTGCCTGTGGCTCAAAGGAGTAGGGCGCCAGCCCCATATACCAGAGGTGGCAGGTTCAAGCCCAGCCCCGGCCAAAAACTGCAAAAAAAAAAACCCAAAAAAAGTAATTTAATGTTCTCAACATCACCTCTGTTTACAAAGAACTGGAAGCCCAGAGAGGACCAAATAACTCAATTCAGTGTTTTCATTTTCATTTTCTTTCTCTCTCTCTCTCTCTCTTTTTTTTTTTTTTTTTTTTTTTTTTGAGACAGAGTCCCACTTTGTCCTCCTGGGTAGAGTATGGTAGCATCATAGCTCATAGCAACCTCAGATTATTTGTCTCAAACAATCCTCTTGCCTCAGTCTCCCAAGTAGCAGGGACTACAGGTGCACACCATAACGCCTGGCTAGTTTTTCTACTTTTGGTAGAGACAGGGTCTCACTTTTGCTCAGGCTGGTCTTACACTACTGAGCTTAAGCAATCCACCCAGTTCAGACTCCCTGCATGCTAGGATTACAGACATGAGCAGGCCTCCAATTCAATGTTTTCTTAAGAAAGACAGATGAAGTGTTCAATTCTTTTTTTTCATCTACACTCACCAGCCTTGTCTATTTTTTTTTTTTTGAGACAGAGTTTCACTTTGTTGCCCTCAGTAGAGTGCTGTGGCATCATAGCTCACAGCAACCTTAAACTCTTGAGCTCTAGCGATTCTCTTACCTCAGCCTCCCAAGTAGCTGGGACTACAGGCTCCTGCCACAACGCCCAACTATTTTTAGAGACGAGGTCTCACTCTGGTTCAGGTTGGTCTCCAACCTGTGAACTCAGGCATTCCACCTGCCTTGGCCTCCCAGAGTGCTGCTAGGATTACAGGCATGAGCCACCATGCCTAGCCTGAAGTGTTCAATTAAATGGTATTGTCAAAACAAGTTTATAGATCCAAAGAATTTACATAGAAAAAAAAGTTTAGAAATCAAAACTTTACTCAATCAATAACCCTGTAACTATTAACAGTACAAATTTTAGTTCCACACTGAGGTAGAATATTAAGATGAAGAAGAGACAAAGGAACTAAGTAGGGATGGGAAGGACAAAAACAAGAAGGAAGAGCAGTTTCTTATGGTGCCTACCAAGTTTTCACCATATCCCGGTGCTCCAGAAGCCAGCTGTCCAAGGACTAAAGCTGGTTACATCAGGGCTTGCTTCCATGGAAACCATATGCAGTTTGGGGCCCTGGGTTCTTGAGGGGACCGAAGAATGTCAAAGGGGTGGGGTCTATGTGTTCATCTTCAGGGTTTCCAGTCTCTGCTTTCTTTCTTTTTTTTTTTTTTTTTGAGATAGAGTCTCAAGCTGTCACCCAGGGTAGAGTGCTGTGGCATCATAGCTCACAGCAACTTCAAACTCTTGGGCTTAAGCCATTGTCTTTGTCTCAGCCTCCCAAGTAGCTAGGACTACAGGTGCCCACCACAATGCCTGGCTCTTTTTTTGGTTGTAGTTATTGTTGTTTGGCAGGCCTGGGCTGGATTCAAACCGAACAGCTCTGGTGTATGTGGCTGGCGCCCTGGCC
>NW_003852543.1:3550013-3553365 GCF_000181295.1 Otolemur garnettii | reverse complement strand
TGAGCTATAGGCGCCGAGCCTATGATCTTGCTTTTGCTGAGGCTGGTCTTGAACTCCTGAGTTCAAGCATTACACTGTGCCTGGCCTCTAGTCTCTGGTTTCTAGTAAAGTAGCAATCCCTTTGTGTTACTAGCATCAGATTTCCTATTTATTTGCCCTTTTAGCTGCTGGTTGTCGTCTGCCACTCTGCCTAGCCTTTGTCCTTAGACGATCCTGTATCTAGGACTCTTTTGGCCACAGCCTTCTCTGACCCTGGCCCTGAGGGACTGAGTGTGTTTTATTTCCGGCTGCTCTGAGCCTGCTCAGGTTGTATCCAGCACCAGTTACTGCCACAGGACCAGGAAGAATAGTGACTTGGGATCTTATAAAAGAACCCCTTCCCTGAAGTTCCCCAACATACAAAACTTTTTACTTTGAAGTAGCTGATGTTGTGGAGAGGGGAAGAATGGGTTGTACAGAAGGAGAGAGCAGCTCTGTTTCAATAAACAAGGCTTTCTACATTTTAATGCTTTTAGTCCACTTGAAGCTCTGAATCATTGCTGACACCATTTATCCCACGTTTAGGGACCCACTGGCTCAGCTGCAACAATCATATTATTTTGGCTGTGGCTGTAGAGCTTGGTGCCGCATAGTCATGACAACATTAAATCCTTTCCACCTGGGCGGTGCCTGTGGCTCAGTGGGTAGGGTGCCAGCCCCAGATACTGAGGGTGGCAGGTTCAAGTCCGGCCCCAGCCAGCTAAAAAAAAAAAAAGGCAAATAACAACTACAACAGTAACAACAACAAAAAGCCAGGCATTGTGGCAAGCACCTGTAGTCCCAGCTACTTGGGAGGCTGAGGCAAGAGAATTGCTTACGCCCAAGAGTTGGAGGTTGCTGTGAGCTATGATGCCACGGCATGCTACTGAGGACAACAAAATGAGACTCTGTCTCAAAATAATAATAATAATGATAAAACAATTAAAAAATAAATCATTTCCATCCAAACTGTCAAAGTCTGGAATTTCACTCTGCTTAACAAGTGAGTTACTGTTACCATGTAAAGGACACCGGCAGAAGACATAAGACTTCTGGGTCAGATACAAAAGACTTTTTTCTTTTTGAGACAGAATCTCACTATGTCACCCTAGGTAGAGTGCTGTGGCATCACAGCTCACAGCAATCTCAAACTCTTGGGCTCAGGCAATTCTCTTGCCTCAGCGTCCTGAGTAGCACCCACCACAACACCTGGCTATTTTTTTGTAGTAGTTGTTATTGTTGTTTGGCAGGCCTGGCCTGGGCTCAAACCCACCATCTCTGGTGTATGTGGCTGGCACCTTAGCCGCTGAGCTACAGGTGCTGAGCCAAGACAAAAGATTTTATTACTCATGATATAGTAAGCATCATGAACATCCATGTTCATTTAATTATTTTTAAACAAGCACATGGCAACTTGTAAACCAAAAAGTTCTTAGCCTCTCTGAATCAGTCATCTGGTGAGGCAACTAATAATGCAGTCACAGCTGATTGCATTCTGGAAACAGCCACCCAACCTACAATTACGCTATTGAATAGATTTAGTGCTGGCAACCTGTTACCTTCTGAGTGAGACTCGGAGTTTGAGGAACAGGCTACAGACATTCAGAACCAAGTTTTCTGAGTGGGAAGGCTGGCGTAAGATTGGATAAGATCACTTGGGATAAGAAAGGATGGATGTGAAAATTGAGGCACTTTTCCTGTGTGAGTCACAAACTGCTTCCAAATACAGAAATGCTTTTAATAAATGCAGCACTGGCCAGGTGCAGTGGCTCATGCTTGTAATCCTGGGACTCTGAGAGACTGAAGCTGATGGATCACTAGAGCTCAGGAGTTCAAGACCAGCCTGAGCAAAAGTGAGACCCTATCTCTACAAAAAATAGAAAAACTAGCTGGATGTGGTGGCTACAGGCACACATCTGTAGTCCCAGCTACTTAAAAGGCTGAAACTTAAGCACCAGAGTTTGAGGTTACTGTGAGCTATGGTGTCATGGCACTCTAGTCTAGGGCAACAGAGTGAGATTCTGTCTCAAAAAAAATAAAAAAGTGCAGCACTGCTGGACAATACCTTACACCTACTATTTCCTGGCATAGTTCTAGGAGCCAGGGAACCCGGTGGGTTAGATAAAACTGTTCCTATTAGAGTAGCTAAGAACTGACCTAAGATTACATAGGTAGGAAGGGACGAATCTGGGCTTTGAATCTAGGCAGACTGGCATTAGAGTCCACGCTTTTAATCATTACATCAAACTGCCTCTTCGTTGAAACTGCAGCATTGCCTCCTAAGGTGAAGACCTAGAAGGGAATAAGCCTGTTTAGAAACATATACCAAATGGGCTCAGTGTCTGTAGCTCAGCAGCAAGATTACAAGCCACATACACTGGAGCTGATGAATTCAAATCCAGCCTGGGCCTGCCAAACAACCACATCTCCAACCAAAAAACAAACAAACAAAAAAACCCAGCTAGGCGTTGTGGCAGGTGCCTGTAGTCCTAGCTACTCAGGAGGCTCAGGCAAAAGAATTGCTTAAGCTGGGGTGGTGCCTGTGGCTCAAAGGAGTAGGGCACAAGCCCCATATACCAGAGGTGGTGGGTTCAAACTTGGCCCTGGCCAGAAAAAAAGAATCACTTAAGCCCAAGAGTTTGAGGTTGCTGTGAGCTGTGACACCATGGCACTTTACCCAGGGCGACAGCTTAAGAATGTGTCTCAAAAAAAGAAAGAAAGAAAGAAAGATACACCAGATGAATCAATTAGAAACTAAATTTTGTCACTATATAGTTAAATCTTACTTATTTCCATGCTACATATAATAAATTGTGTTTACTGGTGTAGCCCTGGAATCTATTACAGTGCCAGGCACAAAGAAGACAATAAAATTTGCTAAATGAAGAAAATGAATGAAATTGTTCAAAAGTGTGTATTACTAGGTGAACCAATGGCCTAGGCAAATAGAGAAGGACTACCATTTATCAAATCCTTTCTCTAATTAGAACACCCAATTATACTTACTGGAGTCATTTGATTTAGTCTCTGTATCACTCTACACATGTGTCTACTTTATACTGGGTCATGAGGCATTTCACCATCCAATACGAAAGTTACGAGCTCATATCAGGCTTTTGGGTGACCTAGACCTCCCCCTTCCTAGCCCCAAGAGTTCAGGCAACCTGAAGTCTTCCTGGACACACCAGAAACAATCACCAAGTCCTTCTGAGGTTTACTCACATTTCTACCATTCCATATCCCTTGCCCTTGCTACCAGTGCCAGGTACACCTAACCTCTCACTTCCTTTTTGATAGCCTCTCAGCTGTACTCCCCATCTCTGGCCACCCAACT
>NW_003852543.1:3541990-3548864 GCF_000181295.1 Otolemur garnettii | reverse complement strand
CTCTGCCTCTGCTGAAATCCTAGCCAGCCCTTTAACATCACAACTGCAAAGCCTCACCCAGCCTCTTAAGTCCAAAGTTATTTCTTGGCTCTCCCACAATGCCCCCTTGTGGACTGACTGTATTCAACCTTTTTTTTTTTTTTTTTTAAATTCTGCTCTTTCTTTCTAGAGACTGTCTTATGTTGCCCAGGCTGGAGTGCAATGGTTAATTCACAGGCGAAATCATGAAGCACTACACCCTTGAACTCCTGGGCTAACACGGTCCTCTACCTTAGCTTCCTGAGTAACTGGGACTGTAGATATTCGCCACTGTACCAGCTTGCATTCTACTTTTTTTTTTTTTTTAAGACAGAGTCTCATCCTGCTGTCCAAGGTAGAGTGCTGTAGCATCATCATAGCTCACAGCAACCTCCAACTCGGGCTCAAGCAATCCTCTACCCTCAGTTTTCTTTCTATTTTTAGTAGAGACGGGGGTCTCGCTTTTTTGCTCAGGCTGGTCTCAAACTCGTGAGCTTAAGCAATCCACCCGCCTCTGCCTCCCAGAGTGCTAGGATTACAGGCATGAGCCACCGAGCCTGGCCTCATTCTACTTTTTAATTGCTCTTGTTTTTACTTCTGCAGAACTATAACTTCTCAAGGGTTCTAATTGTGTCTCGTTTTTCTGAGACCCTAAAAGTGCGCAAGTACTTTCGTACATGTTGGGGGCCTAACATAGCCCCATGAGAATCCTCCTCTTCCTTCTCTCTCAGAACAAAAGACAACAAAGTACTAGCCCTGTCCCAAAACTGCCAAAAGACCCTAGCCCACCAGAATCTTACAACATTATCCACTCCTTATGGCCCCATATGAAAGAGGTCTCCACAGGCCTACACATGGACGCCATCTTTGGTGCTGCCCAAGTGGGTCTCTATCCCTTTCATTAAGCCTGGCCTAAACCTATCGCATTCTTTGGTCTCATATCTGGGTGTGCACTGACCTTTCACACATATAAATATTTGAGAGGTAACTGAAGTGACAGGCAGAAATTCAGCGCCCAGGCAGAAACCTGAGTAGTCTGTTAAGTCTGTGGCTGGGGAGTAGTTGTCACTGAGCAAGCAATGGTTTGCTGCCCAATGTGCATAGAAGTCAATGCTATGGCACCAACTTTTAAGAAAAAAAAAAAAAGGTTTTCTTAGAAGTCAATGGGCAAGGAGAAAAATGCTCTGTATCTCCAAGCTGGGGGTGGGGTAGAGGGCAATAACACGTGATCTGATTGGATCTTGTGATGACCTGATGCTGAGAAACAAGTGCGGACTAGACCATATCCTGGGGTGACACCAGAATTCAATATGATTGGATCCTAGATCCTACCATGCAGTGTCCACTTTTTTTTTAAATTTCAGATTAATATGAGAGTACAAACCATTAGGTTACAACGTTTGTGTTTGTTAGGGAAGGTCCCTATTGTAGTAGTGCCCCTCACCCAAACTTAGGTTTCAGCCATGGTGCCGACTTGGTTGATCCAGGTTTGCTCAGGTTATGTGGCCTTCAACCTGAGGTTGAAGCAGCTGGGGTCCATGGTAACTGATAAATAACTCACAACTTTGTTTCATAAAAGTTGAACCAGATTGATCTGATGTGGTTACACAGTGAATTTGGTACACAGTGAATTTGGTACAACACATGGGCCAGAATGAAGTAAAGGTCCTTGCTCTGAGCCTACCTTGGTAACTAATGTTACCCTAGGGAGTCTGTGCCTGTGCCTCCAATCCTTTAGCTTCCTGAAGATAATTCTCTTTTAAAATTTGTTTAAGACAACTTTATTGAGGTATAATTTATATACCATAAATTCTTCAATTAAAAATGTACAGTTCGGGTTGGTGCCTGTAGTACAGTGGTTACAGGGCCAGCCATATACACTGAAGTTGACAAGTTCAAAACTCTGTCTAAAAAAACAAAAAAGCACAGTTTGAAGTTTTAAAATATATATTCCAAGTTGTCCACCAATCACCATCATCTAAATTTTAGAACATTTTCATTTCCCCAGTAAGAAAACTTCCCATTAGTAGCTACTCCCTCTCTTTCCTCCCCTGCCTTCCATCCTAGACAACCACTAATATACTTTATGTCTCTACAGATTTGCCTACCTTGGGCATCTCATATACATAGAATCATACAATCATACTGGCTTCTTTCATTCTTTTCTTGAGACAGTCTCACCATTTTGCCCTCAGTAGAGTGCCCTGGCACCACAGCTTACAGCAACCTCCAACTCTTGAGCTTAGGTGATTCTCTTGCCTCAGCCTCCCAGGTAGCTGAGACTACCGGTGCCCACCACAATCCCCAGATTTTTTCTGTTGTAGTTGTCATTGTTGTTTGGCAGGCTGGGCCAGGTTTGAACCCACCAGCCCCATGTATGTGGCTGGTGCCCTAACTGCTGAGCTGCAGGCTCCAAGCCCCATACTGGCTTCTTTCATTTAATATGTTTTTAAGTTTTACCCATGTTGTAGCATGCCTCAGTACTTCACTGCTTTTTGAGGCTGAACAATAGCATTGTATGACTTTACCATGTTTGGTTTATCTTTTCATCAGCTGACAAACACTTTTTTGTTTTTAGTTATTGTGAACAGTGCTGCTTTGGATATTTGTGTATAATTTTTGTATAGATGTCTATCTTCAATTCTCTTGAATAGATTCCTAGGCTGGGCCTAGGAATTGCTGGGCCATATAGGTAAGCTCAGGTTTAACTTTTTTTTTTTTGTACGGAAGGTCTTTATTGGTGGGGAAGGGAGGCTGCAGAGCAGCACCAAGGAGGAGAGAAAAAGAGAAGAGAAAAGAAGAGAGAAAAGAGGGGAGAGAGATGAGGAGAGAGAGGGAGAGCAGAGAAGGGAGAGGCGGGGGCAACTTTTTTTTTTTTTGAGACAGAGCTTCAAGCTGTTGCCCTAGGTAGAGTGCCACAGGCGTCACAGCTCACAGCAACCTCCAACTCCTGGGCTCAAGCGAGTCTCCTGCCTCCATTTCCCAAGTAGCTGGGATTATAGGCTTCTGCCACACTGCCTGGCTATTTTTTTGGTTGCAGCCATAATTGTTGTTTGGTGGGCCCCGGCTGGATTCAAACCCGCCAGCTCTGGTGTATGTGGCTGGCGCCTTAGCCGTTTGAGCCACAGGCACCGAGCCCAGGTTTAACTTAAGGAACTGCCAATCTGTTTCCCAAAGTGGCTGCACCATTTTACATTCCTACAAGCATTATCTGAGGGTTTCAGTTTCTGTACATCTCTGCCAGCACTTGTTATTGACCATCTTTTAATTAATTAATTATTTTTTTTTGGAGACAGAGTCTCACCATATTGCCCTCAGTAGAGTGCAGTGGTGTCACAGCCCACAGCAACCTCAAACTCTTGGGCTTAAGTGATTCTCTTGCATCAGCCTCCCAAGTAGCTGGGACTACAGGCACCTATCACAACGCCCGGCTATTTTTTTGGTGTAGTTGTCTTTGTTGTTTAGCAGGCCCTGGCTGGATTCGAACCCACCAGCCCTGGTGTATGTGGCTAGCGCCCTTACCACTGGGCTACAAGTGCTGAATCATATTTTTAATTTTTTTTAAGACAAGCGTGAAACAACATTTTGTGAGGAACAGAAAGATAGGTTTACAGAATAAGAAAGTTTACAAAGCAATATGCATTTGTCATAGACGGCAACTGGGCTTCCATTACCAGAGCAAGTAGGCAAAAAGGTTTGAGCATCTTTTTAATTCTAGCCATCATACTGGTATGAAGTTGTATCTCATAGTTTTGATTTGTATTTCCCTGATGATGTTGAACATCTTTTCATATGTTTATTGGCCAGGTGTATTCTTTTTTTTTTTTTTTTTTTTTTTTTTTTTTTTTGCAATTTTTGGCCAGGGCTGGATTTGAACACTCCACTTCCTGCATATTCTACTCCTTTGAGCCCCAGGTGCTGCCCAGGTATATACTTTTCTTTGGAGAAATATCTGTTACCAATTTTATGAGTGGGTTATTTATCTTCTTATTTAGTTGTAAAAGTTCTTTATATAGTCTAGACACTAGTCCTTTATAATATATAAGATTTTCAAATATTGTCTTGCATTCTATGGGTTATCTTCTCACTTTCCTGATTTATGTCCTTTAAGTAAAAATATTTTTAATTTTGATGAACTCTAATTTACCTATTTTTTTCTTTTGGTGTCATACCCAAGAAACCATTGCCTAATCCAAGGTTATGAAGTTTTATTTCTATGTTTTCTTGTAAGACTTTTATAGTCTTAGCCCTAACATTTAAGGTCATGACCCTAACAATATGATCCTATTGAGTTAGTTTTTGTGTATAGTATGAGGCAGGGGAGCAAATTCATCACTTTGCATGTAGATATCCAATTGTCCTAGCTCCATTTGGGGAAAAGATTCTTCTTTCCTCATTGAATTCTCTTGGTACCCTTGTCAAAAGTCAACTGCTCAAAAATTTATGGGTTTATTTTCAGACTCTGAATTCTAGTCTATTGATCTATGTTTATTTCTCTTTTAATCTTAAGATAAACTGGCTCATGTTTTATTCTACATGTTATGGGAACAACAGCATTTGTCCACTGCCAGAAGACTCAGAATTCTCAGGGATACATTTTCTTCCCGGTTACATCTTATACAAATTCCTTGATTTTGCTGAATTTTATTTTCTAACTTTGGATCTTATCCTCTATAACCTAGCCTTCCCACTTCATTTCTACCTTGCCTAGATACCACCTCCATTCCTCCATTCCCTAAAATACCACAAACACACCAGTGGATGACAAACTCATACTTAGGATTTGAGGAAATGGAGGTAAAATCCTGCAAAAATTGTATGGAAAGCAACTTTAAAAAATCACTGAGGCCAGGCATGGTGGCTCACATCTGTAATCCTAGCACTTACAGGGAGGCTGAGGCAGGTGGATCACCTGAGCTCAGGAGTTCAAGACCAGCCTGAACGAGAGCCAGATCCCATCTCTAGAAATAGCCAGGCATTGTGGCAAGAGCCTGAAATCCTTGCATTCTAGGAGGCTGAGGTGGGTGTATTGCCTGAGCTCAGGAGTTCAAGACCACACTGAGCAAAAGTGAGACACTACCTCTACTAAAAATAGGAAAACTAGCTGGGCATTGTGGCGGGTGCCTGTAGTTCCAGCTACGTGGGAGGCTGAGGCAAGAGGATCACTCAAACTCAGGAGTTTGAGGTTGCTGTGAACTATGATGATGCCCAGGGTACTTTACTCAGGGTGAGAGTGAGACTGTGTCTTAGAAAAAAAAAGGAAAAAAAGATCACTGCTAACAGTGCATCAGGCTGATCTTTGTGGTAGGAAATTTTACTTTGCTATGGCTCCTTTAGGTTCTGGCTGATTGTCATAATCCTAGGCCTTGCTTGCTTCCTGGTACCTTTCTCTTCCCCCTCTGTATATTCTAGCTACAGCTTCAGGGTCTAGAGTACAGCGGTATCATCAGTTCACTGCAACCTCAAACTCCTGGGCTCAAGCCATCTGCCCTCATAGCCTCCCAAGTAGCTATGACCACAAGAGTGTGTGACCACAGGGATGTACAACCACATCTGGTTAAGTTTTCCATGTTTTGTAGAGGGGGTTTTGCTACCTTGTTCAAGCTGGTCTTGAACTTCTTTCCTCAAGCCATGCTCTCACCTTAGCCTCCCAAAGTGCTAGGATTATAGGCATTTCTGGGCCTATCTCTCTTTCCTTTCATGAGGCACTTGAATCCTGTCCTTGACTTGCCCTCTATATCCTCCTTTACCCCCATTTCCACCAAGATGGCCCAGGAATTCTCCCTGAACATTTCCCTCCAAAGAATAACTCTATCTCTCAGGTAAATGTTGCCCCTTCCCTAGAGTGAGGAAACATTGTCATTTTCTTTTCTAAATCTGTGGTCCCCAACCCCTGGGCTGCAGACTGGTACTGTGGCTAGGGCCTGTTAGGAACCAGGCCAAATAGCAGGAGGTGAGAGGCAAGCCAGCAAAGCTTCGTCTATTTTCCCAATCCCCAATCAACTGATCCCTGGTGCCAAAAAGGTTGGGGACCACTATTCTAAATCACAAGTATTTTCTTCCCATATGTGTACATATGTTTCAGTGTGATGATCCTCCCTGGGCTGGGGCTTCCTTGTGTGGGAAATGAGAAAATTGAGCCACTCCATCTGTAAGGCTCCTTCCTATTTTAAAATCCTATGGAATCTTACAAATTCATCTACATGACTAAATGGGGGATTTACATTTGGGAGAGCCTGCTTAGAGGGGAAAAGGGAAGATGGAGAAATTTTCCTTTCTTTCTTGCTTCACAGATTTGCCCACAGCTTGCCTTATCTGTGAACAAGAATGATACTCCTACCAAAACAGAGTGGAATCCCTGAAGTATCTTACAGACTTTTTGTGTCAGGTGGGGAAGCCACAGCATGATCATAAAATAATATCCTTAAGGATTTGGATTTAAATACCTTTATGTAAACTCCCACTTTTAGTTGGGCACTTTGCCAGGTGCTTTTATTCATTTTTTTTTTCTTGCTAGATGCTTTTAAACACATTACCTCATTTAATCACAACAAGGTTTTATTAATCAATTTTAACAATGAGTAAATGATGCTCACCCACAAACACCTACCAGGTAGCTACTTCAAAGTCTTATGGTCAGCTCAGTGCCTGTGGATCAAGTGGCTGAGGCGCCAGTCACATACACCTAAGGTGGCGGGTTCGAATGCAGCCCAGGCCTGCCAAACAACAATGATGGCTGCAACCAAAAAATAGCTGGGCATTGTGGTGGGTCCCAGCTACTTGGGAGGCTGAGGCAGGAGACTCGCTTGAGCCCAAGAGTTGGAGGTTGCTGTGAGCTGTGATGCCATGGCACTCT
>NW_003852543.1:3539178-3541631 GCF_000181295.1 Otolemur garnettii | reverse complement strand
GCTCTCCAAACTTGGCAGCTGCTGATTGTCCCTGGGCAAATATGGCTCTCAGGTGGTCTGTTTCTGTTTTGTTTTGTTTTTTGAGACAGAGTCTTACTCTGTTGCCCTTGGTAAAGTGCCATGGCATTATAGCTCACAATAACCTCAAACTCTTGGGCTCCGGTGATTCTCTTGCCTCAGCTTCCCAGGTACCTGGGACTACAAGTGCCACAAAGCCTACCTATTCTTAGAGACAGGGTCTTGCTGTTGCTCAGGCTGGTCTCAAACACTTGAGCTCAAGCAATCCACCTGCCTTGGCCTCCCAGAGTGCTAGGATTACAGGTGTGACCCACCGTGCCACTCCATGTGGTCAGTTTTTTATTTCTCAACTGATGAGGGACATTCAGAATTTGTGTGAATTATTCCAATTTTCAAATAAGCAGCCAACTGTAGTAAGCCAAATACAATACCACCACAGGTCAAATTTGGCCCAGGAGATGCTACTCGGGATGAATTTCTTTGGCTTAATATCCATCCTCCTATTCATTCATAGTCTCAAAAACAAACATGCTCTAAATGATGGAACCATTCAGCACTAAATGGCCATTCCACTGGCCAGAAATGGTTGATGGGGTTGGGGTAAGGAGGAAGTGCCCACTGGCCCTGGGCTTTGTGGTTGGGGAAGAAATTAAGTCATGTTTTCAAGGACTTGACCCTACCTGGACGGAGGTGACTTCGCCAACTTTCAGAGGGTCCTGCCATAGACTGTAACAGACAACTGGGACCAAATGAGGGTCCAGCCCTCCATTTACTCATCTGAATGAGAACGAGGGTCTTGGGAGCATGGGTTTAAGTGGGACAGGCAGAGAACAGGAGCTTTCTTTCGATTGCTGTATACAGAAGAGAAACCCAAAGGAAGACAGTAGGCATTAAAATACACACACAACGCGTTAACTTGCTTGCTTGGTGGTCCAGTTATAAGGCTAATCAGCCCCTCCTTGCATGCCTATTTCATAGGATTGTTGCCAGTGTCCGATGAAAAAGGAAGTATGATAAAGCATGGGACAGGGCTGGAGCTAAGCGAGAGTAGGTGTCGTTATGCTGTGAGAGGTCCCCAGACCAAAGGCCAAAGCCTGAGGTCCAGAGTAGTGCTGTCCTTGGATCTGAAAGGCCAGCTGGCACCTGGAACCAAAGTTCCAGGGTCCAGAGATCCAGGGAACTCAGACGCGCCAGGCCCGCGCGCTCCGCCCAGGAAGCCGAAAGGAAGCGGAACCCGCTTTCCAGACACAAACTCCGTACCGCACTTCCGGCGAGCGACCCGGAAGCGGAAAGGAGTTACTCTCGCTCTCCTTTCGGTGCGTCTCACCTTCGTTGTTCCGGCCCGGCGGGAGTGGAGATTTGCGGCAGTTAGCACCTTGAAGTGAGGAAGAGGAGAGTTCCGAAGGCTCGGTGCGACCGCCGCCATGGCGGACGTAACCGCCCGTAGCCTGCAGTACGAGTACAAGGCGGTGCGTTTGAGCTCTGGGGAGGACTCCGGGCGAAGGACTCCAGGGAGGAGGGGATGGCTGAGCCAGGGAGTTTCAGTCTGAAGGCCTGTCCCAGAGCCACAAAACCGTAGGAAATCGGGTCGGGGAGCAGGTGGGATTACCAGATGATGTGAATAACCCCCTGGGGTCTGGGGCGGACGAGACAGGCTAAGAACTCTCTAGAAGGGGGTTTTCCAGAAAGTCCTTTTGGTGCTTAACACACCCCCTTCCACATGTCACTCCCAACTGCCCAACACTCTTCCCAGGGGTGGATTATTATGGGCACTATTAGGAGTAAGGACTGTTTAGCTGATTAGATGGGCTGTAGAACTTAATCTGCCCTGTGTTTAGGTGCAGTGTTTACACGGTGCTGTTTCTTTTTAAGGAAAATACTTTTTAATCCGTAGTGGTGATTAGCACTTACTTGCTATGATTCTTCCATCAGCTTGTGTCACTGTGATACATAGGAATTGACTCTGCTCTTGTGAGAGCTTCAGTAATGTGATGATCTTTTCAGAATTCCAATCTTGTGCTCCAAGCTGACCGGTCTCTTATTGACCGCACCCGTCGGGATGAACCCACAGGAGAGGTATTGTCCCTGGTTGGGAAGCTGGAGGGCACCCGCATGGGAGATAAGGCTCAACGGACCAAACCACAGATGCAAGAAGAAAGAAGAGCCAAGTGAGTAGTACCAAGAGGATACTGCCTTTTTTCTTCAGATCGAAAGTTGATCTTTCCCTTAGCATTTGAGCAGTATTTTTGCTGAAACACTTGGTGCACACTCATCTATCAGTGGCATTAAAACAACTTAGTGATAGAAAAAGCAGAACGTGAAAGCTTAAAGATTCCTTGACTTTATCAAGTACACGTAAAGTGGAAAATAACTTACTAGTACATTTTTTGACGTAACGTGTTTCTGGCTCATAGACAGATCTTAATTTTCTTTAG
>NW_003852543.1:3525408-3538133 GCF_000181295.1 Otolemur garnettii | reverse complement strand
GTCCCAGCTACTTGGGAGGCTGAGGCAGGAGACTCGCTTGAGCCCAGGAGTTGGAGGTTGCTGTGAGCTGTGATGCCATGGCACTCTAACCAGGGGAATAGCTTGAGGCTCCGTCTCAAAAAAAAAAAAAAAAATCTTTCAAGGTAAATCTCAAAACTTAATCATTGACTTTTATCTTACCTTTATCTTTGACTTTGAATATTTTTGTGCCCTCTCATGATGAAGTCTTCAAAATTCCCAGGCCCAGGTTTGATTAAAGTAGTTATATTTGAAATGAGTTAATACATCATTTGTATTTTTGCTTTGCAGAGTGTAAATTCTTTTCACTTTTGTTATGATTTATTGGGAGTTAATGGTACTACATTCTTTTGGAGCGTATTTCTCTGGCTAGAAAAAGAAAATGCATCAGAGAGGTGAAAAACTAGTCAAAATCCCATTATGTAATATTGTCATACAAAATATAGAGGAGTGTATTTTTTTTTTTTTTGGAGACAGAGTTTTTCTTTGTCAACCTCGGTAGTGTGCCATGGCATCACAGCTCACAGCAACCTCCAGCTCTTGGATTAGGCGATTCTCTTGCCTCAGCCTTGGATTAGGCGATTGGATTAGGCAATTCAGCTCTTGGATTAAGTGATTCTCTTGTCTCAGCCTCCCAAATAGCTGGGACTACAGGTGCCCACCACAATGCCTGGCTATTTTTTTGTTGTGGCTGGGTTTGAACCCACCACCCTCGGTATATGGGGCCAGTGCCCTATTTGCTGAGCCAGAGGTGCCACCTGGGTTGTATTTTTTTTTTTTTTGAGACAGAGTCTCACTACATTGCCCTTGGTAGAGTGCCATGACATCATAGCTCACAGCAACCTCAAACCCTTGGGCTTAAGCGATTCTCTTGCCTCAGCCTCCCAAGAAGCTGGGACTATAGGTGCCCTCCACAACACCGGCTGTTTTTTGGTTGCAGTTGTCATTGTTCTTTAGCAGGCCCAGGCTGGGCTTGAGCTTGCCAGCCTCAGTGTATGTGGCTGACACCCTACTCACTGAGCTATGGGTGCCACCAGAGGGTTGTAGTTTTTAAATTAATGAGGAGTGTGTCTCATAACCTTTACTGCATATAGTGAGAAGTTGACAGGGAATTCCCCATCATTATATCCTTTTTTATTTGAGAGACAATCTCTGTCATGCTGGATAGAGTGCTGTGATATCATAGCTCACAGCAACCTCAGACTAGTAGGTTCTAGTGATCCTCTTGTCTCAGCTTCCAGAGTAGCTGGGACTACAGGTACCCACCACAATGCCTGGCTGGTTTTTCTATTTTTAGTAGATATGGGGTCTCACTTTTGCTCAGGCTGGTCTTGACCTCCTGAGTATAGGCAATCCACCTGCCTCGACTTCCCAAAGTGCTAGGATTACCTACACCCAGCTCCTCATTGTATGCTTTAAAGAAATAATCCTATAAATGATGAAAGCCAAGTGAAAATCATTTGCTGAGGTTCAGGTTCCTCTTTTCACATATTAGGTATGTGTCATGGCACTGAGAAGGAGATGAGGGTGGGTTTGATTTAGTCTTGCCTGGGGGAGAAGAGGTTCAACATTATACTGTCTGTATTAGGCGAAGAAAACGTGATGAGGACCGGCATGACATCAACAAGATGAAGGGCTATACTCTGCTATCTGAGGGCATTGATGAGATGGTGGGCATCATCTATAAACCCAAAACTAAGGAGACCCGGGAGACCTATGAGGTGTTACTCAGCTTCATCCAGGCTGCCCTTGGGGACCAGGTAAGTGATACTGTGTTTTTTGTGTGCCGATGTGTTGACTGATGGCTGGCAGCCCCTATGTAGCTTCAGAAGAGGAGCTAGTCCTAGGCAGTAGATTCCATTGGTGCTTCAACTTCCCCATCTTCTAGGGTTTAAGGTTGATCAATGGCCAGTGCTGAAGGTTAAATTGATCAATGGCCAGTGATTTAATTGATCATGCCTATGTAATAAAGTTTCCATAATAAGTGAAGAAGGACTGGGTTCAGAGAACTTCCAGGTAGCTCAACACAAGGATGGTAGTAAGGCTGGGGAGGAGATGCAAGCTCCATGCCCTTTCCCATGTGTTTTGCCTTATGTATCTCTTATACTTTTTAATATCCCTAATCATAAAGTAAGTGTTTCCCTAAATTCTGTGATCTAGAAAATTAATTGAACTAAAGGAGGGAGTTGTGGAACCCCAGTTTAAAGCTGGTCTTTCAGAAGCACAAGTCAGGGTAGTGCCTGTGGTTCAGTGGGTAGGATGCCAGCCCTATATGGGTGGCAGGTTCAAACCCAGTCCCAGCCAAACTGCAACAAAAAAATAGCCAGGCATTGTGGCAAGTGCCTGTAGTCCCAGCTACTTGGGAGGCTGAGGCAAGAGAATTGCCTAAGCCTAAGAGCTGGAGGTTGCTGTGAGCTGTGATGCTACAGTACTCTACTGAGGGTGACAAAATGAGATTTTGTTTCTTTAAAATATATATACACACACACAGGTCACACAACCTGGGGCTTGTGATTGGCATCCTGAAGTTGGAGACAGGCTGTCTCACAGGACTGAGCTCTCAACCTGTGGGATCTGATGCCGTCTCCAGGTTGTGTTGGAATTGAATTAAATTAGAGGATACCCAAATGGTGTCTACTGCAGGATTTGTTGCTGGTGGATAGAAATCCCCATATACTTCTTGGTGACCAGAGGTGACAGAAATCTTCTGTGTTGACTGTTATGAGTGTATAGAAAGAACTGAGTTTGTTTTATTTTTATATTCTCAGAGTGAGGCAGCCAGAAGGTGAGGGCATGTGTTTGGAAAGGAAGAGGGTCACAACTGGGAGACCAAAAGAACCTTATCTCTGGATCCCTATGTGGTTCAAACCAATTAGCAGAAGTTTAGTTTATCTTAGTTTTTGTAGAACTTTGTATGTATTCTTTCTTCTCCTTGACTCTCTGGAAGGGTATTATTAATATTTATTTTCTGTTTTATCAAAGAGAGACATGAGCCACAGCATAGTTAAGTAATAGTTAAATAGTTTTCCCAAACCAGAGAGGTAGTATTTGGCAGAGCCAAGCTGTGATCTACATAGTCTACCTCCAGAATCTGTGCTCCTAACCTTTACATGTACATGTGTGATTAGATTGAGGAGCTTTGAGAGGCTTTGGTGAGACAGGTGCTAGAAGAGGTGAGGACAAAGAATTATGAAAGAGTGGCTGGCTAGAGGAGGACTGCCAAGTACTTCTACCACATGGAGACATGTGGTAAACTGCTGTGGAAGCTGTGTCCTCCTTCCTAAGGCCACCTAAAGATAGATGAGTCTCCTTCAATGTGTCACTCTTACGTGGCTTTTTTTTTTTTTAAACAAAGTTTTGCTCTGTTGCCCCAGGCTAGAGTGCCATGGCATCATAGCTCACAGCAACCTTAAACTCTTGGGCTCAAGGGATCATCTTGCTTCCGCCTCCCAGGTAGCTGGGACTATAGGTGCCCACCACAACACTTGGCTAATTCGTCTATTTTTAGTAGAGATAGGGTCTCATTACTCTTGCTCAGGCTGGTCTAAAACTCCTGAGTTTAAGCAGTCCACCTGCCTTGGCTATGTTAGAATTACAGTTGTGAGCCCCTGTGCCTAGCCTCTTAGTGGCATTTTTTATCAACATTAGTGAAAAAGGTCAGAGCCTGGTATGATGTAGGTTTTGAAGATGTGTGGCTCTTCACATCTGTTGTCACATAAAGCTGGTTGGTGATGATCTGCGTGTTACTATTTTAAATGTCATTTCTTTCTTTTTTTTTTTTTTTTTTTGAGACAGTCACCCTCAGTAGAGTGCTGTGGCATCACAGCTCACAGCAACCTCAAACTCTTGGGCTCAAGCGATTCTCTTGTCTCAGCCTCCCAAGTAGCTGGGACTACAGGTGCCTGCCACAAGGCCTGGCTATTTTGTTGTTGTTGTTGAAGTTGTCATTGTTGGTTACCTGCCTGGGGCTGGGTTTGAACCTGCCAACTTCGGTGTATGTGGGTGGTGGCATAAGCACTGTGCTACAAGTGCTGAGCCTAAATGTTGTTTCTTGCCACCAGCCACGGGATATCCTTTGTGGGGCAGCTGATGAAGTTCTGGCTGTCCTAAAAAATGAAAAGCTGCGGGACAAGGAAAGGCGAAAGGAGATTGACCTGCTCCTGGGTCAAACAGATGATACCAGATACCATGTGCTAGTCAACTTGGGCAAAAAGATCACAGACTACGGTGGAGACAAGGAAATCCAAAATATGGGTAACCAAGCTCTTTATGTCCCAGTCATATTAACTGGTTCCCTGAATGTGGGTCTTATTAAGTGTAGAGTAAGGGAGGAAATGTGGCTCTGAGCCTGGTTGGTTAAGCAAGCAGGGCAAGGGTAAAGCCAAGGGTGGCAGTGGCTGTATGAGTGGCTCGCTTAGGATGATTATCTGAGTGTCTGTCTGTGTCCTTAGAGCCTAGATCTGTCCTGAGGAGGGGTAAGCCAGGCAGTTGGGAAGGACAGAGTGCCTTATTTCACTGGCCATTCACTATTTAGTCCACTGGCCATTCACTATCTTCTTTTTCCAATCCCTCATCTTTTCAGATGACAACATTGATGAGACATATGGTGTGAATGTGCAGTTCGAATCTGATGAGGAGGTGAGTGATAAAGCAAATGGATCCAGTATATTTCTTAAGTTTTATATAGCTAATTAAAACTTGTAAGTACAAATTAATATGATAATTTAAAATAAACCAAGTGGGTCAGCAAAAAGAAAGGCAAAAGATAAAGTACAGTGAATACTTCCATTGGGAATGTATCCTGCTATGTTTTGCTGTAGTTTAACTTTATTGCAGTCATTTCTGTTTTTTAGTACAATGTTCCACTGCCTGTTTCAAAAGATTGCCCATTTACCCCAGGGCACGGACATAGTTTGTATGCTGGGGTTAATATTTACCAACTAATCAGAATTTCTTGAATATAACTAAAGAGGAACTAGTGGGACACTTGAAAAATTGCCAGATTGGCTTAGTGTTCTCACTGTGTGAATTTGGCTCCTGAAAGGAAAAATGTGGCTCTGGAATATACACCAGGACAAGAAGAATGGGTAGCACAGGAGAGTCAGAGGAAAGAATACTAAAGTGGGAGCCAAGAGTGCTGAATTTTGGTCCTGTATCTTGGGAGGGTCATCTTGCCTCAGTTTCTCCTTCTATAAAATGAGGTGATTGAATTAGGTGTTTGCTAAGCCTCTTCTCATAGTTAATTGGATTTTATGATTTTTAAGTAGCAATAAACTAACAGTGCTTTGCTGTTAGCTGTTTATTCATTTAACAGTGCTTGTTATCTAAGTACCTTCTTTGTGGCATTGTTTTAAGTATACATAATATACAGTATGTGAATAAATACAGTGGTATGGTCTCTACATTGGTGGATTGTTGTCTTCTTTCCCAGGCGTGCTTCTGTCTGGCTCTTCTCTCCTGTTAGCTAGTAGCTCTTGTTTTCAAATATTGATAGTGTGTGTATCAGAAAAAGATTGTGACTCAGTTGGTTGCCATTGTGACAGCCTAAGGTAAGCAGAAAACAGGGTAAAAGCATCTCATGAGTCTGTGATAGGTATTCATTCCATTAAATATACTCTGGAAGAAGGCTGAGCCCAGTTCCAGTAGGCTCTTGGTTTTACCCTAAAGCCATTCCTCTAACCATGGAGTTAATTTAGGGTGACCCGAGAGAGAGATTCTGTGGTGATGCAGGTTCATGATTGAACTTGAGGCCATTTCCATAGGAAGGTGATGAAGATGTATATGGGGAAGTTCGAGAAGAGGCATCTGATGATGACATGGAAGGGGATGAGGCTGTCGTGCGCTGCACCCTTTCGGCTAATGTAAGTAGTTTGTCTTTCCCATTGCTACAAGGCCAGATTACTTCTGGGTGTACTTCTTCCTCACATCTAGGTCCTATTATATTTGTTGAGCCAGCTTTTGATAGGGTGAGCCATAATTAACATTTAGTGTCTTAAATTTTTACTTTTTCTTTCTTTCTTTTTTTTTGCAGTTTTTTGGCTGGGGGCCAGGCTTAAACCCGCCACCTCCGGTATGTGGGGCCAGTGCCCTACTCCTTTGAGCCACAGGTGCCACCCGTCTTTCTTTTCTTTCTTTCTTTCTTTTTTTTTTTTATTGAGAGTCTCACTCTGTCACCCTGGATAGAGTGCCATGGTGTCATAGCTCACAACAACCTCAAAGTCTTGGGCTCAAGTGATCCTTTTGCCTCAGCCTCCACAAGTAACTGGGACTACAGGGGCCTGTCACCATGCCTGACTAGTTTTTTCTATGTTTTAGTAGAGACAGGATCTCACTCTTGTTCAGGCTGGCCTTAAACTCTTGAGCTCAAGCAATCCACTTGCCTTAGCCTTCCAAAGTGCTGGCTAGTGTCTAGATTTTCTTAAGACTTCAGTTGATTATTATCCTTCCCAAATGCATGTGTTCATGAAATCTTAGTCTGGTGTGCTTCTGAACTCAGTGTAGCAGACTATTTTTTCTGTGGAAGGTCTTCATAAGAAGGTGGACTGTGGGTGGCAAGTAAAGTTGGTTGCAAGGCATTGAGAAAGTGATTAGAGCAAACAGAGACCTCATGGGCTAAGTGCCTGCTTGCTTTTGTAGCTTGTAGCCTCAGGTGAACTGATGAGTTCCAAGAAGAAGGATTTGCACCCTCGGGATATTGATGCATTTTGGCTACAGCGGCAGCTTAGTCGTTTCTATGATGATGCCATCGTGTCGCAGAAGAAGGCAGATGAAGTGTTAGAGATTTTGAAGGTAAGCTAGGATTCCTAGTAATGGTAGTTCTGTGTTCAGTGTATCTTAATACATGAGGACATTGTATGAGGCAACAGCTGCTGTGTCTTTAATGACAGTGTTACCTTTTTTTTTTACAGACAGCCAGTGATGATCGGGAATGTGAGAACCAGCTGGTTCTGCTCCTTGGTTTCAACACCTTTGATTTTATTAAAGTGTTGCGGCAGCACAGGATGATGAGTGAGTATATAGTGGGCTTTTTTGTGGTGTGTGTACGTGTGTAGGGGTGTGTGAGAGAGAGAGAGAAAGAGATAGTATTGCTTTCATAACTTCAATAGTTACTTCATTTGTTTTTCCTTTTTCCTACCCCCAGGTGATTGAAGGTAGAAAGGTTGAAGTTTGATTTTGATCTTACTCCCTCCTTCTCACCTTTTCTTTCTTTCCTTTTTTTGTGATTGGCAGTTTTGTATTGTACCTTACTGGCCAGTGCACAGAGTGAAGCTGAAAAGGAAAGGATCATGGGAAAGATGGAAGCCGATCCAGAGCTATCCAAGTTTCTCTACCAGCTCCATGAAACTGAGAAAGAGGATCTGATCCGAGTAAGGGCTGGGTTGGTTTATCTGATTCCTGAGCAGAAAAGGACAGTAGCTAGAAGATTGTAGCAGAAAGCTAAGTTCCTATTAAAAGAGGAAATTGAAGTAAAGTATTTCCCTTAATTCTTTGGGGTTTGTAAGTGGGTAAAGATTAGAATCAACACGTTTACACCGGTATGATTGAGAGATTACTTACCTGCTACTGTCTTCACCAGTATAAGGACTTTTACCTGGTATTTACTAAATACAGTAATAGGGTATTTACTATTGTAAATAGTAAATATTTATTTACTGTGGGACATCACCAGATTTCTACCTCTCATAGCCCTGTTACTTGATTTTAGAATGTCCCCTTCTGACATCCCTATGCTGTGCATTGTCTTTTTTTTTTTTTTTTTGAGTTAGAGTCTCATTTGGTCATCCTGGGTAGAGTTCTGTGCTGTCATAGCTCACAGCAACCTCAAACTATTGGGCTGAAATGATCCCCTTGCCTCAGCCTCCTGAGTAGCTGGGACTAGGAACCAACCACAATACCTGGCTAGTTTTCCTGTTTTTTATAGAGACAAGGTCTTGCTTTTGCTTAGGCTGGTCTTGAACTCCTGAGCTCAAGCAATCTACCTGCCTCAGCCTCCCAGAGTGCTAGGATTACAGACATGAGCCACTGTGCCTGGCCTGTGCATTGTCTTTTTAAAGGTGTCTGTGCTTTGATCATTCTGGTTGTCCTTGTGGCAGGTATCTGAATGTAAAGTGTCATTTTTCTATGTGGGGCTTCTTAATCAGCACCTATGAGTTAAGCAGATTAGCAGGAACAGGAAAGGGTATGAGACTAGGATGGTTATGCATCATCATCCTTTTTATCTTTTTCTACAACAGGAGGAAAGGTCCCGGAGAGAGCGAGTGCGTCAGTCCAGAATGGACACAGATCTGGAAACGATGGATCTGGACCAGGGTGGAGAGGTAGGTACCAGAGCCATTTATTGCCCAGGCTCTGACAGATGGAAAACTCATTTACTTAGCTAGTTCACTCTATTTTTTATATTCTCAGGCACTGGCTCCACGGCAGGTTCTGGACTTAGAGGATCTGGTTTTTACCCAAGGGAGCCATTTCATGGCCAATAAACGCTGTCAGCTTCCTGATGGGTCTTTCCGTCGCCAGCGTAAGGGCTACGAAGAGGTGCACGTGCCTGCTCTGAAGCCCAAGCCCTTTGGCTCAGAAGAAGTAAGTAAACTACTTTTCTCAACTGAGCTTTCTGCTCAATTTACTTCTCTTTTGTTTTGCTTTCCAACCATTGATCAAAATGTAGCCTTATATCATTGCTTATTCCAGAAATAGAAGCTGCTTCAGAGTTTTCCCATTCTAATTTTGAACCCAGAGAACAGTATTGACCTCTGGGACTTGCCTTGAATGGAGAGTTATGCAAGGAGATTGCCAAGGAACAAAATCCTGGTAATCTCACAAAAATGGATAGTCTGCTCAGGGATGCTGCCAACATGATGTATGGCATTTCTTCCTTCTAGCAACTACTTCCAGTGGAGAAGCTGCCAAAGTATGCCCAGGCTGGATTTGAGGGCTTCAAAACGCTGAATCGAATCCAGAGTAAACTCTACCGTGCTGCCTTGGAAACAGATGAGAACCTGCTGCTGTGTGCTCCTACTGTAAGTGTGTTCTTCCTTGTGGAATGTGGTCTGGAGTTTTGTGGCAAACTCCCCCACCTCTACCCCCGATTCTTTATCTTTTTATGGAAGAGATGTTAAATGTATGATGAAATACTTAGGACAAGCTCTGTTCTCTATTTGGAAGATAAGCCCGTGACAATTAGGACAGTGAACATAACCAGGTAAATGGGCCTTCTTGTCCCTGACTTCTCTTTTAGGGTGCTGGGAAGACCAATGTGGCTCTCATGTGTATGCTCCGAGAAATAGGGAAGCACATAAATATGGATGGCACCATCAATGTGGATGACTTCAAGATTATCTACATTGCTCCCATGCGGTCCTTGGTGCAGGAGATGGTGGGCAGTTTTGGAAAGGTAAGGGGATAGAAATTTCTGGTTACAACTTCCAAAGCATTGGGAATAGGCCAAGACTTCACTGCTTCCTATATGAGGGGATCTCTGGAATGCTTCCTGTGGTGTTATATTTTTACTTGACCCAGGTACAGAGAGTTTCTGAAGCAAGAATGTCTTGAACCATTTTTTATAAGGGTTTATAATTTTTTAATATTGTCTTCATAGCATTTTTTCACAGTTGGTATTATTTGCATTACTAAAGTGTTTATGTAACATTACATGTATAAGGGTGATAATAGACGTAGTGGTGTTATTACAGGTCTTATTTTTTATAAGTTTTCATTTCTCATATGAGCAAAGCTCCTAGAGGGCTTTTGTTTTATTTGCCTGAGTGAAATTTGGGTATGTTTTGGAAATATGTGGTCATATGATTTATTTACCTTGTATTTGTCTCATGGGTTGATATCTCCTCTCAATACCCTACACCCAGACTGGCGGCACCTGTGGCTCAAGGAGTAGGGCACCAGCCCAATATACCTGAAGTGGTGGGTTCAAACCCAGCCCTGGCCAAAAACTGCCAAAAAAAAAAAAAAAAACCCTACACCCAGACTGCCCAGACAGAAAGTATAGTATCCCAGCCCCTTTAAACATTCTTGCCTAACAGCTTTCCGCCCCCTAGCGCCTGGCCACTTACGGCATCACTGTTGCTGAACTGACTGGAGACCACCAGCTGTGCAAGGAAGAGATCAGTGCCACTCAGATCATCGTCTGCACCCCTGAGAAGTGGGACATCATCACTCGCAAGGGTGGTGAGCGCACCTACACTCAGCTGGTGCGGCTCATCATTCTGGTGAGCAGGGACACTTAAGGGAATGCAGAACCCACTTGGGACTCAGGAGGGTTTGCTGGATTTTAACACTAGATGTTTCTTCAATGCCTTTTCTATAGGTCTTAGCCTTTGTAATGACAGCCATCATCACTTTGATGTTACCCTTGAATAAGAATCTGCACTTAGGCTCAGCGCCTGTAGCTTAATAGTTAGGGCATTGGCCACATACACCGAGGCAGGCAAGTTCGAACCCGGCTCAGGCCTGCTAAGCAACAAAGACAACTGCAACAAAAAAATAGCTGGGTGTTGTGGCGGGCGCCAGTAGTCCCAGCTACTTGGGAAGCTGAGGCAAGTGAATTGCTTAAGTCCAAGAGTTAGAGGTTACTGTGATCTATGATGCCATCACAGGTGACAGAAAAAAAAAATCTGCACTTTAATAGAAAAATTCCCCAGTAGGTGCATGTGTTTGCTATGTTATTCTTTGTTTTGTTTTGTTTTTTGTTGGGGGATTGGAGAATTTGAGACAGAGTCTATTTCCGTTGCTCAGACTAGATTGCTGTGGTGTTAGCCTAGCTCACAGCAACCTCAAACTCCTGGGTTTAAACAGTCCTCCTGCCTCAGGCTCCTGAGTAGCTGGGACTATAGGCACCTTCCACAGCATCCAACTAGTTTTTCTGTTTTTAGTAGAGATGGAGTCTCAGTCTTGCTTAGGCTGATCTCAAACTCCTGAGCTCATGTGATCCACCCACTTCAGCCTCCTAGGGTGCTGGGATTACAGACATGAGCCACCACACCTGGCTTTAATTTTTTTTTTTGTAGAGCTAGGATCTTGTGATTGCCCATGCTGGTCTCAAACTCTGTCTTGGCCTCTTAAGTGCTACAATTACAGGCATGAACCACCAGGTGTGGCACATTTAAATATTGTTTATGACTACTTTCATGCTGCGATGGTAGAGTAGAGTATTTGGACCACATGGTCCACAGCCTAAAATACTGCCTGGCCCCTTAAGAAAACATTTACCAGCCCCTGCTATACAGCTTTGCTGCTGAAAGTCTCATTCATAGGAGAGCAGCAGCAACTTGGAATAGGAGCTTGTTAGAAATACAGAATTCCGTGGGCGGTGCCTATGGCTCAGATGGTGGGTTCGAACTTGGCCCCGGCCAAACTGCAACAAAAAGCCAGGCGTTGTGGTGGGCGCCTGTAGTCCCAGCTACTTGGGAGGCTGAGGAAAGAGAATCGCATAAGCCCAGGAGTTGGAGGTTGCTGTGAGCTGTGACACCATGGCACTCTACCAAGGGCAATAAAGTGAGACTGTCTCTCTTAAAAAAAAAAAAAAAGACAGAATTCTTAGTCCCACACCTACTGAATACAATCTGCATTTTATTTAGCTTGCTGAAATTTATGAAGCACTACTTTAGACTATGTGAACTCATCATTTGATGCAATAATAGCTTTTGTTCTTGGTAAAGATAATTGCCGAGAGGTAAAATTTCTGATCAGACCATGTATCATTTTTCATAAAGAAATTTATCTTTGAATAAAGCTATGAACTCATTTACTTAAGGTATCAGAATTGTGTGACATTCAGTCTTATTTTATCAGACTGGAGCAGAGCAACTCATGATTAGAGTTTGTTATTTCCTGGGGTATTCTGTAGTGAATACTGTCTTTATCCTTTGGGTTTCTGTGACTTGGGATTCTTTTCTCATCTTCTTTGTTAAGCATCTTATGTTATATACCTACAAAATGGGACTAGTCTCAGGAAAGGTCCTAGAGGTAACAGCTGCCCTTCCATTCCTTAGGATGAAATTCATCTTCTCCATGATGACAGAGGGCCTGTCTTAGAAGCTCTGGTAGCCAGGGCAATTCGAAATATTGAGATGACCCAAGAGGATGTCCGACTCATTGGTCTCAGTGCCACCCTCCCCAACTATGAAGATGTGGCTACCTTTCTGCGTGTTGACCCTGCCAAGGGGCTTTTCTACTTTGACAACAGGTATAAGAAAATACTGGGAGCAGTTTGGCCAAGGTGGCCTTCCTGTTGTCCTTCCTCTTTCTAAGGAACACTTCTGGATTGGGTTTTACATGGGCTTATGGGTTTTGATATGGTGTGAATCCAAAAAGAGCAATATTGTCCTTGGGGCAGTGAAAAGTTTTGTTCTGGGCCAAAAGCCTCATTTGTCTGCCTTTTGAACTTGTAGCTTCCGCCCAGTGCCTCTGGAACAGACATACGTGGGCATCACAGAGAAAAAAGCTATCAAGCGTTTCCAGATTATGAATGAAATAGTCTATGAGAAAATCATGGAACATGCTGGGAAAAATCAGGTCTGTCTATGATTTGTTGTTATTCTTGAACCTTGTTCTTTTTAATTGTTGACTGACCAATAATTAGGCAAGATAAAAAACTGACATAAAAAGAAGACAGCGGCTCGGCGCCTGTGGCTCAAGCAGCTAAGGCACCAGCCACATACACCTAAGGTGGCGGGTTCGAATCCCCAGCCCGGACC
>NW_003852543.1:3494517-3524293 GCF_000181295.1 Otolemur garnettii | reverse complement strand
AAAAAAAAAAAAAAAAGGAATGAGGTAACCTGAATAGTTCTATAACTGTTTAAGAAATTAGATTTGTACTTAAAAGCCTCCTCAAAAAGAAATCCCTGTGTTCAGATACTCAGTCTGTATATTCATGTTAAAGGCCTGGGGAGGCTTACATTGGAAGTACAAGACAGTAAAAATAAAGATGAAAATTAAAAGCTAGTTAAAGTAGGGCAGCACCTATGGCTCAAAGGAGTAGGGCACCTGTTCCATATGCCAGAGGTGGTGGGTTCAAACCCAATCCTGGCGAAAAAATGCAAAAAAAAAAAAGCTAGTTAAAGAGGGCAGCATTTTACTATCAAGTTAATGATAGAGTTTAAATTGAATAGTGAAGTCTAATGTTAAGTAAGACAAAAAGGAAAAATGATTAGTTATATATTTCTTTTTGTATGATAAAAAGAAGTATATGAATTTATGTCAAGAGACAAATCTTTTTTTGCCACTGAATACTAGGAGTACTTTATTTCCTACAATGTGACTAGTCTCATATATTCTTCCTAAGTCCTTTTAAAAATGATACAATTTTTTTTTTCTTTTTGAGACAGAGTCTCATTTTGTCACCCCCAGTAGAGTGCTGTAGCATCCCAGCACACAGCAACTTCAAACTCTTGGGCTTAAGCAATTCTTTTGCCTCAGCCTCTCAAGTAGCTGGGAATACAGGCACCTGCCATAGTGCCCAGCTTTTTTGTAAGAGATGAGGTCTTGCTCTGGTTCAGGCTGATCTTGAACTCCTAAGATCAGGCAATCCACCCACCTTGGCCCCCCAGAATGTTAGGATTATAGGTGTGAGCCACCGCACCTGGCCTAGTACAAAATTTTTTTTTTTTTTTGAAACTGAGTTTCACCATGTCATCCTCGGTAGAGTGCTGTGGTGTCACAATTCAAAGCAACTTCAAACTTAGGAGATTCTCTTGCCTTAGCCTCCTGAGTAGCTGGGACTACAGGCACCCGCCACAACACCGGGCTAGTTTTTGGTTGCAGTTGTCAAGCAGGCCCAGGCTGAACCTGCCAGCCTCGGTGCATGTGGCCAGTGCTCTACTTACTGAGCCATGGGCGCTGAGCCCCCCAGTACAGTATTTTTAACTGTGACTTAGCAGATATGTCTTCATGTGGCTTTGACTTGTAGGTATTTAAATATAAATTTTTAGTTGAGAGTCCTGATTTTGCATTCATGGTATATTTAAACTTATTTTTCAAGATAGGGTACCACGGCTTGGTGCCTGTGGCTCAAGTGGCTAAGGCGCCAGCCACATACACCTAAGGTGGGCAGATTTGAATCCAGCCCAGGCCACCAAACAACAATGATGGCTACAACCAAAAAATAGCCAGGCATTGTGGCGGGCGCCTCTAGTCCCAGCTACTTGGGAGGCAGAGGCAGGAGACTCTCTTGAGCTCAGGAGTTGGAGGTTGCTGTAAGCTGTGATGTCACAGTACTCTACCCAGGGGGACAGCTTGAGGCTCTGTCTCAAAAAAAAAAAAAAGATAGGGTGCCAGAATTAATTAAATTTTTCAGCTCTAGGACTCTGAACTTGCAGGTTCATTCCCTTAGGGTCTTGGTGTTTCCAGGCCTGTGTAGGCTTTCTCTGAGTCAGTACCCATTCCTGCCATTGCTCTTCTGTCCATGACCTTGGCTTCTGGTGATGATGGTGTAGCTTCTGCTTCTTGCTGTGGGTGTCTTAGGGCTGTGCCAGTGGCTGCTGTCTCATGATTTTGGTGAACTCTGGCTTCTCCTTAGGTGCTGGTGTTTGTCCATTCCCGGAAGGAGACCGGGAAGACAGCCAGGGCCATCCGGGACATGTGCCTAGAGAAGGACACTCTGGGTCTGTTCCTGAGAGAAGGCTCAGCCTCCACAGAAGTCCTGCGGACAGAAGCTGAGCAATGCAAGGTGAGGAGGGGCTGGCTCGGTTCTGTCATTCCTACCTGGAAACTGTCTCCATCACAGGTCCCAAACAAGTCCTAGGGCAGCACCATGGTGTTGTGTTGTTTCACATGGGTTAAGGTTGATCACATGTGGTTATATGGAATAGGTGAGCAGTGGGTCTCATGGAAGAGGTCTCTGTAGACCCAGGAGACTTCCACAGAAACGTTTGCCTTATCCTCTGGTCTTTGTTTCACAGAACTTGGAGCTGAAGGATCTTCTGCCTTATGGCTTTGCTATTCATCACGCAGGCATGACCAGAGTTGACCGAACACTTGTGGAGGATCTTTTTGCAGATAAACATATTCAGGTGAGGGTGGGCAAAGCCTTTGGGGGAGCAGGTGACGCAGCTTTCAGAAGACCTAATATGTCAAAGGTTGTGCCATATGTTTGCTCCTGGTACTTTGTTATTGCTGGCCCCACTGTCTCAGGTCACAAGGTTGTGGTAGATACAATAAATACAATGTTATGCCACCTCTTCACACCCTGTGTGAGGGAAAGTGGGTGAATCTAGGAAAGTGTCTGAGGAGTATGGCAAAGTGAGCCCTTTAGTGATGTTAGATGACTCTAAACAATGCCTCATAAGGTCAGGATCTTGTTCCTTTTCTCTTTCAGGACAGTCCATATTTTAAATTTGGTAGTGACCTTAAGTTGATTAATTTAGGTCTATACTTGTGACTCTTAGATGTCTAGAACCTTGAAATATTCTTGAATAGATGAGGAACCAAAGGAACCCTTTCTTCTTTATTCTGGTGTCATATTGACAAGTACTAGGGACCCCTCCCTGCTAATTCTGTCCCCCTCACCAGTCCTATTAGAAGCTCTGAGGCCAGTTGCCCAGAGAAGTCAGGGATATTTACTCTGGTGCTGACCTCTGTTCTGCCCATTACCTTGTCTTGCCTCTGTAGGTTTTAGTTTCCACAGCAACTCTGGCTTGGGGTGTGAATCTTCCTGCACATACTGTCATCATCAAAGGCACCCAGGTGTATAGTCCAGAGAAGGGGCGCTGGACAGAACTGGGAGCCCTGGATATTCTGCAGGTACAGAGCCTTCAAGTTTATTCTCAGCAAGGACCAGTGTCCTGGGCCTGAAATGCAAGGATGCTGTGAAGACGGCAGATCAATGGCCAGGTTCTAAAATGTAGAATCCCTGGTTCAAAACCAGCAGTTCTCTTACTACAGTGTTCTTGGTTCACTGTCTCTGACCTAGATGCTGGGACGTGCTGGACGACCCCAGTATGACACCAAGGGTGAAGGCATACTCATCACATCTCATGGGGAGCTGCAGTACTACCTGTCCCTCCTCAATCAGCAATTGCCTATTGAGAGCCAGATGGTGTCCAAGCTTCCTGACATGCTCAATGCGGAAATTGTGCTTGGGAATGTCCAGAATGCAAAGGTAGAGAAGTGCTTTGTCCTTGGTGTTTTGTACCTTTCCTGGAGAGACTAAGGTACCAGGAATGGGTGGTCCCTGTTACGGTGCTGTGGGCTGGGAGTACCTAGGACTCTTCTACCCTGGAACCTGCATCTTGTTTAGCGTGAGCTTTTCGAGTCTACCTGACAGTGCTCCTTGATAGTGAGATCTTAGAAAGGATGCTTGGTCTTTCTTTTTTTTTTAGACAGAGCCTCAAGCTGTCCCCTTGGGTAGAGTGCCGTGGCATTATAGCTCACAGCAACCTCCAACTCCTGGGCTCAAGCGAGTCTCCTGCCTCCGCCTCCCAAGTAGCTGGGACCACAGGCGCCCGCCACAACGCCCGGCTATTTTTTGGTTGTAGCCGTCATTGTTGTTTGGCGGGTCCGGGCTGGGGATTCGAACCCACCACCTTAGGTGTACGTGGCTTAGCCGGTTGAGCTATAATAGGCGCCGAGCCATGGTCTTTCTAATGATGAAATATTATAGACAATATTTAATATAATGACTAAATATACATCCTTATAGTTGGGAATTAATTTGTCAGCAATCCATGGGAGCTTTTATTTTGGACATCAGGAATTCTCTATGCTAAGAACCATAAACTATCTCTTGTAGGATGCAGTGAACTGGCTGGGCTATGCTTACCTGTACATTCGAATGCTCCGATCCCCAACCCTCTATGGTATCTCTCATGATGACCTCAAGGGAGATCCCCTGTTGGACCAGCGCCGACTAGATCTGGTTCACACTGCTGCCTTGATGCTGGATAAGAATAATCTGGTCAAATATGACAAGAAGACGGGTAACTTCCAGGTGAGTAAAGTGTGAGTTTTGAGGTAAAGTTCTAGCGAAAGTTGTAGGCTTAGGAGAAAATGTTTCAAATTGCTTCCAGTGTAAGTACTGCTTATCTAATCGTGTGTTACTTAGAATAGTAGAATAGAAAATGGACTGCATCATTGAACTTAAAAACTTCTGAAATGGAGCTGCTTTTTCCATAACTCAAGTTGAGGTAGACAATTTACCTGTCTTCTCTATGTGGAAACCTGTTCCTGGTCAGTTTATCATGCCATCATTCTTCATGTGCCTGTAATAGGCGCTTGTACTGCAATGAGTTCATCCAGTTGTCCTATTAGAACAGAAACTTACTGTCCACTTTTGGACGTTGGAGCCCATTCATGGTTGGATTAAGTCTGCCTTCTCTCTAGGTGACAGAACTGGGCCGGATTGCCAGCCACTACTACATCACCAATGATACAGTACAGACCTATAACCAGCTACTGAAGCCCACCCTGAGTGAGATTGAGCTTTTCAGAGTCTTTTCGTTGTCCTCTGAGTTTAAGAACATCACTGTGAGAGAGGTATGCCTAGGTGGTGTGCTGGGATGGGAGTTGATGCTCACTGTCAGTCGCTGGATGATTTCTCTCCCTGGACACTTGGCTTTTCTTTGACCTATTTCCTCCTTGTGGCAGGAGGAGAAGCTTGAGCTGCAGAAGTTGTTGGAGAGGGTGCCCATCCCTGTAAAGGAGAGCATTGAGGAACCTAGCGCAAAGGTGAGGCCATCTCCTGCACTTAGGATAAAGATCAGATCTCTTTCATAATTTTCTGAAAGATGAACATCGAATTTGGGTTTACATTTGGTACTCTGTTCAGTTCTCTCAGTTTCTGCATCCTTCTCACATGTTCTTTTTATACAGAATAATAATTATTTAATTATATAAATTAAGAGCTGTAGAAGATCTTAACCTGGCATAGATCCCTAAGCAGAAATATAATTCATTTTCTTGGACTATTCAGTGATTGTCCTCCTGATAGCTGGCTTTGCTTCTTTACAGATCAATGTGCTTCTCCAAGCCTTCATCTCACAGCTGAAATTGGAGGGCTTTGCACTGATGGCTGACATGGTATATGTTACACAGGTGAGGGCTGATTGTGCTATGGCTGGGAGAAGGGATTTAACAGTTCTTTGTGTGCTGTACACTCTTGAATGGACACTAGTAAGGTAGGAGGAATGCTTAGTTCTGCCCTAGTTGGCAGAACTAGTTGATAACATGTGTGGCACAGCCACTTTGCTGGAGGGATCTTGAGCATGTGGGCAAGGTAAGACGAGATCCTTGAGGAGACAGGGGGATCCACAGAACGCAATGTCTGCTTCCCAACAGAGAAGTGACTTCGTACTGTAACTGCAGGGCTCATAAATAAATGCAGAAATGGAAAAGGGACTTCTTAGCTACTTTTGTCTTTACCTCTAAGGACAGGTCACAGGTGCCCTCATTCTTCCTAGAAGCCTAAGTGCTAAATGTAGTCAAAAGCTTTTTAAAAATCATGTAGTGAATGTTAGGCTAGAAGGTTATGCAATGATCTGTTTCTGCTTTTCTGACTGTTAGGCATTTAGTAAGCATCTACTTTATAGAAGGGAGAAAGGAGCAAAGACAGAGGGGACTTTCCTTTTGAGTTGGCAAGGTGATTGCATCATTTCTTGAACTAATGAAACCATGTGTGGCTTTCTAAAGCCTAGAAATAGTTGAGACTTACCAACGGGAATGGTGTTTTCTTTCCCTAGTCGGCTGGTCGGCTGATGCGTGCAATCTTTGAAATTGTCCTGAACCGAGGTTGGGCACAGCTTACAGACAAGACCTTGAACCTCTGCAAGATGATCGACAAACGCATGTAAGGCCCAGTGAGCTGGGTCACCATGAATGGGGATTCTCACATCAGAGGGGAAAGCCTCAGAGTACGGCATCAACCTGGGTGAAAGCTGAGCAGAGGGGGGCCTTTTGCAGTGGGCTGGGGAGTGAGGGGAGGGTGGTTGCCACTGTTGGCACTCAGACCTCACTGCTGGCCCAGTTCTAAATGTTTGTCTTTAATGACTGTCTTGTGTGGTCATGGTTAAACTTTTGGAAGCCATGATGAGGACAGTTTGTTATGGTCCTATGGAAGGGACCAATAGCTTTTGTCTTCTTCCTGAACAGGTGGCAGTCCATGTGCCCTCTGCGCCAGTTCCGCAAACTCCCTGAAGAAGTAGTGAAGAAGATTGAAAAGAAAAATTTCCCCTTTGAGCGTCTGTATGACCTGAATCATAATGAAATAGGTGTGTGGCAAGTCCTTGTCCTTCTTGTCCTTACAGCCCAGGTATCTTCCTATGCATTCATACTCTCGAGTTCCTAGGGCTTATGCACTGAATTCACTTCTCCAGGACTTTGAATCCTCTGGGCTCCACTGAGAGTATAGTAGAATCTTCTGCTTTCCCACAAAAAAAGGCCAGGTTACAGCTGTAGCAGGCTGTCTGGGTTACAACTCTTGTGCTCTCATTTCCTTCTAGGGGAGCTTATCCGCATGCCAAAGATGGGGAAGACCATCCACAAATATGTCCACCTGTTTCCCAAGTTGGAGTTGTCTGTGCACCTGCAGCCTATCACACGCTCCACCCTGAAAGTGGAGCTGACCATCACGCCGGATTTCCAGTGGGATGAAAAGGCAAGGCTTTGCCAGGCAGAGGGAGCAAGGTTGGAGGGCCAACTGTCCACGCTGGCTCATGTTCTTTTTGTCTGTGCTTGTGTTGGCAGGTCCATGGTTCATCAGAGGCATTCTGGATTCTGGTGGAGGATGTGGATAGTGAGGTGATTCTGCACCATGAGTATTTTCTCCTCAAGGCCAAGTATGCTCAGGATGAGCACCTCATTACATTCTTCGTGCCAGTCTTTGAACCTCTGCCCCCTCAGTACTTCATCCGAGTGGTATCTGATCGTTGGCTCTGTGAGTATCTCCTCTCCAGGGTCTCTGAGAACAGTAACTCCTCTCCAGGGTCTCTGAGAATAGTAAAAGAATATCTTGTACTTTGTCCTGGGCTTGCCTTTGTTGGGGAGAGCAGTACATGTGGTGTTCATGGAGGGCAACGGGGGCTCTGTTAGGTAAAGAGAAGAAAGCTTAGTACCTTTCCTGTTTCTTTTCTGGCAGCTTGTGAGACCCAGCTGCCTGTCTCCTTCCGGCACTTGATCCTACCAGAAAAGTACCCACCTCCAACTGAACTTTTGGACCTGCAGCCCTTGCCTGTGTCTGCTCTGAGAAACAGTGCCTTTGAGAGTCTTTACCAAGATAAATTTCCTTTCTTCAATCCCATCCAGACCCAAGGTGTGTATTCTTATTCCCAGGTAGGTGACTCCTTTGGTGGCCTTATCAGTTACTTGGAGACAGATGTGTCCTGCAGGCAGGGAAGTAGAAGCACTCCAGTGCATGGTAGGCCTGGGAGCTCATTGGGGCGACTCTTGGGACCTACTAGGCAGTTTCCTTTCTCAGAAGTCTTCAGTTACTGTTAGATTTATTTTGCCACTCTGCGTGGCTCGCTGAGGAGAGGCAGTAGAGCAAGGCCTTACTGTGACACATTGTCATTTCTTGGGGTCAGGAAGCTAGATACCTGTTCCTGATGCCCAAGTGCCCAACCACTGGATGTGGTGTTGAGGCCTCTTCCTCTCCTCACTATAAGTGATAGTCATCACTTTCACAGAGCATGGGTTGTGTCCTAAGTCCTTGGCTGAGTGCATCACCAGTGTTTTCTCTCATTCTTCCCACCAATGTTATGAGCGGTTACTATTTGAGATATTTTTATTAATATTCCATTTTATAGGTGAAGAAACTGAAGCATAGAAAGATTCCCAGTTTAACCAGCTAATAGATACTAGAACTTGGATTTTGGCTCGGCACCTGTGGCTCAAGTGGCTAAGGCACCAGTCACATACACCTAAGGTGGCGGGTTCAAATCCAGCCTGGGCCCGCCAAAACAACAATGATGGCTGCAACCAAAAAATAGCTGGGCGTTGTGGCGGGTGCCTGTGGTCCCAGCTACTTGGGAGGCTGAGGCAGGAGACTTGCTTGAGCCCAGGAGTTGGAGGTTGCTGTGAGCTGTGATGCCACTGCACTCTACCCAGGGGAATAGCTTGAGGCTCTGTCTCAAAAAAGAAAAAAAGAACTTGGATTTTAATCTAGTCTTGATGCCAGGGCTTAGGCTTTTACCTTCTACATTAGACTAAGAAATACAGGAGAGTGTTGAAGGGGCAAGAATGGGATCCAGTTCTCTTTTGTTCTGTGCCCTAGCAAGGCATTGTCCTCTTTTGCTTTTGTTGTCATCCCACACATCTCCAGGGACCCAACTCTTGGTCTTGGCCTCTCCCCCTTTATTTATTGAGTGGGTGGGAAAAAGTGAGGAGAGATAAAACAGGCTGGCAAATAGTCCCATTGCCTCTATTTACACTCTACAACTGACTTCATTTCTCATATTGTCCTCTGTTTTGATGAGTGGCCTGTGTCCTAGTCTGTCTACTCCCCTCTTGATATTCATACTGCTTCTCTGTTGGTTTCCAGTATTTAACACTGTGTATAACAGTGACGACAACGTGTTTGTGGGGGCCCCCACGGGCAGTGGGAAGACCATCTGTGCAGAGTTTGCCATCCTGCGGATGCTGCTGCAGAATTCAGAGGGGCGCTGTGTCTACATTACTCCCATGGAGGCCCTTGCAGAGCAGGTGTGATGTCATGCTGTGTCATGTGAATTTTCCCAGGAGTCATTTCATCTGTAATTCTAGATAAAGGGTTTCTTGTTTTTTGGTTTTTCCTCCTTTGGATAAAGGGTTTCTAAGCTCTGAAATCTGCAGGGTTATTTCCCCAGTTTCTGTACTAAAGTATAGCTTCCCCATCACTTAAAGGCTGGTGTGGGATTAGAAAGTAGCTTGAGATTTGCAAATTAACAGTCTTTTTTTGGTGTATCATAAAGGAAAGATGCCTGGCATGGCCTGATGTCCTTCTGCCTTCCCTCTTGCTGCCTGCCAGGTATACATGGACTGGTATGAGAAGTTCCAGGACAGGCTCAACAAAAAGGTGGTGCTCTTAACAGGGGAGACCAGCACGGACCTGAAGCTGCTGGGGAAAGGCAACATTATCATCAGCACCCCTGAGAAATGGGACATACTTTCCCGGCGGTGGAAGCAGCGCAAGAATGTCCAGAATATCAACCTCTTTGTGGTGGATGAGGTCCACCTTATTGGGGGCGAAAATGGGGTATGGCTGAACCTAGCAGCACAGATGAGGGGCTGGGCCTAACAAAGTAACCTTGGCATTGGGATCTGAGGCCAGAGATTAGGGGCTTCTCCCCAGAGGATTCTGCTTGCCACCTTATTCTGAAAAAGACAGTGTGGGATTTTTATGTAATACTTCTGGAATGTCTCATTGCTTATTGGAAGTTGGGTGCTATGGAGGAGGTGAACCAAAGATGGGAGAGCCCTTCATTAGCAGATCATTCCGAGGTTGTTGGGCTGTTCACAAAGAGATCCTCTGGGCAGAGGGTGGTGACCTGGGCCCTGCAGTGACTCCCTCCTCTCTCTTTCCCAGCCTGTCTTAGAAGTGATCTGCTCCCGGATGCGCTACATCTCCTCCCAGATTGAGCGGCCTATCCGCATTGTGGCACTTAGCTCCTCACTCTCCAATGCTAAGGATGTGGCCCACTGGCTGGGTTGCAGTGCTACATCCACTTTCAACTTCCACCCTAACGTGCGCCCTGTTCCCTTGGAGCTGCACATCCAGGTAGGACCCACTCTTTCTATCCCTGTGTGACTTCAGATGCATCCTGTGTTACTTAAGTCTGATAATCTTCATGTCTTTTCTTCTCCCTTGGTCTCCAGGGCTTCAACATAAGCCATACACAAACTCGTCTGCTCTCCATGGCCAAGCCTGTATACCATGCTATCACCAAGCACTCGCCCAAGAAACCTGTCATTGTCTTTGTCCCGTCTCGCAAGCAGACCCGCCTCACTGCCATTGACATCCTCACCACATGTGCAGCCGACATCCAGCGGCAGAGGTGGGGCAGGCCTGGCTTCTGGGGGTTGAGGGTGTGGGGGTTCAGTTAAGTAAAGGCGGCTTACCCCAGAGAATGTTCTGTTCATGAGGGTAGTGAGGTGTCTGCCAGGGATTGGAACCACTCTGAGCTGAAGTGCCCCACTCACACTCTACAGGTTCTTGCATTGCACCGAGAAGGATCTCATCCCATACCTGGAAAAGCTAAGTGACAGCACTCTCAAGGAAACACTGTTAAATGGGGTGGGCTACCTGCATGAGGGGCTGAGCCCCATGGAGCGACGCTTGGTAGAACAGCTCTTTAGCTCAGGTAAGAAAACCCCATGGCACAGAGATCATGTCCAGGGCTGATAGCAAGTGGCATGTACTAAACCTTGGGATGTGGCTCGGTGCCTGTGGCTCAAGCAGCTAAGGCGCCAGCCACATACACCTGAGCTGGCGGGTTCGAATCCAGCCCGGGCCCGCCAAACAACAATTACCGCTGCAGCCAGAAAATAGCTAGGCATTGTGGCAGGCCCCTGTAGTCCCAGCTACTTGGGAGGTAGAGGCAAGAGAATCACTTGAGCCCAGGAGTTAGAGGTTGCTGTGAGCTCTGATGCCATTGCACTCACCCAGGGCGACAGCTTGAGGCTCTATCTCAAAAAAAAAAACAAAAAACAAAAAACAAAAAACAAAAAGCCTTGGGATGTGTATTTAATACTTCTCTATAACATACTAGACATTTTCAGAACACTTAGGATTATTTATCTATTATTTGATCCCCCCAAGAACCTTGTGATATGGGTGGGACAAATACTATCCCTGCTTGCCACATGAGAAAATAGGCAGACATGTAAGGTTATGTTATTTCAGAACCTGGTTTTTTAGAAGCTAGGACCTTTGGCCCTAGTCCTGGTTCTCCAGAGATGCCAGGCTCCCCAGTGGTATTAGGTGTAGCACACAGCAGATCTCTGGTTCTCCCTTGGGCATTCTCTCGCTGACCACTGTCCCTTGTTGACCTATAGCACAGCATTTTACTATTTGATACCACTCAGTGGAGCCTCATTACAGATTGTCCTGCTAGAACCCTTACTATCATTCTTTGAGTATGCCTGGTTTGGGCCATGCTCAGGGTGATTTTGATTTTGCTGCTATGAGCTACCAGCCTGCGGCAGAGTGGCCGTTAGCACTTTCCAGTCTGAGGCCCAGACCCTCATCACTAGTGTAAGCCTTGCTTTTCCTGTGCTTTGGGTTCTGGTCCAGGTTATGTTGTTTCCTCTAAGATAGTTCCCAGAGGGTTGTATTAGGGTTGTGTTAGCTCTCAGTCATGTAAGGCCTTGTTCCTAGCCAGGCTTGCTTTGAGTTCTGAAATGTAGCACAGGGTAAGCTCCTGCATGCCTAAGATGTGGTGAACCTGCTTTACCCAAAGAGCCCTGCCCTCAGTCCTCCTCTCCCCTCTGCTGCTCAGGAGCTATCCAGGTGGTGGTGGCTTCTCGGAGTCTCTGCTGGGGCATGAACGTGGCTGCCCACCTAGTGATCATCATGGACACCCAGTACTACAATGGCAAGATTCATGCGTGAGTATATAGTCAGTGCTCTGTATTAAGCAAACCTCCCTCCTCAAGTGAACATAAATCTGCACATACAGGGGAAGAAATGTTAGGGAAATAAACATATGGCTGAGAATCCACCAGAGCCAGGTGTTTCAGAGAGTTTGTAGTCTTATCACTTAGGGTCACATTTGCTTGTTAGTCATTGTCTTTCTAGGTTGTAGAAGTAGGAAGTTCCATCCAGGAGGAACATTTGAGATGATGTTGTTAACCAGTTTTATTATAGATTAGGAAAAGAGATGTGGTCACAGTCACATACCTATGTAGTGACAAGAAGTTAGAAGATTCAGTCTTTGGGCCAGGTAAGGTGGCTCATGCCTGTAATTCCAGCACTCTGGGAGGCCAAGGCAGGTGGACAGCTAGAGCTTAGGAGTTTGAGACCAGCCTGAGCAAGAGTAAGACCCTCTCTAAAAACAGCCAGATATTGTGGCAGGTGCCTATAGTCCCAGCTACTGGGGAGGGTGAGGCAAGAGAATCTCTTGAGCCCAAGAGTTTGAGGTTGCTGTGAGCTGTGATGCCACAGCATTCTACTGAGGGCAACAAAGTGAGACTCTGTCTCAAAAAAAAAAAAAAGATTCAGTCTTCCTCAGAAAGCGTTAAATAATTTAATTTAACTCAGTAATCCTTTGGTAAAATGCAGATTGTTTTAAAACGAGTTTTATGGGGGGGTGCCTGTGGCTCAGTGGGTAGGGGGCCAGCCCCATGTACCAAAGGTGGCGGGTTCAAACCTGGTCCCTGGCCAAACTGCAACCAAAAAATAGCCAGGCGTTGTGGCAGGCGCCTGTGGTCCCAGCTACTTGAGAGGCTGAGGCAGGAGAATTGCCTAGGCCCAGGAGTTGGAGGTTGCTGTGAGCTATGTGATGCCACAGCACTCTACCAAGGGCAATAAAGTGAGACTCTGTCTCTACAAAAAAAAAAAAAAAGAAAGAAAAATGAGCTTTATTTATGGGTTCATTTTTAGCATCTGACAGTACTTCCAGGTTTGAGTTAAAGTCAGGCGACTTGGTAACTCATGAAATATACAGCTATTAAGTTTGGAAATCTTGATGTACACGTTTGAGCCTTTAAAAAGGAATTATTTGGGGCAGTGCCTGTGGCTCAAAAGGGTAGGGCACTGGTGCTATATGCCAGAGGTGGCGGGTTCAAACCTAGCCCTGGCCAAAAAAAATAAAGGAATTATTTGGCTTTTGTCAGTAGATGGGTTTGTAGCTTTGGTTCATGGACCTTGAGCTACAAATCCATGACCCTTATACTTGAAAACTAAAATGATGTGAGTGAAACTAGTTCCTTAGCATAAAAGGTCATATGTCCAAATTACAGTTTTGCTGTAATTCCACCATATCTCCCCCGTTTGTATTTACCTTTATTTTGATGTTGCAGGGAGTTGGGCCTCTGTAGTATGGCTTCTGTGTTGATGCACCTTTTCCTCCTTTTCTGTCACCAGCTATGTGGATTACCCTATCTACGATGTGCTTCAGATGGTGGGCCATGCCAACCGCCCCCTGCAGGATGACGAGGGGCGCTGCGTTATCATGTGTCAGGGCTCCAAAAAGGTACTGGACTCCTGAGACATCTTGTTATCCTTAGCCTCAGAATAGATTCTTTAATTTTTCTTTTCTTTCTTTTTTTTTTGAGACAGAGTCTCACTATGTTGCCCTCAGTAGAGTGCTGTGGTGTTGCAGCTCATAGCAACTTCAAAATCTTGGGCTTAAGTGATTCTCTTGCCTCAGCCTCCCAAGTAACTAGGACTACAGGCCCCTGACACAATGCTCAGCTATTTTTTTGTTGTTGTTGTCGTTGTTTTAGCATGCTCAGGGCAATTTCTAATCTGTCAGCCCCAGTATATGTGGCCAGCGCCCTAACCACTGAGCACAGGCGCTAAGCCTTCAGTTTTTCTTTTGATAGCTGTTTCCAGTAGTTTTTTCAGTCTGTCAGCTGCTGCTGTTTATTTCACATAGTTTCTCTAATAAGCCGGTCAGCCTCCTGGAATTTTGCTGCCTTTTGTTTTTGTTTCTGCCCGCTGACTCTGTGTATTGAGGTCTTCGCCTTCTGGTTTATTCCATCATCTTCCTTCATGAAGCCACTCTGCCTTCGTGACTTGGCATATCCCCATTCCCACTGTGTATTGTTGTCAGTGATGCCACTTTCTCTGTTTGTGGTTTCTTTAATTTGTGTCTCACACAGAGGCCTTTCCCTCTTGCTTGCCCTTGGCTCTTCTTTGTGACCATGTTGTCATTGACTCTTTATTACTACCTCCCCTCCCCTAATCCACAGGATTTCTTTAAGAAGTTCTTATATGAGCCATTGCCAGTAGAGTCTCACTTGGACCACTGTATGCATGACCACTTCAATGCTGAGATTGTCACTAAGACCATTGAGAACAAGCAGGATGCTGTGGACTACCTCACCTGGACCTTTCTGTACCGCCGTATGACGCAGAACCCCAATTATTACAACCTGCAAGGTCAGTGGACTTTGGAGCACACATTAGCCTTTGATGGTTTTTAGAGCCCTTGCTGGGCATCTGTCTGACTCCTCTCTTAACCTCTCACTTCTACAGGCATCTCCCATCGTCACTTGTCTGACCACTTGTCAGAGCTGGTGGAGCAGACCCTGAGTGACCTGGAGCAGTCTAAGTGCATCAGCATTGAGGATGAGATGGACGTGGCACCTCTGAACCTGGGCATGATTGCTGCCTACTATTACATCAACTACACCACCATTGGTGAGCAGCAGAGTGTGTCTGTGTCTCTGTGGAATCTTCTCTTACACACGGTTCTGGGAACCTACTGGGATGAGAGATGACAGGACTGCAAGTGCCCCATGTGTTTGTCAGAGTGATGGCATTGCAGGAAAGAGCAGGGTAGCTCTTGCTCCTCTTCTGCCTGCTTTTGGCTCCTCTCAAATTTCTGTCTCTCTTGTCAGAGCTCTTCAGCATGTCCCTGAATGCTAAGACCAAGGTGCGAGGGCTTATTGAGATCATCTCCAATGCTGCAGAGTATGAAAACATTCCCATCCGGCACCATGAAGACAACCTCCTGCGTCAGGTGAGGACATTGGCCTCAGGAGAACATCCTTGGAGTTGAAACTTGGCCTGTGTGCCCAGAGCACATAGTACCTCTGTCACCTGCATCCCTTACATATCTCCTGACCTCCATACCTCCCCCATGCACACCTCCAGCCCCCACCACACCCAATCCTCTGGGTATTGAAAGGTTGTGAGCTTCTGGCCCTACCTGAGTTGGTCTCAGGTAGGGTCACCTATTTATCACCAGCTATTTTTCTTCCACTTTCTAGTTGGCTCAGAAGGTCCCCCATAAGCTGAATAACCCTAAGTTCAATGATCCGCACGTCAAGACCAACCTGCTTCTGCAGGCTCACCTATCCCGCATGCAGCTGAGTGCTGAGTTGCAGTCAGATACAGAGGAAATCCTTAGTAAGGTAGAGTGTGCACATGTGTGTGTGTGGGTGGGGTGTGAGGTGGAGGGACTAGTGGGGCCTAGGAAGACTCAATTCAACTCCTGTACTCCTTTTCCTTTCCAGGCAATCCGGCTCATTCAGGCCTGTGTGGATGTGCTCTCCAGCAATGGGTGGCTCAGCCCTGCTCTGGCAGCCATGGAACTGGCCCAGATGGTCACCCAAGCCATGTGGTCCAAGGATTCATACCTGAAACAGTTGCCACACTTCACCTCAGAACATATCAAACGTTGCACAGATAAGGTGAGCTGCGTTGGTCTGGCTGTTAGATGGTGAGCTTAAGAGCTGGGTGCGCTGAATGAGGGATGGGTTGTGGGAGGTTAAGTTCTCAGACAGGGAAGCTTTTAGTTGTTTTCTCTTCTTCTATATTGAGATGCTAGAGAGGCTGCTAGTTGTGGGACATGTTCTTTTTGGAGGTATGTCTTTGTCAGATTTGATAGTGTAGGAAATAAGTTAGCAGCTCTTAAGAGCCAGTGTCATTTGCTGTTCATCTGTGTTCCCTCCCCTTCCCTGGCTTTTGAATACCTACTCTAGGGAGTAGAGAGTGTTTTTGACATCATGGAGATGGAGGATGAGGAACGGAATGCATTGCTTCAACTGACTGACATCCAGATTGCAGACGTGGCCCGCTTCTGTAACCGCTACCCTAATATTGAACTATCTTATGAAGTGGTGGATAAAGACAGCATCCGCAGGTGAGTCAGAGAGGGTCCCTGCTGGATGCACCTTAACAATGTGCTGGGAGGTTTGGCGCCTATGGCTCAAGTGGCTAAGGCGCCAGCCACATACACCTAAGGTGGCGGGTTCGAATCCAGCCTGGTCCTGCCAAACAATAATGGCTGCAACCAAAAAAATAGCCAGGCGTTATGGTCCCAGCTACTTGGGAGGCGGAGGCAGGAAACTCGCTTGAGCCCAGGAGTTGGAGGTTACTATGAGCTGTGATGCCACGGGACTCTACCCAGGGGGACAGCTTGAGGCTCTGTCTCAAAAAAAAAAAAAACAATGTGCTGTGAACCACCATGGTGCTGATGTACTGCTTTGCTTGCTTTTCTCCTGCAGTGGTGGGCCAGTCGTGGTGCTGGTGCAGCTGGAGCGAGAGGAGGAAGTCACAGGCCCTGTTATTGCACCTCTCTTCCCACAGGTACATTTGGGTAGCTGGCTCTAATAGGTGTCAACTCACCCTGTCCACTAGCTAAATGCTGAGTACAAGAGCACATTGTCACTGAGGGAGGAAAATTCAGACTGATAATCGAAGGCCAAGAATTAATTTGGGGGCTCTGGGTTATTTTGTGATGGTGGTTTTTCTCTTTAATTTTGAACAATTTAGATGACTGATTATTAAAGATACCAGTTGTGTAGTACTGTCTATGACTAAAGTGATTTAACTGTAAATGGCTCCAGGACATTGGGCTTTTCTAGTTGGTGTTTCTTCTCTCTTCTTTCTCATTTCTCCTTTCTTTTTCTTTTTTTCATTTCTCCTTTCTTATTGCTACTTATTGCCACTTGCTTCTGGTTGTTTATTTACTCACAGAAAGAAAATCTTACTCTCTTTATGTGGGAGAATAATTGAAGGTTGACAGCGGAAACCAGATAAACTTGTCATATTTAATTCTGTAAACTAGCTGTTCAGCAGGCTTCAAGGAAAGAGTGCTTTAAACCAGGATGCTGGGTCTTGGTGAGAGTGGAGTGACCAACAGAGGGCTTAATAGAAGAGGCAAGGCTTCAGAAGAGGCCTTTCTTAGGTCTGCTTTGCATCCTCCCTGCTGCAGGTTCAGCTCCATGTTAAGATTTTCTTGGCTAGTATATATGCCTTGTACTGAGAAGTGTCTCTGAGGAGCTCCAAGCTGCCAAGCCCCAAAGACTAGATTTGTAATTGTGACATCTTGGTTTTAGTGGCAAACACTTAAGTGAGAGAAGGTTCCTTGGCACAAGGAAATGAGTCAGGACCAACAAATGAGTTCATTTGCTTAAAAATTAAGCACCCTTCAATTAAGTCCATTGAGATGTCTTTTGAGATTTCAGAATCTTACATATATCAAATTGTATTTTGGAGAGAAACTTTGTAAAGCTGATTTTTGTAACTATTCTCAAGTTTTGCGTGCTAAATTATTGGGTTTTGATCACTGCAGAAACGTGAAGAGGGCTGGTGGGTGGTGATTGGAGATGCAAAGTCCAATAGCCTCATCTCCATCAAGAGACTCACCCTGCAGCAGAAAGCCAAGGTGAGTGTGTCTACTGGCCCTAGTTTTTGTTTTGGAGGTGGGGCAGGGTGAGAACTCACATCCATGCTTGTCCTGATTTCTTTCTGTTTTCCATAGGTGAAACTGGACTTCGTGGCCCCAGCCACTGGTGCCCACAACTATACTCTGTACTTCATGAGTGATGCTTACATGGGATGTGACCAGGAATACAAATTCAGTGTGGATGTGAAAGAAGCTGAGACAGACAGTGACTCAGATTGAATACTGAGGCATTTACTCTTGGGTAGAGAATAGCTGACCCAGAGTTAGAAACATGTACAGTTGTAGGGATTTTGTGTGTGGAGACCAGTCTGCATTGGTGCTGCCCTACCCATCCCAACTTTTCCCTTTCACCCTCTTGTGCAAACTCTGGACCCAGTGGCTGTCATGTTAAGAATAAACCATAGTATAGTGTTTTTAAGATGTGTTCCTGGTAGTTCTTTCGAGTCAGACATTCTAATAAAATAACTTGGAGAAACCATTTATCTTGCAGTGATTCCAAATTAAAAGTTCTCTTTCAGCCACCCTAAGAGCTTGGCCAGAAGGATTTAGTTTTTTCAGGTTAAACTTGTTTATCATGATTACTTCTGGAGGACAAGCCAGTTCTTTAGTTGTCCTGTTACTTGTAGCCATTTAAGTCTATCTAGAGGAGAGAATGTTAATGGGCAGTTTGTCTTCAGTAATGACCCTGGCCCGCCTTGTCGTCATTAGCCACACACCAGCATGGCTACAGAAGCCAACCCTGAACTTCATGGATAGATCACAGGTTAGAGGTTTCTCCAGGTCTATATTCTGCCATGTTCCTCCAGAAGGAGGCAGCATTAGAAGGGGGGCTTAAAATGCACCAGGTGGATGTGACCCAGCCTTGTAATCAAAATCTTCAGATATTTTTCTTTCAATTTTCTTTTTCTGCAAAATTTCAGTAGATTTTACTTTAAAACTCCAGGCATGAGATAGTCTGTAAGTTCAAGTCACACTTTGGTTTCATTTAACAGCTATTTTTCCTCGCCCTCCAGCACATATATTGGATTACGATAAAACCATTCTCTTTAGACATTGGTTTGCAGCTGTACAGTTGATGATTCAGACAAAATTCTTTTAAAGGGACTTTTAGATGGAATTTTTTCTATGTTGCAACAGAACCCACAAACCCAAACACAGACACTACAGAGAATTCTCAACAAAAAAAAAATGCCAGGGCATATCAAACAAATGGGAATTACAAGAGGACAAAATGCCACCCCAAATGGCACCAGGAACTGTGTGCCCCAAATATCTTACAGGGCTAGAAGGTAAACCCTTCCCATTTAACAAATTCAAACAAAATGCCCTGCCACAGGGCAGGAAGGTCTGGAAACCTCCCAAATGGAAATTTAACCAAATGGGTGTCTCAGGGTATACCCTCGGGAACTTACCCAGCAAAAAGGCCTGGTGTCTAGCCCCTTTCCAAATCTGGTTTCTTCTCAGCTCAGTTCAGGTTCCCGGGAGCTGCATCTACTTCAGGAAGATAGAGGAGTTCCCTGGAGCTAAAAACACTCTGGCAGCTGCTGGGAATGTCCCATATTCTCTGAAAAGAAGCCACTTCTTCCAGTGAAGACCCCGGCCTCTGACCTGGGTCTGCTCCCTACTTCTTCAGCAGGGTACCATTCTGTCAGGAAGCCAATGAGCCCACCCACGGAAACCAAACACGGAACCATAATCTGTTACTGAAAGCTTGGTACTTGCCCTTGAGGCCACATGAGAAAAAAACAAGAACAAGTGGATTCTGAGAAGGAAAAGGAAATCATGACCTTGTCAGCAAAGGAGGAAAACCAGCAGATTGTCTCAAAATGCCCATTTTTCCTCTCTGAATTCTTGCATTCTGTTCTTTAGGGATAAATGTGTACAAAATCAAAAGATAATTCTAAAGGCAATTTCCCTAGGTCAGCAGTTTCCAAATGATTTGATCTTAGGACCCTTTTACACTGCAAAAACTTAAGAATCCTACAGAAGGTTTTTTTGTTTTAAAAACAAATTTGGGACTCGGTGCCTATAGCTCAACCGGCTAAGGCGCCAGCCATGTACACCTAAGGTGGTGGGTTCGAATCCCCAGCCTGGACCTGCCAAACAACAATGACGGCTGCAACCAAAAAATAGCCGGGCGTTGTGGCGGGCGCCTGTGGTCCCAGCTACTTGGGAGGCGGAGGCAGGAGACTCGCTTGAGCCCAGGAGTTGGAGGTTGCTGTGAGCTGTAATGCCACGGCACTCTGCCCAGGGGGACAGCTTGAGGCTCTGTCTCAAAAAAAAAAAAAAAACAACAAATTTGGGTGGTGCCTGTGGCTGAGTGGGTAGGGCGCCCACCCCATATACCAAGGGTAGCAGGTTTAAAACCAGCCCCAGCCAAACTGCAACAAAAAAATAGCAGGCCTTTGTGGCAGGCACCTGTACTCCCAGCTACTTGGGAGGCTGAGGCAAGAGAATCACTTAAGCCCAAGAGTTTGAAGTTGCTGTGAGCTGTGATGTCCACAGTTCTCTACCAAGGGCGATAAAGTGAGACTGTCTCTAAAAACATAAAAAATAAATAAAAACACAAATTTATTTCTCAGTTGTACAGGCTAGCCCTAAAAAGTTTTATTATCTAGGTTATATCTTCTATTTACTATATTAAAAATTAAAACATGATTTATTTTAAAATAATTTCTAAAATAAAATAAATTCAGGGAAAATAGCATTTTATAATTTTGCAAATCTCTTTAATGTCTCGCTTGATCAAAGATGGTTGGATTCTCATACATGCTTTTCCATTCAACATTTTATGTTACTTGAGTCAAAGTAAGCTGTTGTCACACAGATGTAGTTGGAAAGGGAATTTTTTTTTTTTTTTCAGACAAGAGTCTCAAGCTGTTACCCTGGGTAGAGTGCTATGGCATCACAGCTCACAGCAACCTCAAACTCTAGGGCTTGAGCCATTCTCTTGCCTCAGCCTCCCAAGTAGCTGGGACTACAGGCACCCGCCACAACACCCAGCTATTTTTTGGTTGTAGTTGTTGTTGTTTGGCACCCCCAGGCTGGATTTGAACCTACCAGCTCTGGTGTATGTGGCTGGCACCCTAGCTGCTAAGCTATAGGCACCAAACCAGAAAAGGGAATTTTTTTTTTTTTTGGCCGGGGCTGGGTTTGAACCTGCCACCTCTGTCATATGGGGCTGGCGCCCTACTCCTTTGAGCCACAGGTGCCATCCCAGAAAAGGGAATTTTTTGTTTTTTTTTTAGACAGAGCCTCAAGCTGTCACCTGGGTAGAGTGCTATGGCATCACAGCTCACAGCAACCTCTTAATTCCTGGATTTAAGTGATTCTCTTGCCTCAGCCTCCCAAGTAGCTGGGCTTACAGGTGCCCACCACAATACCCAGCTATTTTGCTTTTGGTTGTAGTTGTCATTGTTGTTCAGCAGGCCCGGGCTGGATTCTAACCCACCAGCTCTGGTGTATATGGCTGGTGCCTTAGTCACTTGAAATACAGGCGCCAAGCCTATTTGTTTTTTTGAGACAGAGTCTCACTATGTCGACCTGGGTAGAATGTGGTGGTGTCACAGCTCATAGCAACCTCCAACTCTTAAGCTTAAGTTTGCCTTAGCCTCCTAAGTAACTGGGACTACAGGTGCCTGCCACAATGCCTGGCTATTTTTTTTGTTGCAGTTGTCATTGCTTAGCTATTCCAGGCTGGGTTAGAACCCACCAGCCTTGGTGTATGTGGCCGGGTGTTGCCACATACACCTATAAAAGGGAATTTTTAAATAGCATTTTCAAATTGTGACTATTATTTGATATTATACTAAGACTCCACAAGTGATACTCTTAACCTGTCTTAGCATGTCTTATACTTTCAATCTCTTACCTATGAATGGTTTTGTAACATGCATTGGTCATTTGGAAAATGCTGGTTCACTGAATTCTTCCAAATGTCTATGAATTCCATTACTGAAAAGCCAAATACCTAAGTCCAAATACCCTAATTTGCTAGTTCTCATAAAAATGGTATGCCATGGATAAGAGCTAATTCAGCTTGTAGCTCACTTGCACAACTGCTTTTCCTTAAGGCAGCCATACTTAGTGTGCAGAAGTGCTTTATGCATTCTTCCCATTTTCTTAGAATATGAGAAATATTCTCAAGGGTCAACATTTAATACAATTAATCATCTTTATTGGTTCTATCAAGGGCATTTTTAAATGAAGTTGGCAGCATTTTTACAGTGAGGGTAAGGTAGTGAAGACTCCACTAGTAGTTTGTTGCCACCACCTTGATTCATGCCACAGTGCCAATGGTTGACCTCACAGGCCTCCTCCCTCCTCCAAAAAAGGGTCTTGGGACTTCAGGGGATCAGCATGCTGCATTTTTGAGAACCACTGACTGTTATAGGTACTGTTCCAGCTGTCTTTCTAAAATCTCAAGTCTCTAAATACATTATTTCTATAGTATAAAAACTTAACTAACGTCTATAGCTTTAGGGGCCATCCTCACCTGAAAACCCATTTGTAAGTGATGGTTAGAGATAACCTAAGACTAAAGAACTGATTGCCTATGGCAGTGTTTCTCAACTTTTTTTCATTATCATTCCCTAAGCAGCTTTATTAGACATTTTTCCTAATTACCCCTTACAAGAAAAATGTAGTATCACAGATAACGCTATGTTTATGTGCCATAGTTCTTTAGTGGGCCACAGCTATCTCCTCCCCCGGCCCCCCCAAACACAAAGAACCAATTTGCTGCATCCCTGTTGAGAATTAACCACCTGTGGCCAGTAATAATTCCCTTTTAGGATTTCCAGCTGCCATCACAGCCTAATGGTGTAGGAGGTATATGAGGGTTTCTAAGAGAGAGTGGAATGTCTCTCTACACAAACCTACATTAAGAAAAAGATTCCTGGGTGGCACCTATGGCTCTAAGGAGTAGGATGCCGGCCCCATATACCAGAGGTCGTGGGTTCAAACCCGGCCCTGGCTAAAAACTCCAAAAGAAAGAAAAACATTTCCTTTAATATTGATGGGATATTTTAAATGCAAGGATTTACCCAGAAATTGGGAAGGCAGGACCTATTTCAGATAAGGATTCACCATGAAAATACTTTAAATTGTGAATGTCTTTATAAAATAGGACTTGGGACTCACTGGATTATTTTTACAAAGCTTACAATTTCAGAAAGGCCTGAGACACATACCCCCTCCTACTATATATAGAGTGATTACCAACAGTATACCTCCCCCCAAAACTTATTACTGTGCCCTAAAGCAAGCAAAATCTACGGCATAGTGACAATGTACTGATATTCTGTAGCCCTTTACTAAGGCCCTCAGGTAAAAGAAGGGGAAAGTTCTACAGTCTGTGCTTCTACCCAAATCCAAATAGAAGCCAGCCAAGTTAAATAAAAGTCAAAGATGCTACTCCAAGTCCTCTCAGTGGCTGCGGAAGTCCTATGGAATATTCCGGGGACCCATTGTCCAAAGTCAATGTAGCTCAGAGGCCTTCAGGCTGCTGATATTTCCAGAAGGCAAGCTCCCCATCATCACTGCAGGAGGCCAGGAGACCCCGTTCCTTGGGGTTCCAAGCCACACAGTTGACATCCTGGGAATGAGCCTGACGCACGTGGGCTGTCAGGGAGAAGGTGGGCTGCTGTGGATCTGAGTTGGGATCCTCCTCAAACACTCGGATGGCATCATCCCCACAAGCTGTAGCCAGGGCACCTGTCAGCTGACACCTGGGAGGAACATGTACATCAGTGGGTAATGCAGATGGCTATTTCCTCACCAACTTGGCTACTTAGGTGGGAGATTTGTTTTACAGTTTCTGGCCTGTTCTCTTCCCAAACTTCAGTCCTCAGCTAAAAGGCTCTTATTGAGTTTCCATAATATAGAACTACAAACATCTAAGTATTAAAGGTCCTTCCATCCAGTTTCCCCAACCAGTATTACCCTAAAAAAACTATTCTCTTCCCAGTTAGCATAAGCAGTTTCCTATGAAGTGTTCTTAACCCTTTTCTTCAGTAATATAACAGGCTATTGAGTTTTACCATATTTATTTAAGTGTACTTTTGTTAAGGCCAGACATGATGGCTCATGCCTATAATCCCAGCAGTATGGGAGGCCAAAGCGGGTGGATTGCTTGAGCTCTCAAGTTTGAGATCAGCCTGAGCAAAAACAACACCCAAGCTCTACTACAAATAGAAAAATTGGCTTGTGCCTGTGGCTCAAGAGGCTAAGGCACCAGCCACATACACCAGAGCGGCAGGTTCAAATCCAGCCTGGGCCTGCCAAAGAACAATGACAACTACAACCCCCCACCCCCCACAAATAAATAGCCGGGCATTGTGGCAGGCGCCTGTAGTCTCAGCTACTTGGGAGGCTGAGGCAAGAGAATTGCTTAAGCCTAGGAGTTGGAGATTGTGGTGAGCTGTGATGCCGTAGCACTCTACCCAGGGCAACAGCTTGAGGCTTTGTCCAACTCCCACCCACCCACCCCCAAATAAAATAAAAATAGAAAAACTCGGATGGCGCCCATAGCTCAGTGGGTAAGGTGCTGGCCACATACACCAAGGCTGGCGGGTTCGAACTGACACCTACACCACCACCACCACCACCAACAACAAAAAACTGCTTTGCGGGGCGGCACCCATGGCTCAAAGGAGTAGGGAGCCAGCCCCATATGCCGGAGGTGGCAGGTTTAAACCTGGCCCCAAACTGCAAAATAAATAAATAAATAAATAAATAACTACTTTGCACAGTGGCGTAGCCAATGAGGTTTATCAGAGGCGCAATTATTGCTAATTGAAAACTTTTCCTGGCTCAGCGCCTGTGGCTCAAGTGGCTAAGGCGCCAGACACATATACCTAAGGTGGCAGGTTTGAATCCAGCCCAGGCCAACCAAACAACAATGGCTGCAACCAAAAAATAGCCGGGTGTTGTGGTGGGCGCCTGTGGTCCCAGCTACTCGGGAGGTGGAGGCAGGAGACTCGCTTGACAACGAGCCCCCGTTGTGACAACGTGCAATATAGTTGGCACTGATAATTTTCATAGTCTCTATGGAGACTGAATTAAAACACATATACTGAGGCTGGCAGGTTTGAACCTGGTCCGGGCCAACTCCTCCAGGAGTTGGAGGTTGCTGTGAGCGGTGATGCCATCACACTCTACCCATGGAGATAGCTTGAGACTCTGTCTCAAAAAAAAAAAGAAAGAAAACTTTTCCCAATACCCCGTTGTGACAACGTGCAATACAGTTGGCACTGGCAATTTTCAACAGTTTCTACGGAGACTAAATTAAAAAAAATAATAAAAAATACAAATAGAAAAACTGAGGCAAGAGGACTAATGCTTAAGCCATGAGTTGAAGGTTGCTGTGAGCTATTATATCACAGCACTCTACCCAGGGCAACAGTTTGAGACTCTGTCTCAAAAACAAAAAACAAACAAAAAGTAAGTTTGTTGGCACCGGTAGTTCAGTGGGTAGGGCGCAGGCCACATATATTGAGGCTGGCAGGTTTGAACCTGGTCTGGGCCAGCTACAACAATGACAACTACAACAACAACAAAAATAGCTGAGCATTGTGGCCGGTGCCTCCCCTACTTGGGAGGCTGAGGCAAGTGAATGGCTTAAGCTTGAGTTGAAGGTTGCTGTGAGCTGTGACACCACAGCACTCTACCTAGGGCAACAGCTTGAGACTCTGTCTCAAAAAAAAAAAGCACAATAAATATGTATCTAAAAAAAAAAAAAGTAGATTTTTGTTGAACAAAATTGTTTTCATGTTTATTAATATAAAGTAAGCTTCAGTACACATCAGTTTTTTCATTGTTTCCGATTATTCCTAGGGATCAATTCTAAGAGCTAGAACTGCACTTTGAAACACTCTCCTATATGAATAATGCAGTTTTTCTGGCCTGTATAAGGGCACAATTACTGTTACCAAACCATAAATATTCCAGTCATTGAATTCACAAATTCAATAATTTCTGGGTAGTATGATGCTTTGTGAACAGCAATGGCTGGTGTTGTCCTTATAGCTTGGAATCTTAATCCAGATGCAAGCTTGGGTCTAAGTCTGTTCCCTGCTCCTGAGAATCCCAGGCCAGCCAGCTCTAAACTAGCCCTGTAGATCCAATCTAAAGAATAGTGGTGGCTGCTCTTAATTCTTGTGCACTCCTCCAGGTGGGACAGTGCAGCTACAGGTCATGATTTCTCTGAAATCCCTATGGGGGTGAGGTGGGGTGGAATGGAGAGTGAATGTCTTACCAAGCCACATCATAAATAGTCCTGGAATGGAAGCCCGACAAAGTGCAGATGCATTTCCAGCTGGGGTCAGGGCCACTGCATGCCACCCCTGCAAGACAAATCTCTCTCAAGCCTAAAATGTTTCTACATCCCAGGCACCTCAGGGGAGGAAATGAACTACTGCAGAGTGAGCCCTCCCTCATCCTTATTTCCAATTAATTACAAGTCCATGTCTCCATTCCTGTCCCAATCCTTATTGTTCTGCCTTACATCCTATGACCATAATGACCTTTCTAAATAATTCTAAGAAAATATTCCTGTTCTTCTGCAAACTATATCTAAGTAGTTATAGCCTGCCTTTTAAGGCCACTCACCAGCCAACCCAACTACTTTATCCCTCCTCAAATCCTTTATATATACTATATGCCATCTAAATGAACTATCATTCTTTGCATTAGTCTAGGCATGCTCAACACCAATGCTTTACTTGCTGTTGTGTTTTCACTTGAAATTTTTCTGTTGAAAATCTTACAAATCCTTTTAATGAAAAGATGAAATACCCCTGTTCACAAAGCTTTCCTGATTCTTCCATCACTCAATGTGGAGCCCAATTTGCTATGATTTATCTGTGTGCCTTACCAGATTGTAAACCTCTGCAGCGCCACTACTGGACCCTCACCTTGCTCATTGCCTGGTAGATACTGGCGCCAGATGCGCACAGTCCGGTCATCACTGCAAGATGCCAGGCGCTGGCCACTGGGGTCAAAGGCCAAGCTCCACACAGTGGATTCATGGCCCTCAAGAGTAGCATAGCATACCCAGTCATCCTCTTCCTCCCGGTAGAGCTTCACTGTGTCATCATAGCTGGCAGAGGCTAACAGCTGAAAGAAGGGGAAAGAGACCCAGTACTTGCCTGAATGACTCAAGAAGTGCCTATGGTTCCAATATGTCTCACTGCTGGACAGGACAGTCCCAGGTATTTGTCTTTATAAAGGAACTAATGTTTTTTGGTCCCTGTGAAAGTCAGGTCAAGACTGAAGAGCAGAGGAAGGCTGGGCATGGTTTCCACAGCAAAGTTCCTTCCTACTAAGAGATCTTGCCTGACTCTTACCTCCTGGCTTGGATGCCAAACCACATGCTTGACATCCTGTGTATGCGAGTTGAGGACACTGACACATTCATATTCATCCTCTTCATCAACTGTAGGAGAGAAAAGAAAGGAACCCAAGCGCTGATGCTGTTAACAACATAGAGGTGGGTATCTGTCAAGAGGTTCCCAATTCCACCTAGAGGGATCTGGACTCACCTTCCCATACCCACACGCTCTTATCTCGGCTACAGGTGGCCAAGAGGTTGCCAGATGGGGCCCAAGCCACTGACTTGACCTCATTTTCATGGCCCTCAAGGGTAGTTACACACTGTAAAAAGGAAGAAGAATGAGAATTAATAGCAGCTAAGAGTCCTGGAATCCTTCATTTGGATATATAGCCCAAGTGGCCCAGGATGGCTTAGGTTTTTGAACCAGCCCATGGTAGCAAACAGGCAACAATCTCAGTCCCATTCAACCTGGTTACCTCAAAGTCATCCTGGTTCTTCTTCCAAATGCAAGTGGTAGCATCAAAGCTGGCAGAAGCCAGATAATTACCGCAGGGAGACCAGGCCACTTTCCGCACAGTGCGCTGGTGGCCTTCAGAAAGGACAGACTTGCAGATCCAGCTATCACCTAAAGGAAGAGTACAGGCCACACTCTGGAGATGGGTATGCAAGATGATGCAAAGCACCATCAAGCCGTCCAGTAACAGGGGTGGAGGGGTTGGGGGCGTGGTAGTATTGGAGCCAACGGTGGAGGGGGGTGGGGGGGAGCAAAGCTCACTTGGTATATTTAATATGCTTATTAAACAAATACGTAACTGAGTACTTCTTCTGGAGACATCCTTAGAAACTACCAATGGCTCCCAAATGCTCTCAAGATACAATCTGAACCTCACCGTACAGCTGTAAGTTACTCTGCAGCCTACTTTCCAACAGCCTTTCTGTCCCCATTTTCCTGTCTCAGCAACTATCACAATTCCCTCAACAGTTCCAGCCTGTTTGTTGACATTTTTGCTTCTGGTATTTGCCTGAAAATTCCTTCTAAGAGTGTCTAAAACGTGACTCGAAGGTCGACTGTCCCTCAGCCAGCAACCTCGTTCAGGGTCGGCCTCCCCCGCAGACTGCGCACTCACACTATGCATAGGCGGAGCCTTCCGCGCTGCAGTTCGCACAACCAGGCCAAGACTTACCCTCGGTGCCCCAAATGCGAATTCTCCGGTCGCCACCGCACGAAGCCAGCAGGGTGCCCGCGGGGTTCCAAGCTAGAAACCAGCAGCGAGAGTCCGGGTGCGCCGGGACACGACTCAGCAGCACCAGCGAGTCTTTCATGGCTGCCCGGCGCAGGGTGAGGAGATGGGCAGGGTCAGCAGCGACAACAGTGGGTCTCACCCCGCAAGTCTCCGCAACGCCCGCTCTAGGTTCCAGCGGCCACCAGAAGCTCCCGCTTCCGCCGGAGGGCCCGGGTTGTCCTGGGAACTAAAGCGCCCGCTGCTGCAGCTGCACAGCCTTCTGGGAGTTGTAGTCACTCCCTTCACTTCCCCCAGTGGGAACTTCGGGGAGACCTCCTTGAACTACCAGTCCCGTGAGGCCCTGCGTAGAACCCACAGCACCGCCCAGGCTCTGACGCGCGGGTAGGGGGCGGGGGCCAGGGCAGGCAGAGGAGGAGACAGAGCAGGAAAAAGCCGGAAGTGCATCGAGCCCGGGTCGGTCCGGGCGTTGCGGGTTTGGGGCCTGGGATCGCTCGGCCCCCGGCAGCTGAGAAGCCCGTGACGGCGCAGAGCGGCGCCATCCCAGCCCTGAGGCCTGCTGACTGGTGAGGGACTGGGGGAAGCCTGAAAACAGTCCTTTCTCCGCACAGGTCGCACCCGAAAGCGCTGGTCCCAGATCTCCGGTCCCCGATCCCCGCGGCCCAGCCGGTCCTCCGCCCCTCAACATCCTCTGGTCGGGACTCCGGAGTGGGTTTTTTCTCCACCAGCAGCCGATCTCTGGTACCTCCTCTTCCCACCCCTGTCTGCCCAGACCCCATCTGGCCCGCGGCCCTCTCCGGGTTCTTGTCCCGCAGCCCTATTCTAAAGTCCCTCTCATCCCCGCCCCCCAAAACCCCGCAGCGCTAGCGTCTCCTCTCATCCCTAGGTCCCACCCCACTGTTCTCCGGTGTGGGCCTTGACAGCCCCGCGCTTGCCTTACCTGCTGCGAGCCCAAAGCATTGCTTTCCTTTTGGGACAGGCAGGTTCTGAGCGCCCCGCAGAGGTCAGCTGCTACTAGAAGCGACCGCGGTGCGACGGCGGGCGGCCCCGGGCATGTACGCCCCTGGAGGCGCAGGGCTGCCCGGCGGGCGCCGGCGGAGGAGCCCGGGAGGCAGCGCTCTGCCCAAGCAGCCCGAGCGTAGCCTGGCCTCGGCCTTGCCTGGCGCGCTGTCCATCACGGCGCTGTGCACAGCCCTCGCCGAGCCCGCCTGGTTGCACATCCACGGAGGCACCTGTTCTCGTCAGGAGTTGGGGGTCTCAGACGTACTAGGTTACGTGCACCCAGACCTGCTGAAAGGTGAGAGCACTGCGCCCTGGCCCTCCAGGCCTTGGAGCGGGCCGGAATGTGATGGGGGCTGAATGAAAGACAGCTAGGGGCAGGCGCTTGGTTGAAGAAAAGGTCCCCCATTCCTGCCTGGTGTACATGCCCACCAGGTGGCTCTGTTTGGGGTCTGGCCCCTCATTAATTCTGATGTTATTCACCTAAGCACCTACTCCTCACAGCCATGCTAATCCAGACTGCTGCTATTTTAGGATTCTGCTGGAGGAAGGGTGCTGTAAAGTGAAAAAAGATAAGGATGCTAGGTGTCACAATTAGTTGTCCCCTTCTAAGAAACCTGTAAGCTTTGAAAAAGTTTCTTTGTGGTAGATTGGTTAATGAAGGAACAGGAACTTTTTTTTTTTTT